>NC_088303.1:31184465-31506383 GCF_032854445.1 Liolophura sinensis
CTGCTAGCGCAAGGAGAATTTGATTCAAGCCTAAAACAATGCATACATCATCATGTACAATAATCCTCATGTGTCCATGTAGAGCACCCAACTTAGATATCATAGGAAAATATCAGCGAAAGGTTATTTTGATGAGCTGGTTGTCTTCCTGTGTAAAATAAAGACAAAGACAAGAAAATATTTAAATTTTCTTTTCTTTTAAAATTTTGACATTCACCTTACTGCTGAGTGCATCACTATCTCGGAAATCTGCAGTGATTTTTTGGAAAGATACGGATGGACTCAGTATTACGATGAATGTCAGAATTTTAAAATGTCACACTGAGTCCATCTAGACGGACCAGGTCCACCATTGCTCTTACGTTAGATTTAGCAAAATTTTGTTCAGCTAAGGATGGCCCCAAACCAATGTCAGAGCACGCTTCATATAAAAACCTGATGAAGTTACTGTGGCAGTTTGTCATTGTGTTCAAGGCCATCCCTGACGATACAAAATTTCGGCCTATACACTGCTCTGTCTATGCACAAAGCTGCCTGTTCGAGGAGCAAATAATTTTTCTCTTGTCAAAAGAAAATGCAACATTAAATTATCCTAACATTAAACAAGGCTATATGTTTAAAAACATTAGACTGGGTTATTGTTTAAATAGTTCGAATTTTCTTTAGTCAGAAGTCCCGATTTCAAAGGATGAAGAGTTTCAGTGTGGGACGCAGGTGCGTAAGCAGTCCGTGCACATACAATGGCAGGCACAAGTGAAAGTGTGAATGGAGAGAGTGGAGAAGAGGTGCCAAATACTTTGTTTGTCAAAATATTGTTCAAAATGAACATACTGTACCTGGCATCAAACATATATGGTCATTCTCTCCTCTCGAAGAGAGAATGACCAAGTGCTTGGATGAAGGTGAAACAAGAAAATAACGTGGGTAATTTAGCGTTATCAACGTAGATTGGAAACTCTTAGTCCTTTTAACGGACCGACCTCTGACTAGAACCGCAGCACGCCGAAAGGCTCATCACAATATCTGGTACAGTATCTCGTCAGAAAATTTAAGCCAATGTGTGAAGGCAGTGTTGTTGTTGTTTCGTCGCGTTTATTTTGTACCGACGCCTTCTTACTAGCCTACACTTTGGCGTTATCGCTACTGACTTTTACGTTGATAAACCTGATCACTACTTTCACGTCAACAATTAGTATGTGACTAAAATCAACAGTCACAGCCAACCTACTTGCCCTTTCTATACTTACAACGTGATAATGTGAGAAGTAACCGCCAATGCTATCGGATGTAAACGAAGCGCATGCTGGGAAGAAAGTCAGCGCTGTGAGGAGTATGACAACCAAGAACCAAAAATATGACTCGCTTGTCTCCCGTGTTTTACTAAACCAAATATACTTTCTGATCGGTGTAAGTGGAGTTCATCGCGTCCTCCATCTTTAACACCTTGTAATTTATGCTGGTGGTGTGTTGCCTCTCAGCCAGTGAATTTCGTCTGGGAAAAGAGTTCTACCAGAAATGTACGAACTGCACTTCGGCGGTTTTCGATGGCAATTCTCCTCCTAACACAGAAGACTTAAGGACTAATTCTTAGGCAAGATGGAGTTACCCACAGCGGGTTTTGACGCTGACTTTATTTATAATTTATCAACATGAGGTACATATTAGATTTTTTTATGGCATGCACCTGCGAGGAAATACATACTCTTTTCAATGTTATTTGTTTGATATTTAAATTTCCTTCTCCTTTAAACTAACTGTACCGGTACTTATTATTCTTTTTTTTTTTAAAGTTTTTCCAAACTAGAATAATGCATTAAAATGCTTGAAAGTCTATTACATAGCCCTACTTTTGCAGACCGGAGTCCTTCTTACCGTGCTTGGGTATAACATAAGTATAGTAGTGACACCTTGACAAACTTAAATAACTCCTCAAAGACATTGGTCAACGTTCATGAACTAACCAGGACAGTGTACGTTGTAAGTGTAGTATAGAACAAGACTCACATGTATCACTAGGTGGACTCCAAGGGATGCTCACACCAGGGATAAATCCTATTTTAATCCAGCTGTGACAAACAATGTACCTTGTTTATTATTGTGGAGGGAGGTGATCCAAAATGGTTGAATGTTCGGCAGAATATTCTCTCCGATGGATATCCCAGGCTACCTCCCTGGAATCATCGATTTGCCAGCATGTATTCAAGTTACAACGTCAAAAAAATAACCGTAAAAATTACTTGCTGGTCAATTTTTAATTCCTGAAACCTTGCTCTCCATATGCAAGGCAATGTTTTCATCTTTCCAGCCTTACCAGTCTTTATATACCCCATGAACTCTCTAAAAGAAGCAGTTATGACGTTCTGAGATTTCGATTGTCTCCCGTCTATAAATCAATTATAACATTGTTCGCAAGTGAACAGATCTGCTAACATTTCTCACTTTCCCTTAACTGTATGACCCACAAAAGGAGATCTAGATTTCTCAGGTCATGTGTGTTAATAATACAAAGGACACAACTGATGTGTTAAAAACATTATCATACAATACTTTTTGTCCTACAGTGACCTTTGACAAAGGCCCTCCGTGTTTCTATATTTTTATTGTAACAGTTGATCTTTAAAATTTGTAATTTTCATGATCGAGTCTTGTAGATGATGAATTTATTCTACACCCGAAAAAGTTTAGAAGCACCAAGGTTTGCGGATTTAGTATAGCAGGATCCTCTAAACAACTTGGGTTCACCACGGAAGACAACAATAACAAAAAGGATATGGCAGAAACCGCGAAAGCACCCATGTGTATCTTATTTTTTAAAACTCTCTTGAATGGAATTAATTCCACTTAAATATTTGAATTCCAAGGTGAAATTTCGTCGACGATATTTGTATTGTTGGACTATAACTATGTCACAGGTAGTTTTTGTACTCTTAAGATCAGCTACTGACAAACTTCCCATGAAGTCCATTATGTCATGGACATTAATACATTTATTTATGTATTTGATTGGTATTTCACGCCGTACTAAAGAATATTTTACTTATAAAATTTCGGCCAGCATTATGGTGGGTGGAAACTGGAATTAAGACCAATGAATACATATAATAAACTATTCTGACCGTAAATGCAAGGTTTATAGCCGAAAAGAAAACTTGTGACGTTATCGGTGACAAATTAACACTATCACTATTGTCCATGACGCCCAGCTGAGAATTCCAATATTTGACTGCATTTAATTCTTGCGAAGAAAAGATTTTTCAAGTGAGTTAGAAGTTCTGGTACAATTAATGTATGATCTCGATGGTTTCAAGTTTTACGTTGTCTTTCTTTTTTTAACTTATTCAAAGGTAAGAGCGTGTAGGCCTAAGTACATTTATCATTGCTTGCGACATGTTTTCATGCAAGCATGGGTGTAAATACCATTGCGCCAGATACACGTTCAAGCAAAATATGTCCCATGCTGAGACAGTGATTGCCTTATATGAACTGAAATGCTACTGAAAAAGAATGTCATTGTTTACTGTGCCTGTTGGATGTACAGTAGTACGCTTAATAAACTAGACCTATATACACATATATACATCAACGCATGCCTACTTTTGTCTGCAAAACCTGGTACACCTGCGGATTATCGTGAGTTTCTCCCAGGTTCTGCCCGGTTCCCTCTCACCATAATGGTGACCTCCGTCGTATAAGTGAAATAGTCTTGAGTACGGCATGAAACTCCACTCAAATAAATAAATAAAATAACTAACCTGGTCGGGTCATGACAAAAACTTCAAAAATGGTACTTGTTACTGCCTCGCTTGACGCTCAGCACTGGAAGGCTAGAGCAAGCAAACAGGACTGGTTGGCCCAGCGTCAGTATAATGTGACTGGGTGGGGTGTCATGTCTGGTGTTTTCGGCATGATACATTAGTGGCGTCAGCACTTTGGCGGCATGGATTTGCCCTACCTAAAGATGACACAGTATATTTACATATACACTTATAATGATTCCTTGTCGTTATGTGACTGAATAATTGTTACCACATAAAACGTAAAGAATATACATGTACATACCCTTTACAGTATTCAATCGTTTATGTTTGTCAGTGGATCGTGCACTGCATCTGTATATGCATGATTTTGCGTCACATGCTGTACGCGAAAGCTGTTGACTGCTTCAGTTTGCATGATTCAAACCTAATTTCGTGTTTTATATACTTTCTTAGTTCTTTGGTGGTTTGTTTTATGCGTCGTTGTGGAGATTGCGTCCATTCCATCCATTTCGGTAAACGAATTTATGTCCATTTCGACGCATACTAGGTTAACAATTTAACAGTCATATGACGATAAGAAGTCATTCCGTGTGCGTATATATATACTGTCTGTATATTGCATATATATATATGCTGTGGCCCCCGGGAGAATCATGATAAAGACATAAGATATGACACCCTGTCCAGTCACATTATACAAAAGGGCCAACCTGACCTGTTTCATTGCTCTAAACTCTCAGTGCTGAGAGCCAAGCGAGGTAGCAATGAGTACCATTTACAAAGTCTTTAGAGGGACTCGACCTGGGTTTGACCCCGGGTCTCCCAACTCCGAGGCGTTGTAACTGCTGTGGTTAGTAATTAATCATTGTAGCCAAATTGGGAACTTGTAAACACTGATGTATGCATGTCACCAACACCAACCCCAAACTATATAGGTTTCACTTTGCACAGTTACAATTCTGGTTTGGCCTGGGAGGCTATACATGTAGGTTTCACTTTGCATAGTTACTATTCTGGTTTGGCCTGGGAGGCTATACATGTATGGTACCAGTGCCGAAAATGAGTTCCACGGAAAAGTCAGGAGCTGTCTAACCAAAGCGCGGAAATGTTGAACATTTTCTGTCACTCTAAGTGCATGCCCTTCCAGCACTAACTCACTGGCTGCAGAGTGGTCATAGCCTCTAAAGTTATCACCCCACAGGCTATAAACGCTGACCAGGCCTGCCCTACTTCTCGGGATCGGATAGTGAAGTTGTGGATCGTGGTTAGGTACAGAGGATTATGACAAGCGTGTGTGGCTGACTGGACAATGTCAGGGGTACGACGATAGGACAGGGGATGGTTTTAGACAGGCACGGGTGACCCCTGTCCATACCTGACATTCGGGAGAACCGCAAGTCATGGGACGGGTTGGGCACTGGATATAGGTACAGTGTTGAACGTGGTATTCCCTCACCCCACTCTCCCAACTTGCTAGCTACGCACCCTCGCCGTCCTCGCCATTTGTTCTGCGGTATTGCTAGACCTTGTACCTGTCTCACTGTCTAGTGCTTTTACGTGGAATGGAACAGCAAATTAAGTGACTTCGATTTCCACTCTCTGTTTGAGAGACCACGGTGTTATACTAACTTTACCCAAGAACTGAGAATTGAACTGAAATTTTCAAGGTAGGTTTGAGAAAACTTTTCACATAAAAGGTGTACATATGCCCCTATGATGTTTAGGTTTTTTTTTTACTGTGAAGATCGAGCAAGTTCTTGAAGTTCAGTCTTTTAACTTTGGCCATTCAACATTTTGCAATTGTATCACTTTCTGTTTCATTCTAGATAAGATCCATTGGGTGAGTCACAGCTTGCGAAAAAAAAAAAACGGATGCTTGTAATTCGAGGCCAGTTGTCCACATTTACCCAAGGTTTAGTGGTAAAAGTCACGTAAACCTACACTCCTTAAACCTGTCATACGGCGCTTGAGCATTAGCTGTAGATTTTGCCAATGTGTGCATTGTTGTGAATGTTTTTCTCATGTGAAACTTTGCCCTTGCTGTTTCCCTTTGATGTTTTTAAATATATGATGCTGTCCGAAATGAACATTTTTGTTAGCACCGTATGCATTGTACATTTCGATGAACTTTGATCGCCGTAAGTACCATAAGGTTTAAAAATCATACTGAATGATAAGCTACATGAAATTGAACTCTGAAAGGAAGACATAGTTTTAAGGAGAATGAAGATGTTTATGCCATTCTTGAGGAATATTTTATGTGTTTTGATATTCCCTGTCTTTTTCTATAGGCCTATATTTCAAACTGCCATCCAATTACTGAAAAAAAAAAACACGCCCCGACGAATAGCGTGAAAGTATACTCGTCTCAGTAGCACGAGTCAACGTTATACTGTACCTTAATTAATTGAGAAACTTTACCAAGCTGTAAACTTGTTAGAACTTGTTTGGGGTGATACTTACCGCGAGAGACAAGTCAGGGGATAATGGTCAGAGCCTCCGCCTTGAAGTCGGGAGACCCGGGATCAAACCCAGTTAGGGTCATGTCAAAAACTGTGACTCGCCCTGCCACAGGAACATACATGTATGACTGAACAGTTGTTAAGTACGACGTTAAACCCAAGCATACATAGATATAGACATACATAAGATCCAGGGACCTGCAAGGTTCAACTCTAGCTCAGCGTGCCTCTGAGCCAAGAGTTAAGGGTGTGTCACTTGGAATAGGAACGGAGAATACGAGTAAGGTCTGAGATGTTGATATTAAAGGACATGTACGATTTATTAAAAATCCCATACTACACTCAACATGTATACATAACTCGTACCTACTGTCTGCTTTGACACATACAGGGGCCTCCGTGGCTCAGTTGGTTAGCGCGCTAGAGCAGCGTAATGACCAAGAAGCAGTCGCTGTGAGTTCAAGCCCAGCTTATGCTGGCCTCCTCTCCTCTCCTCTGGGAAGGTCATGCAGCAACCTGCGGATGGTCGGTGGTTTCCCTCGGGCTCTGCCCGGTTTCCTCCCACCATAATGATGGCCGCCGTCGTACAAGTGAGATATTCTTAAGTACGGCGTAGAACACCAATCAAATAAATAAATAAATAAATAGACACATACATTAGCGGGTACAGAATTCTAATGCTATCACAGTGTAAACTCACGTGAATAATCTTTACAACTAGATTAAACTCCTCACCATGTATGCTGATCTTTTTGACAAACATGGTGGAGTGTCCAAATAAAAACAAGAAGCTGGTGTATCAGTCGACGGGCCTTACCTTGACTGACAGATAATGAAGAGCTTCGTATACCGGGTTTATGAATTTAGGGAATCCTATCTCTAAAGAAGTCAAGTGTGCTTGACAACAAGCCAGAAATTCCATGCTGACACGACATGTACAATGCTAGATACAAATCTTTAAAAACAGGGTTCAAGAAAGCATGAAACAAAGCTAGATAAAATTCGGTTTAAATTCTATACAAGTAATAGAATTTGTTTTATTTAGGAAGAAGGGTAGAAACAGACCTAACCAGCAACAAACATTTTTTATGACTCTTGGTTACTGTAAATCACCTTGTAATCAAGAATTCTCACTAGACCAATTGAGGTGCCATGTCAGAGCAATCGGAAACACGGTGTCGCGTCACTCGTACCCCACGTACATATATGGTGAAAGGACAAAGCAAGGTTCGGGTGACGTCAGTGAAAACAGCTGCGTATTCGGGTTAACTCAGGCCTCATTGGTTAAAACTGATAACATGAGCGCAATTTTTCTTTAAATGTAAATGCCTTTTGAAATTGAATCCAGGTGTGTTTATTCTCGTCAACAGTCGGACGAAAAGTGTCACGGCGTTATTGAAGATTTACAGTGATGTTTTGATGTTTCCAGCTGCGTCACTTCATACACATTGTTTATATCAAGTCATACACTCTGTAACACAGCCCAACACAATGCCTTGTATATAACTATTTATTTGATTGGTGTTTTACGCCGTACTCAAACATGTTTCACTTACACGATGGCGACCAGCATTATGGTGGGAGGAATCCTGACAGAGCTCAGGAGAAAACTACAACCTTCCGCAAATCGCTGGAAGGCCTTCCCACGCATTACTGTAAAGCAGGGACTGTAAAACGAATAGTATGGTTTTAAAGAACACGAAATATGGTTTGCCAAAAAAAAGAAATAATAAGAATTTGTTTTCGCATTTTTGAGGCTTTTTTTGTATTTCTTTATAATCCCTTTTTATTGCGTATTTTCCGTGAATAGGCGGAAATTACGTCACTGATAAACATCCTAAGGATGCGGGACCAGCTTAGCGCCCACAATTAAATTGAGGCTCTCACCCTAATGCTGTTTTGACAGTTATCGGCATTCACGTCACCAAAGCTAACTGATTTCCGGCCTGACCGCTGGGCCTTAAGAAAACTATAGTGAAAGGCCATTTTACGCCCCAAGAATAAAGCTTTTGTACATTATAGACAACGTATTAAGCAATAAAAATCAAGCATTTCATGTATCCTTTAACATGAGTAATGCCATGGGAATGTTGTTGAAATGTCGAATGATAAATGTAATTAGGGGGAAGTTTTTGCCACACAGACCTCTATAGTGCCTATTTTTCTTTTTGTCAGATGACCTCGGTCACGTGGTTTAAGCTGGTGACTGTAGCTGGGTTGCTCGTGGGGCAGATTCTTTGTAAGCGACAGTACATCGAGATGACCCACGAAATTCACGACCGAGTTGTTACCTACCCAGGCATGCCCAAGTTTAACTTCACTAACCTGGAAAGGGGAGACAAACGCGGCTTCTGGTGAGTTCTTGTGTCCCCCAAATATGGAAGATTGATGGATTGATTTGGTTGGTGTCAACGCCATCTTCCAGAACACTCAAGCCTTTTTCACTTGTATCACAGTGATATGGTTTACGGTTGAATGAGATTTGAAATTTTGACTTAAGTAGAAGATGGGTTCGTGATTCAGGGGCCAGAGTACTTGACAACTTAAAGTTGCAGCCGAAAATGCCAGAGCTGGATTCGAACTCGTGACCTCATCGGTCAAATTTCTGATAGCAAGGCTCCGGAACAAACAAATATATGCCGCGTAATAAACGCCATGCATACGTGTGTAGGAAGGATAGAGTGAGCTGACAGTTCATCAGTAGTAACCCCACAGTACTGCAAATAGAGTAGTCCAGAATGTTTTATGCAAGGATAAACAACATCGGGTGGCCTGCGTAATAACATCGCCTGCCCGGAATGCAAGAGAACCAGTCTGGAGTCCTCCCTTGTTCAAGCTTAACGAAGAGCATTGAATTTTTTCATTGCTAATATAGTAAAAATGGGTCATCTTCAATTCAAGAATTATGTATCCCCAAACGCTCGCTTGACTCTATTCTTTATCATCTCCTGCAGCTTGCAGCTTGATATAAAAAAATCACTTTAGACACAGTTTTTTTATGTTGCTGCTGAAAGTGAAGTAGCATGTTTATTGTGACTTTGGTAACCTCTAGGCAGATGGGTAGAAAGCGTTGGTAAAAAATTTCGGGCATGTGTAACAGACAAAATTTTAATTTTTTGTAACCAGATTAGAAAATTACAAAACAGAATTAGATAGTGTCCGACAGAAAAATCTCTGTGCCGCTATCATCCAATCAGTGCCACGGCAGCCTTCAATTCGTTGTTTAATTCGTTGTTCAATTGCGAATGTGTAAGCTTTAACCTTTGAACCGACGTAGAAGCGGATAAGTGAAGTACATGTGTTCTACGCGAAAGGGATGGATCGTTACATGTTTATATATGTGGTGTCTTCGCCAAGGCGTGCCACTGAGACAGCACTATAAATATATGGGTCTGCAGTTGAACCGACGTACTACGGGGAGATACGGTGGTGACAGGATGACAACAGATGTTAAATTATAAGACAGCAAGCAAAAGATATTCTCAAAATTACGCTTTCGAATTCAGCCGCCTTTGAAGGAAATAAGCTGTAAGTTTGGAAGTTTTATTCTGAACTAGCATTTGCCTTAGCAATAAATCTGTGTTGGCTAGGAGCTTACTGCTCATTCCTTGCAAAATTACGGCGTAAAACATCAATCAAATAAATAAATCATTCCTTCCAACAGAACTCTGTTTAGAATCGCCGCCACTGCAGGCGTGATTGTTTCATATAAAAGCTGTTGTTTCCTGTTCTGTTCTTCAGGGTAGAGTATAATAAATTCCAGTTGTCCGAGCATGCAGGGACCCACATTGACGCCCCCATACACTTCAATCAGCATGGTCGGTACCTACACGAGGTTCCTCTTGACAATCTCGTAGGACCAGGTGTCATTGTAGACATCACTCATCGAGCTAAAAGAGACCGGAGAGCCGAAGTCAACGTCGAAGACATTCTCCGATGGGAAGACACTCACGGGAAAATCCCTAAAGGATCATTTGTCATCATGAAATCTGGATGGTTTCGGAAGTATCCCGACACGACCCAAATCTTTGGGGTCGACGTTAATCGATTTCCGTCCACGGACTTCCGTTTTCCGGGAATTTCCCCTGCGGCTGCGCAGTGGCTGATTGACCACAGAGAGATCAATGGCGTTGGAGGCGACACACCTTCCCCAGATCGTGGAGGCGGGTCTCATATGCGAACACACCTAATCATCCTTGGCGCTAACAAAGTGATCCTTGAGAACGTTGCGAACTTGGACAAAGTTCCACCGTCTGGTGCTACAATATATGCACTGCCTATAAACTTGCACCGTGGCAGCGGTGGGCCTCTCCGGATCTTTGCTACCCTTAATGACGGCGAGGACTTTGACTACAGTGGTTCAGGGCGCTCTCTCCCACTTACTGGAGCAACCCTCTTTTGCGTGTTGTTCGTGAAATTAATGTACTGATTTAGAATTTTCAGTCCACTGAACTCATGCATGGATAGCCTTGGGTAATAAGCTACCTGTATCATGCAGGCATGCCTTCCACATAGGTTTTATGATTGTTTTCTTGCGGATTCATACTGTGTAATGGATGTTTCTACCGTTTCCGGTTGCCTGCAGACCAAGCATCCGAATGTGAAAGTGATTTCTTGCATATAGCTTCAAGAAAACCGATGTAAAACGTGAAGAAAAATGTATAAATATGCAAACGTTTATGTATTATTCTGTATAGATATATATCCCGTGCAAGTGGCCCAAAATAAGCCGAGTAAAACTGAACATCAAGCGGATACACAACAAAACACTCGAATTAGAGACATGGTGTTCCATGGATCATCATGTAAATTTTGTTATACAGCTTAAAATACCATCAATTCGGCCTTGTGTAACAGCTACAAAGTTAAGCTACTTTGTTTTATTGAGAAAAGCTCTTCAGCTCTTTTCCTGTGATCTCTGGGCTGAAAATATGTTAAAGGCATTACAATGTTTTCTAACCATTGTTTATACACCGGTATTGTCGTAGATTGTATATATATTCCTATACAGTAACGTTTGCCTTCTGTAATATTATACAGAAAGTACATCTAGTGAATCCACAAGTGTAATATACCGAACATTCACCAAGAGACCTACCTTAACTGTACGATTCTGGAAAATGAAGACAGGAATCAAGGATGTGATATATTTCCTTAGTCATATCCGGGAAAATGTATACCTTTGTGTTTAAAATTTAAATGAACACACGTCATCATGGCACAAGAATGTAGCTTGTTTGGTTCCGCAAAAGGCACGTTTTCTTGCATGGGATCAGGGGCTGGTATGTTTTCTGGTTGCAATAAACGTATATTGAAAAATATAAAAATGGGAGATATTGTCATTTTGTTCAACACTGAAGTCATCCGGTTTTATCGAGCTCCTTCTGGACAATGAATGCCGAAATCAGGTAAAAAATCACGTTAATCCAAAGCAAAGAAATCTTGATATCGTCATCCACGAAATTGAACTTTAGGACAAACTTAATGGAGTGGATGCACTGTACAGGGTTTCCATACTGATTAAATGGCTGAAGAAAGGGCTCTATACCCATCCATGGCTCTACAAAGGGTTGTAAGCGTCCATGACTGAACAAAGGGTTATATAAGCATCCATGACTGAGTGGTTGTATGAGCACCCATGACTGAACAAAGGGTTGTATAAGCACCCACGACTGAAAAAAGGGTTGTATAATCATCAATGACTGAATGATTGTATGAGCATCCATGGCTGTACAAAGGGTTGTATAAGTATCCATGACTGAAAAAAGGGTTGTATAATCATCAATGACTGAATGATTGTATACGATTCCATGGTTGAACAAAGAGTTGTATAAGCATCCGTGACTTAACAAAGGGCTGCATGGGCATCCATGACTGAACGATTGTATAAGAATCGATGACTTGCCTGGACAAAAGTTTGTATAAGTATTCCTGGGTCGAACATATAGGCGTTCATACCGGTTGTAAAATGTGTGTTTTCGCCTTTTTCGAATATTTGGCAACTGTGCCTATAATAAACCTTGCCGGTAATAGGACTACATGCATATATTGTCAGTAATAGGACTACATGTATATATTGTCGGTAATGGGACTACATGTATATGTTGTCGGCAATACGACTACATGTATATATTGTCAGTAATAGGACTACATGTATATATTGTCGGTAACACGACTACATGTATATATTGTCAGTAATAGGACTACATGTATATATTGTCGGTAATAGGATTACATGTATATCTTGTCAGTCTTAGGGCTACATGTATATATTGTCGGTAATAGGACTACATGTATATATTGTCGGTTATAGAACTACATGCATATATTGTCGGTAATATACTACATGTATATATTGCCGGTAAAAGGACTACATGTATATATTGTCCATTATTGGACTACATGCATATATTGTCGGTAATATACTACATGTATATATTGTCGATAATAGGACTACATGTATATACTGTCGTTAATAGGACTACATGTATATATTGTCGGAAATAGGACTACATGCATATATTGTCAGTAATATACTACATGCATATATTGTCGGTAATAGAACTACATGCATGTATTGTCGGTATTAGGACTCCATGTATATATTGTCGGTAATAGAATTACAGGTATATATTGTCGGTAATAGGATTACATGTATATATTGCCGCAACGTCTACTCAAAACTGAACGAAAGCATATTTTCAAACAAACTGCAACACCATTGATTTTCGAGCGCAAAGCAGAACACGTTCTATCACAGGTACGGCCGTGAAATGCACGTTTCCAATCACGGGTATGTATTGACCTCGATGTGTTATGTATGTTTGATCCTGGAGAACATTGCTTTTTCTTAAGTAGCACCGTGATGAATTGCGAGGTCTGCGTGACCATGGCAACCGGTGGAAAGAAGGCCCCACAAGAACCTACTTGGCAGTCTCTCCCTACTTCAGTTTACGCGCACTCTTATGTCTATGCTTTGGGTCAGAGTAACATTTACCAGGAATGTTGCCTCGACTTGACTTCCCTTGGAAGATATAAACATACATGCAGATCCCATTTTCGCAGGGTGGATATGATCAGCTCGGGCAGACACTTCTGCTATGGGTTACATACTCGTAGTTCTCACCGTGATCAAACTAAAAATGTTTTGTGATTCGTGTTAATTTGGTAAATGTTAACAAATCACTAATCTAGTATACTGAAGGTCACATTCCCGGCAACGCAACGGGTAAGTCCCAGGGCCTATCCTACAGCTCATTACAGGATGTAAACAGTTCATGGAGATCTCCAAGAGTACGCCTCAGCGTTTGCATGGTGAACGTAATGGTTTAAGAGGTAAACATCTACATGTATCTTTCTATCGATGTACATACATAAGTCTATCATCATCTTCACGATAACACGAAAGGCTTTCCAGAAGCCTTGCCAGGGTACTTCCAATTTATTTATTCATTTGATTGTTGTTAATACGCCATACTTAAACGTTGGGGTTGACTTTTATGGGCGGAGGAAACCGTAGTGCCTCGGACCTTTGGCAAGCTACTGAGCTTTTCTGGTCCAGTTGTATTGTTTCAAGTTATTTGTATATAATGTGATTTGAACACAGTATTCTGCTTAATCCTGGTCCGCTGCTGTCAAATACAGTTAGTTAGTCTTATGTAACGGTATACGTTATGACGATGTTATAGTGTTACATTGCTTCGCTGTGTTACTTATACGAAGGCGACCAGCATTATGGTAGGAAGAAACCGGCAGAGCCCGGGCAAAACCCTCGACCATTCGCAGATTGCTGGAGATGAAGCCAGCGTGAACTTGACTTGACCTCACAGCGATATCAATGGTGAGAAGTTTCTGGGTCCTTGTGCTGCAACAGCTGGCCAACCAGTTTCTGGGTCCTTGTGCTGCAACAGCTGGCCAACCAGTTTCTGGGTCCTTGTGCTGCAACAGCTGGCCAACCAGTTTCTGGGTCCTTGTGCTACAACAGCTGGCCAACCAGTTTCTGGGTCCTTGTGCTGCAACAGCTGGCCAACCAGTTTCTGGGTCCTTGTGCTGCAACAGCTGGCCAACCAGTTTCTGGGTCCTTGTGCTGCAACAGCTGGCCAACCAGTTTCTGGGTCCTTGTGCTACAACAGCTGGCCAACCAGTTTCTGGGTCCTTGTGCTGCAACAGCTGGCCAACCAGTTTCTGGGTCCTTGTGCTACAACAGCTGGCCAACCAGTTTCTGGGTCCTTGTGCTACAACAGCTGGCCAACCACCAGGCCACAGAGGCTCACCGGAGTGTTAGGACAGCAGATAATTAAGACGATCTGCTTACAGGAGAAAATCGTATTATTAACCCAACATTTTAGTAATTATTTTAAGGTCAGTGCAGAAAGCGTCAATTCTTAGAAAAAAATTCGCTGTATTTAGAAAGCATGATTTTTTGGAGTGAGTCACATCCCCTTGCTGTCTAGATGACAGGAGATGTTCAACAAACTTGAAATGTCAATCATGTAATTATGCGGTCTAAAACGTAACTTTAGTCCTCGCCGGGCGGACAGTTTAGACCTTTGACGGATGACCATTTATAATTCTCTTAGTTAACATTATATGCCCAGGAGGTTTATTTAGGAGTCAAACGCAACTCATTTTTGCCTTTAGCTGAACCAACTCAAAATCCTGAATTTCTTTCGACGGTGCGTCCCTTTAAAATATATATTACAGGGGTACTGCTCATTTTGCTGTCAAGCAAGATATAACTTTTATATAGACTTTACCCATGGTGTCAACCTTAGAATAAAGTTATTAATATTAATGAAGATAACTCAGACATGTAATTACTGACAGAGTAATATTTTATGTGTAAATAACTTATGTTCACATCGCAACAGTTTACAAAAATAGACATTTATTATCTAAAACGACAAATGTATGTTCACAGTAAGACAGTGGGTTGCCTACAGCCTATGTAGCGTAGACGGGATTATAAAAAAACTAGAAACCTAAACTGGGTGAGAAATTGTGAGGAGTTTCTAAATACATGTATAACGAAAACGCGTAACAAAACAGCGACTGGTACAATTAGCAAAACAAACAGGCGACAGGGTTCAGTTATAATTGATAACGAACAGACGCGAAGTCATATAATCAATATTATAAAAGATAATAGTATCATTCATACACCTTAAAATATTCTGTTGGTCAAGTAACAAAGAAATGTCTGTTCTAACTCAATTTCAATTCAAATCCACCATATAAAGACTATTTTCCCCTCAGTATTTTGTTCACTTCTGCAACAAATGACCGTTCTTTGGGCTAAAGTGCAACAAAGTGAAGCGAATTACATCGAGTGTCAAGGACAAATGGATGCAGGCCTTTGTTCTTATGGCTGAACATGAGACAGTCACGTGATAGAAGAGTTCCTTGACGAAGCTCTTAAGGATTGCTAATACAAAGTAACACGAAAAAGGTTACACAACCACAAAAGTGCGCATGCGTGGGTCATAAGATTTTCACCTTGAATGGATAACACATTTCTGAACAACCCCACCGTACCAACACGAAATGCACAGTTTCTGTAGCATCATTCATAACTCTGACAGCAAATCACACATACCGTGTAACGTTACGACATGATGACACGTTTTGTAACGCCATAGAGAAGGGTAATGGGTACTCACAACGCCTGTCTAGTTCACTATAGGTAGGGTACAACATAGGCTTTTAGCTGCCTGCATGAGTAACAGCTTTTAAAAAAAATCTGACAGAATGCTACATGCATTCCCAGCCAGTCACAGAAAAGGTAGGTTTCCACAAAGCTGGTCCTGCTTAACTCAAGCACACATAAAAACCAAAGTGAAGGTTTCTTACTGATTTTTAGGATTCAGCTCGTAAACGGACACATAACCCTTTCCCATCATAAGGTATTCTTATGATAGTTTGGTGCATAGCATCTTATCATCTGATATGGTGCATTGAAGATATACGACAATGCCACATTGAATATGTTCGCATTGAACGTGCTCGCAACAACGCATTAAAGCATATGTTAAACAATTCTACTCCTGTCTGTTCCAAATAAGACTGCAGCCGATCAGGGGTTTTCATGGATAGACTTGGAGGGTTAAGCGATCTAAAATTGACTTTTCTCGCAATGTGGTATGAAGGAAATGTGCACAGAGCAAGACTTAATGATAAAAATGATCATAATCACTAAAAAAAAAATCTTCTTTTAAGTTTAACAGAAAGTCTGTTATTAAAACGCTACACTGTGTCATACTGAACATGATATCCTGTTAGTCTTATAAAACCATTGCGTTGAATTTATATAATATGTGTCCTGTATTTAATAGAATAATGTGCTATTCTGAATACATTCTGGCATCAATCAGACATCAGAATTTCTGCGCATCACCGATTCATGTTCTAACTTTCTCTTGAACTGATCAGGATATCTACATTGAACTGTTTATTATTTACCTGACGAAACTCGATAGTTTCCACCACCAATAAACTTGAACACCCGCCTATTCAGGTGACTTATGCATTAGTATGGTGTAAAACACCAATCATGTAAATAAATACAATACACTTTGTTCGACACCACGTGCTATTCGTGCAAGTCAATGTTCACACATAAAATAAATGATCTGCAGAAAAGAAAAATGCACTATTTACATATGTTTCCTTTTCCAGAGTATACGCCTGGATCATTCAGAGGTTAGCTATACCGCTACTTGAAGCTTTTACTCACTATATCAGTAACTCTTGCACGGGCTCTACATGTAAGTTCTGTAAAACACTGCAATTAGACTTCATAGTAATTCAGCGTTTCGGTATGAGAGTTTCATACAAGTTCTTCAACTAGATTAAGCACTGCGCGGACTTCCGTACAATGTACGAGCTCTCAGTCCAGATCCCGTGGTGTTTGCAAGGCCTGGCACCCGTGCAATCTCTCTCTTTTTCTCTCTCCAGGCCTCATGGTTTTTGGAAGGCCTGACACCAGCAGTCTGTACAATCTCTCTCCAGAGCCCCTGATGTTTGGAAGGCCTGGCACCAGTGTTCTGTACAATCTCTCTCTCTAGAGCCCGTTGTTTTTGGACGGTCTGACACTAGCGTTCTGTACAATTTCTCTCTCCAGATCCCGTATTGTTTGGAAGGCCTACCACCCGCTTTCTGTACAAGTTTTCTCTCCAGAGCCCGTGGTGTTTAGAAGGCCTGATACCAGAGTTCTGTACAAGCATTCTCTCCAGATTCCGTAAGGATATATCCAGATCCTGCAATCTACTTTCACGTATTACATTGGTTCTACACGTAAGTTCTTTACATATTCTACATGCAGATTCGGTTTATGTTCTACATGTACATCCTGCTTTCGTCCAGCTTCCACACCGAGGTTCGGTACAGGTTTCTACAACCGGTTCCACGCAGGTTGTCTGCCTACATTTCGTAGAGATTATCCACACAGATTCTGTATAGGTTTTACATCCACTCCATACAAGTTCTCTATCTAGCTTCCGTCAGATTCTAAACCAAGGTCCCATACCCGTAAATTATCAATGGATTGCGCAGGTACACCCAGGTACAAATAAAAACGTTCATTACGATTTACTGCATCCAAATCGTTTTACACTGTCTATTTATGTTCGTCCATCAAGCTTTAGTTTCAGCTTTGAACATTCTTGGTGGCTATGAGACCACCACCAGCACATATGTACATGCAGTAAGGAGTCTTCTCTTAAGTGCGGCGCATTCTTATTTAAACCTAAAAACAATACTGAGAGATACTGAGAAATACCTTTTGTCTACCAGAATAATTAATTATTCGTGACAAATTTGACTTGACAAACATCGTTTGATGAATGTTACCTTAAAGCCAGGAACTTAGACAAGATAAAAATAAGGGAGATAACTCTTTCACTAAAACAGCCGAACAGAATAGGCATGGGTATTCTGGGTTTTTTGTTCACCACAAAAATACAAAGTACTCACGTTAGCACCACAATACAGTCGCGTAGAAAAATAAGCAGTCTTCGTCTTAATCTGCGAAGCGAGGTGCCAGAGGGTTTTTTTACAGAGTATTTAAATATGTCTGCACAGGTTTGAGATATCAACATTACACACAACCATACAGTAATTTTACACCAAGGGTCTGTGTGCTGAAGTTTTGAGGAATGAATTCAACCACATTTTCGTAGGCGTAATACAGAAGATTCACCCGTGTGGTTACACGTGCATAATTCCCCACGGTGGTTACACATGTATAATTCATCGTTTTGGTTACGCATGTATAAATCACCACTGTGGTTACGCATGTATAGTTAACCATGGTGGTTACACATGTATAATTCACCACGGTGGTTACACATGTATAATTCACCACTGTGGTTATACATGTATAATTCACCACTGTGGTTAAACATGTGTAATTCACCACTGTAGTTACGCATGTATAGTTAACCACGGTGGTTACACATGCATAATTCACCACTGTGATTACACATATATAATTCACCACTGTAGTTATGCATGTATAGTTAACCACGGTGGTTACACATGTATAATTCACGACTGTGGTTAAACATGTGTAATTCACCACTGTGGTTGCACATGTGTAATTCACCACTGTGGTTACACATATGCATGTATAATTCGATACTGTGGATACATATGTGTAATTCACCACTGTGGTTACCCATTTATAATTCACCAGTGTGGTTACACATGTATAATTCACCAATGTGGTTACACATGTATAATTCGCCACTGTGCTTACACATGTATAAATCACCAATGTGGTTACATATGCATAATTCACCACTGTGACGACACATGTATAATTCACCACGGTTGTTACACATGTATAGTTCACCACTGTGATTACACATATATAATTTACCACTGTGACGACAAATGCATAATTCACCACGGCGGCTACAAATGTATAGTTCACCACTATGGTTACACATGTAGAATTCACCACTGTGATTACATATGTATAATTGACCACTGTGTCGACACATGTATAATTCACCCCGATGTTTACACATATAATGCTCGCTACTCCGGTTACACATGTATAATTCACTACTGTGGTTACACATGTATAATTCACTACTGTGGTTACACATGTATAATTCACTACTGTGGTTACACATGTATAATTCACCACCGTGGTTACACATGTATAATTCACTACTGTGGTTACACATGTATAATTCACCACCGTGGTTTCACAAGTATATGTGGAAGCTGAACCTTCGGTGCTAAACCAGTACAAGCCGACCCGTAGAATTCAATCGGACTCTTATGCAATCTCAACACAGTTGTAGAGGATTATTAAATAAAACTGGGGCCTACTTAGAACAGAGCCTGTGAAAAAGTTGTCTCATCACTGCTTCATTTCTGTTACCCACACACTATGATGTTGTCGGATCATGTTTCATGTGGGTTTTTTTTCTGCATTTTGCTGGGGAATTTATTCTTAGCACAGTCCAGAAGATGGCGCATTACCACAATTAGCGCCCTGAACGAATTTTTCAATAGCAGAAGGCGCCCTAATAACAGACTTGTCATTTCCAACGGATAATATATGACATAATATGACACAGTAGAAGCCGCCACAGACTTGTCATTTCCACAGGATAATATATGACATAATATGACACAGTAGAAGCCGCCACAGAATTGTCATTTCCACTGGATAATATATGACATAATATGACACAGAAGAAGCCACCAGAGAATTGTCATTTCCGCAGGATAATATATGACATAACATGACACAGTAGAAGCCGCCATAGAATTGTCATTTCCACAGGATAATATGACATAATATGACACAGTAGAAGCCGCCACAGAATTGTCATTTCCACAGGATAATATGACAAATGGTTCATTATAGCATATACCCATTTCTTAAAATTATAAAGCGACTAGAGAGTAATTTTCATCTGTGCGTCGCCTCTTAACAGGTGCAAATTATGGGAACTCTAGACAAACACAATGATATCGTAAGAGGTGTTTATAAGGCATATAAACGTCTATGTTGCATCTCTAAATGTTCGAAACGTGGATGCAGCTTTAGACATAATAAGTATAAAATAACTCTATTATGATATAGGTGGTTATTTTGCATTAGTCACCGGCACAAGAAATCAATGTAAGAACAAAGGTTCGTTTACAAAGCAACGCACACAAACCAATCAAATCTGTGTACAATTTACATTTGGATAATTTGCATATTTGACTTCCGTTTCTAGTCTGGCGTTCATCTGTGATTGTTTTTAATTTGTAGAGCAAGTTTATGCCATCTACATTTATTGCTCCCTGGCAAATGATTTGCTTTTAAGCAACGCAATGGAATTGCGATCTGATCTGAGAAATCTGTGCTTTAACACAGACTTCGATTATTTACGTGATAAATGTGATTTGACTTATTTTTCTTTTTTCATTTCCAAATCGCTCTCATTTTCAATCGCTGGATTGTGAAGGAAAGATGAGAAATTTGGACATGGTGACATTATACTTTATAAAAGTGAAATTTCAACGTTAATACTTAAACTGTTGAATGCAGCAAAACTTTGAATGATGCCATTTTGCTCAATGAGATAACAACAGGCGCATTCTCCTCCATCATTCGCATTAGCACTATAGGATAGACGTCTTTATGCCAGTTGTGTTATGCCAATGAAGTCAGAGCCTGATTCGTAAATCATTACGTTCTGAATCAGTAGTATAAGGCACACGCTATACGGAACAACCACACAAGTAACTGAACTGTTTCAAAGTCAAACAAAAACAAAGAACTGGGGTTCCCCAGACTATCGCATGAATGATATTTGTGTCAGTCATCCTGTCTGGGCTTCTTTGAATGGCTGCTATAGTTATAAAGTCCCTCGGGGTATTTGTTCGCGAGTAAACCCGTTATAATTACGGTGATCTAAACAACTGCTAGTTTTCCATACACAGAGCCCAACTACACCAGGTAAACATCAAGTTTAACAAAATGAGATGGAGAGTGTACCTTCCGAAGATTCTCGTGAAGAACTTTAGCGACTAATAAATTAAATGGCCCCCAAGTTGTGAATGTTTGAATAAATGATTATGGATTAGCACAACAAATTGTGCTGGACTACATGTTATACCTCTCTTAACACAGCTTCATAACAGCGTTATAACCCGGGGTACGTTGTACCATTTGTAATATACCATCTTACATAACTTTAACCACAAGTTACAAAAACATATGAAATAACACTTCTCCTACATTCGTTTCACAACTTGTATACCGCAAGCTGAATACTGTAAATCGCATTGTGCGAACGAGGGCATGCACGTAGAGGAATGAAATGTAGCAGGACTGTAGTCACCTTGGGGCATGTTGTAAAATTACAGGTGGGTAATAATTCCTTGTAGGCTAATCAACTTGAAAAGTAAACCCATTCAAGGTATCTCGATGGAAACTGGGGCTCCATTCATTTACATGATATTAAAACACAGAACGCGTTCCACTGAGTCATACACATTAGGCGAACTTTTTTAGGGGCCAGTGACCTGTTTTTTTTTCAAGCTCTGAGCCTCTGTCTTCTTCTTGTGATGCACGAAACGCAGTTGTTCCAAGTGGCATACCACAGACATGGTGTGATCCGGGCAAACACGTATACAGCCTTCATTTTGGTTGTAAAATTTTACATAGGTAACAGGTAAACCCAAGAAACATGGAAAAAACAACAACTACAACACCAGCAGGAGCGACACAACCTCTGCTACATTTCCGTCACTACTCGCTCCATTTCTATCGTTGGTAAAGTCGCTATCGTATGCATTCTCTGCAGTCTTCTTTTCTCCCGTTCGACAATCGTGACGGATAGCTTTCTGCCGTAGTTTTTGTATATCACACTGTCCTGTGGTCTTTTCACTATTTTCACGTTTTCCAAATTTTTCGGACTGTGTCTGTATCTTGGCTCCATAGGCTGCAGTATTCGGATGCTAGCCCAGCGCCTAAGAAACACCATGACAGCAACCACCCAGGCGATGATCACGAACACGACGATGAGGATTTCCCCGGCCTGGGGCCTGTAGGTGGTAGGGGGAACAGGCTCGATCCCATCTGCAATAGACAAGAGAAAACATTAGGAGCAGACGGCGATGATAGAAGCCATTTCCATGGACTTAATTCTGCAAATACACGTTGCTAATGTGGTAGCCCTAAAAGATTACGTCGTTTTTCAAAGGGAAACTTCTGAATGTGGCCCCAGAGGCGGATGGGAAACATAAAAGCAGTCGGTCCAAACAGTTTATCCTTTTATACTTTTCTGTACAGCTATACGCGTTCAGCAAAGTGTGAATTCATAAGAACTGTAACGTAACAGCTAAAAATGTTGTGTTTTTAAAACAGTTTTGAAACGACCTGTTTAGTCGGGAAATGTTCCTCTGTTATCATTGTTTATGTATATGGCTAGCACTATACAAGTAAAAGAGGTAAATAGTTGATAAAATCCCAGAAAGCAAAGCTTTTAAGATACATATGGCTAACACCACAGGAGTAACAGAGGTCACATCGGAAAATACATATTTCTTGGAATACCACGGCCTGGGACAGAGAACTGGCTCATGTCATAGAGACGGTGAACCAAGCACGAAAACATACAAATACATGGTTACAGGAACACTTGCGCAATGGGTACTTCTAGGATACTTTATTACGCAATACCGCACACTTTACACCGTGCCGAGGAAACACGTTATTGCATTAAATTACCCTGAACGTTGTTTCCAAGAGTACACATAGCCTTTATTGTCCAGGGCCAGTTGCACGGTCAAAGAGATTGTAGCTACAGTTTACAGTTGAATGTAAAAATACTTTACACCGCTTGCATAAAGTAACTGTAAGGCGATTGTAATTTTAGGAAGTTACAATCGCGATGGTAGGCCACATTTGACTCGTACATAAAGATGGCCTGTGTAGATGGACAAGGACCAGTCGATAACTTTTCTTGCCTTCATTTTCCAAACAGTTCTACATCATAATAGTTCAGCAGCTAGCAACATCAACATGTGAAAAAATGTTTCGTAACACGTTTTTAAGACAATTACATTGCACATCTTTGCAAACCAAATCAAAAAGTACTAACTAACAGTCTCTCTAAGGAAAGTATTTGTACTTAACCTTAATTTTGGCGTGAGTGTAAATATTTACAACAGTATCAACCCGATTGTAATTTCTGATTGTAAGTTACAACCATCGTAGCTTACACTCCCTTCGTGTAGGAGGGTGTCGATGGCGACGATCGAGATCTTAGCAGTCCCTGCAGTTGTATGCCTGCATATCAGTATAACAATAGGCTCGTTGAATGCAGGATACCTTGCCTGGCGCTAAAATTAACAATACAACCGGGTTTCCACGTGTACGTGGAGCATCCCTCTCAGAAACCACTCCGTTTGCTGACGTCAAAACGAGTCTGACCTGTCCCATATTATTGATTAATTAGGCTGTACAATGATTTTGGAAAATTGCCAGATCAGTGTCATGATACGACGTTTCAGGGCAACAAGTATCGGTTACAACGCCAATACATTCGTCAATATTTCAGCTCTTTTCCGGATACGACATACATGTGTTATTGCATGCTCATTATGGCCATCGTAAATATAGTTATTATGTAGGAAAGCTGACTTACACATGTTATACTGATTTTACTAACAATGTATTGCGCTTTGTTCAAACCAATCAAACCAGGTCAAAATGAACAATCAAACCAGGTAAAATCATGTGCGCAGCCGCAATCACCTTCTTTCCAGACAACTCCAAATCCCAAGCGAAATATTATCTTTGTTTTCAACCGGAAAATAATTACAAACATCTAGGGAGAAACCACCCACACATCTATGAACTGTCAAGATTTTGTGCATATCCAGAGATTCTTGAAATTTCAACATTTTAACATTTATTTGAACTATTAAATAACGCCAAAAATAGTAAATTAAATTAACATATTGCAGGAATGCAATTTTTGGCCACTATTTTCGGAAGGGAGCCATAGTGTAGGTCGTCCAAGGAAGAAATATGATCCGGCCTGAGTATTCCAATTATCAAACAATTTCGCTATTTACAGCAAAATGCGCATATTTCTGTGGGTGGTATGGGGAGAGAGAAAGAAAACAACACATTTCCAATACGTTCATATTTGGACTTTGATTCCAGCCTAATTTCATACTTTATATACTTTCTTACAGTTTTGGTGCTTTGTGTTATACGTCGTTTTGGGAATTGGCTTTGAACTGGAACGTCCTTATTGGTTGACGGCTGGTATATGAATGTCTGTTTCGACGCACAGATTTGAATACATTTTGATGTTATCGGATCAGAATACATTTCGGTGTCATCAAAAACAGATGGAAGTGGTCCGCATAGTGTGATACAGACTATAATTAACAACACCACTTTGTCTTAACGCAGTAACTGACCATACGGGTTAGTGAAAGCAGTCCGGACATGTTGGCACGAGTGGGATGAATATCAGTACACAGCTAAGAGCGACTTACTGGGTCATTCTATTTTTCTTAAATCACCACAAGGTCGATGGAATATGACATTGGTAGCTGAAGATGGAAACTTGGACTTGGATCTAAGTGTCATGCATTCCGCGGCCTTTGTTACCACTCAGGTAACATAATTGCCTATATTTTATTCAGAGTCTCATACTAGATGTGTTGACGGTGAGGTATGTGGAGCAGAGGCCACTCCACCACAGCTAATCCATATCTGTCACTCTTAAACCATACGAGACATTCAATATTAAAAGGAAATTCTAGCAATGAAGCACCACAGTTCCGGCAAGTCATTTTTCCTGGCCGAAACACATGGCAAGTATGTGGGCAATTTGTATGGTGTTAGATTACATATTCGGCTTTTTAGAGGCAGCTGTTTTCTTGATTTCTTGGAGGGATTGGCCATTTCGATCACAGATTTATTGGTAGCTTCAGGCATTGTCACCTGCCACTCACTATAACGACAAGCAAACGATTGCATACAATAATATCAGTAAAACAACACTTTTATTGATATTCTGCTCGAAACGTAACGCATAGTATATTCTCTGTGGACGTTTAATTCTTATTAGCATATATGCTGTCGTTTTAACTTTAATGCAGAATTCTTTGAATTCAAATAATGGCGCTAAATGTAAGCACATGAAACGAAAAATATGGTACATATCGGTATTGTTCCGTCAAAATGACCATTTAGTGACGTTGGAGTCTAGCCCCCATAGATCACCAATTTGATTCCAGTTCCTATCTTTTTTCACCAGGAACTTGGCAATTTACATTTTCAAGGTCGTTCTCCGGCCACTAAACCCAGTCACCATCGATGAGGTATGAATCCCTTTCTACAACGCACAAGCAGATCTATGACTCTGGCGTTATTAGTACACACATTAGAATTTATTCATTATACTTGAATATAATGCATTGGGAACGAAATGGTTTACTGATAGTTTACACGACAATTTACAGTAAACATCATTTTGATTTAGTGATTCGCAAATTTATTACCGTTACAAATGTTTAACGGTGTGCAAAATTGACGTCAACCGTTCACAAACATTTCGTCCAATAAATGAACAAAACCTTATATAAACAAATACAAAAGACTACAGAATACGGAGCAAAACCAGAGCGGAGACAATAGTGTGATAGTTACCAAATGGTCACCCGTAACCGGTGAAATACGGTCTCTTGTTAATTTACCTCAGTTAGGGTTTTATTCTAATTGTTCATGCAAATGCTTAAATAGTAGCCAATTACATGTCCCTTAAGCAAACTTTGGTAAAAAAAAATATTCATCAGTAAAGTTAATAGAAATACATTAAACGTTAGACGTCTAGAATTGCTCAAAACCTATATTGTCTTCACATCTAATATACGTACACACATATACAAACAATGCAAAGGTACGAGGCCTCGGTGAGTCCTGGTTTATGCAGGAATACAAGTCAATTCAAAGCGGCAACGACAGGGTGAAAGTGGCAAATGGTCACACTTAACCGGGAAATTCGGCCCAGTGCGGGTTTTCTTCTCACTGTTCATGTAAACGCTTAAATATAGTTACACAACCCCTTGAACCATAAAGGCTTCCACGAATGTCTCCACTCCTTTTCAATAACATGGAGATGTAAAAGCATGCCTTTGTCATTATATATCAAACTAGTTCCATTTATAAATTTATGCTTTTATGTGGGTTGATAATAATTTTTATTGGTGTTTATAAGAGAATAATCCGTTCCATGGATTCCGGAAACGTAGTTGAGCTAGGTAGACCGACATCGGGTTGTATATAAACTGCTCCGTGCTGTATAACAATGATCTTATACACGAGTAATGTCATTCCTGTTAAGTGACTACAACAACGTAAACCAAGATCTGATACACGAGTAATGTCATTCCTGTTAAGTGACTACAACAACATAAACCACTGATCGGATACACGAGTAATGTCATTCCTGTTAAGTGACTACAACAACGTAAACCAAGATCTGATACACGAGTAATGTTATTCCTGTTAAGTGACTACAACAACGTAAACCAAGATCTGATACACGAGTAATGTCACTCCTGTTAAGTGACTACAACAACGTAAACCACTGATCTGATACACGACTAATGTCATTCCTGTTAAGTGACTACAACAACGTAAACCAAGATCTGATACACGAGTAATGTCATTCCTGTTAAGTGACTACAACAACGTAAACCAAGATCTGATACACGAGTAATGTCATTCCTGTTAAGTGACTACAACAACATAAACCACTGATCTGATACACGAGTAATGTCATTCCTGTTAAATGACTACAACAACGTAAACCACTCAATATTTAAAATCAACATTCAAGTCGTGCACCATTCTGGTTCATTAATTGTCGTTAGCCAAAATATATGTTTATAATAATAAATTTATTTATGTGTTTATCTGATTGGTGTTTTACGCCGTACTCAAGAATAGTTCACTTATACGACGGTGGCCAGCATTATAGTGCGGGGAAACCGGTGAAACCCATGACCATCTGCAGGTTGTTGACAAACCTTCCTAAGTATGCCGCCGGATCTAGCAAATACCAGTAGGAAGCTGTGCACACATCATGTGCAAGACCCTTTGGTATATGGCTATTAAAGTAAGTAATGTTCACAACACTAAAACTATCCCTCTTGTTGTAAAGTCAGCGTGACAAGAAACCATTATGGTCTTTGTGCAAGTGCAAGTCCAGATAAGATGTACCATCTGGAGAGTCAGAAATTCCCTTTATGTCCATCGAAGAAGGGTATATAACTGCCACTAACTCAGACTACCTTTGACTTAAATGCAACATTATAACGTGTACAATGGCAATTAAAAGACCAGAATATTGTGCGTACAATGGCTATTGAATCGCGACCAAAACACCAGAAAATACCGTGTACAGTCGCAGTTTATCATGCCAGTATTAAGGAACGAAAGACAAACAGTCTTGACTCATGCAGGAACTCCTTAATAGGCCAACACAGGGTGCATGGTGCGATGCTGAGCTAGAGCACATCGATTTTAATCGTGACACTGGCGACTTGACGTGCTTTACATGGATCTCTGCATTATACAATCACATATACGCAGCAACTGGGCACAATTGCAAAGGACAAAAGAGAGCTTAGGTAGTAATTTGTTTATTTATTCATTTATTTATTTATTTGACTGGTGTTTTACGCCACACTAATATTTTACTAATAACACGGCGACCAGCATTATGATGGGAGGAAATTGGGCAGATGGTCGGGGAAACCGTCGATCAGGACAGGGCAGGAAGCCAGAATGAGCTGGACTTGAACTCACAGCGATCGCAATGGGAAGAGACTCCTGGGTCATTGTACTGCACTGGATCGTTAACAGAGGCACCCGCCACAGGTTTATGACGTAAAGAAGCCCTAAATACAAACCAGAGGTCAAACTCAGGTTTTCACTTTTTGTGTCATTTTAAACATCACCAGAGTTTTCTTTTCCGCTTTGATGCCTTACATAGTTAGAAAATACATATAATTTCAATTTTATGAATGGATTTGCTAGCATTGCCCTAACAAGTTTGTTTACAGTTGATAGTTGTTAAACAATTGAAAAAATCATGCAAAAACCTTGATTACGTCAGTTCGAATTTATCTACAGTATATCTTGTCGCAAAATACCGCTCTGAGACTTTGTGACCTCCTTTTCTCGCGCGTTAGCTTAATTTCTTTGCCTGGCATTTTCGAGAGCTATGAGTGTTGGCGGATGTCCCACTAAGAGCAGTACAGAAAGAAGCAAAGAGCCAGGCGTGCCGTAACGATGCTTGATTTTCCCTTGTGAACCAACACAAGGAAAACACGGAGGCGTCAAAGAGAATATATCAGGATGCCGGAAAATGGGAATTTACATTTACCACACATCAGTGAAATTGGAATTTAGTCTGGCATTTCAGTAATCTTAAACTCCCGGTACGGTGTTACATGGACCCAGGGGGTTCCAGGAAGCGCGGGGACCAGGTCTGTGTGGCTGACGCATTAGGCCTGTTTTACATTGCCTACTTCACTGATAGACCTCATTTTTATCGACTTAACGGAGTTAACATTCAGCTAGACGTATACATGAAATAGCTAAGCTGATGGGAGATAACGCAAGATAGCTATTTTATTGTCGAAGCCCAGAAGGAAGACATATTGATTTATCATCATAGGCTTTTTTTTCGAAGGCACAGGCTTAACGATCCCCCTGGCTTGGAACTGAACACGGCGAGATTAGGTTTAATCGAAAGAAAAGCCGGCACAATGCCTGGTTTTCTGCCGACAATGGTACTGGGGTGTTATATATTGACTACCTTGAAAGCAATGAACAAAATACGTCTACGTTAATAGATTATCGTAAAACCATCTTTGACATCTTAGAAAAGATGGACAAATCTGACAATTTACCATGAATCTTTACAGTAAAGTCCTTTATCGTGGCACGCTCTACATTATTAAGGGCGAAAGCTGATTACTGCTTGGGAGAGGTTAAAGCTGAGAACAGATATCAAAGTAATTTTGAGTCTTTCGAATCACATTTTTGTCTGAAAATTCAATTCCAGGAAAACAATTTCAGATTTAAGGTTACCATGATAAGATGGTCGGATTTGGAACATCGTAATAGTTGAGTGCAGATTTTGAATAATACCACTTTTAATGAGGTGTTAATACCATGGTCTATTTCTTTCAGCAAGTCGCCTATATTCAGCTGTCTGTAAAATCAGTCAAACTCGCTTTCAAAATTGGATTTAGTCAGTGAAGCGTAACAATCCAAGCTCTACACATCGACATGTTGAACATCCATATTATTACCCTCCAAAAAATGCAGGTAGAATACTTTTTCTAATTCATAATGTTAAACCCTATAATCTTAGTATTGACACCAAGAACTCATTGTCTCGGGTGAAGTCATATTTAATAAAAAGCAAATTGCATGCAAGACAAATAGCGTGGAGTGCACAATGGCTGCGCCAACAAACGGGTAGGACACGCGGTGACACAGTCTACACTTCTGTCTCTGCGAATTAACTACATCGTATGAATTTCCATCTCTAAATGCATACTGCCTTGAGATCATATACTACAAGTCATAAAATAACATTCATTTATTAAAGTAATATTATACGAAACCAATTTCAAATGTGACAGTGTCAATAACAGGGTTTACAGTTAAGTCGAGAGCAGTTTGGATAACTGGTGTCGCCCTCCGTCAAAACATGCTGAACTATGCCCAATATCTATCATGCCACTGGTTTTTTAATAACTATAATGTCACCCGAAACAATCGGTTCTTGTCCCCCCAAACCGAGCTTATGAACATTATGAATTTAATGAATTTAAAAGTCTACTAACTTCATTTTCCTTGCAAGAATATGAACTTCCAACATATTCAAATGTAGAGTTTGTGTTGTCACGTGTCACTAACTCAAGGCAATTTTGGTTGCAAGTATGACTGATTTTACAAACAGTTGAATATAGGCGAATATAGGCGACTGGCTAAAAGAAAAACCTTCTACAGGTTGCTGGAAGACTTTTCTACCTATGGCCGAAGAGAAAGTCAGCACGAACTGGACTCACAGTCACATCAATAGCACTGGAAAGAGTTTCCTGAGTTACGACGCGGCAACTAGGTCACGGCCCCAAATATACTTTGACCACGGATTCTGAATAAAACGATGCTTCAATTACATTCAGCTTGTAAACACTCTCATACTCACATCATGGACTAAATTGTTCTTCTTTTCCTCAGTCTCCCATTGCATTTCATATCGATCAGAAAGTTAATTAATCGGGTAAACATTGCATTGTACTATAAATGCAATCATCATGGATAAATGATCTACAGTGACAACTAATAAAAGTGGTGAAAATACCAACACATGGAGACTTGCTGGAAATCATAGTTGTTGGGATTTCGCCATATTTACCTACGCTGATGTGACATGTGACATTTTATTTATGGAATTTTCAAATTGCGTGGTCGCCCAGCAATGATGCGTGAAATTAACCATGTCACATCAGAGAATGTCACATCAGTCAGCTCGCATTGGTTTTACTGTGGCTTTGTTTTAATGTGATTGTATATTGAATGTGATGACAACTCAGTATTATCAAATACTGACATTTGATCGAAATTCGCCACGTTGTACACGTATATGCTGAAAAACCTAGAACACACATAATATGCAATAATATGATCAACAACTAGTGAAACTGCAAGGTGTTGGCTACGGAAGGAAAATGTCTTTCAGTCGAAGGATATTGCCCTGTCACAAATCTTATGTACGTCTGAATATTTTTATTTATTTTATTTTTGGCCCGGATTATATATAAGATCTGGATTATATATAATCCTCAATTTCTATGTTTTCAAAGTGTGTACAATATATGTGATATGCACTTTAGCCATCATCACAAATTGTTCCGAAGAAAACTTCTCATCAGTAATTAGATTTGCCTACACATGCTTCACTTTCGTAATGAATGTTTGATCTACCCACTAACAGTACTTGATGACATTCCCGTTTAGACATAACGTACTCTCATGCCATTGCTTTCCACACCGCGATGCACTGGTAGGCAGACATTCAATACTCAACCTTGATCAATATATGTGTGGACAATCCGATATTCAAGCTGAAAGACTCGATCTGTACTGTAGACCAGAAAGGAGCGTACAAAAGCTCATTACGGTGTCCTGGGCCAAATCGTATTTAAGTCCCACGGGAGAGAGCAGAGAACGGAGCCAAATGTAGGTTTGGCGGCTATGGTCACAAATATGCATATTACTGGCAATTCAAAGTGAATGTATGACCAATACTCAACTGTTGATTAGATGAACACCTTTAGCTGCATTTTATTTTATTGGTAAAAGCCGTCACCAAGAATAGAAACAGTGTGGGTAAACTGCTACGCTGAAATGAAGTTGGGTAAATTCGTTACGCAGAGCAGTGTTGAGTAAACCGCTAATGCATCAGGAAAACGTCCAAACACGTTGTCAGTGCAGAATTGCAACAGAGTTAGGGAAAAACGTCAAGCAAAATCGAAAAAGACTTTTGCAAACTGCTACGCCACATTGCAGTGATGTTGGACAAACTGCGACTGTGAATTACAGCCCTGTTGGGTGAACTGCCATACATCATAACCTTTATGGCGGAAAAACAACAGTGTTTGGTAAAAGGTTCCACGGAATTTCCAGTCTTGTGTCACCTGTCACGCGGAAATGCAACTATATGTTTACCACAATGTTTCGCTTTTTGATAATGTAATGAAGAGATTTTTATCTACAGTTCATCAAAATATGGACGCAGAATCCCTGCTTGTATATTACAGCAATAAAACCATAAATGCTGTCCCACTGATACGTTATCCCGAAACAAGAGTCGACTAATTTCCACACTTTATTCCACAACAAAATTCAAGTTATTCAATCTCCACTTTCCATTATATTTTCATATTTTTTATCATCAAGTTGTCTGATATATAGTGTGGCGATTAGTTGTAAGAAAATCCTGCCAATAAAAAAACAATATGTGATATATACAACAGTGAAAAACAGCGGCCGTTTTTGTTTTTCAGAAAATGTCATATGCATTATGAATCCAGCAGGCAATCCATCGTATTACTTTTTGTGTTGCGCCAATCCTCATTTCCGAAACAGACTCATCGCCGCTCATAATGTGTAAATACACATCCGTGGCCGGTGTAATGCAATCCAGCCCAGGCAAAAAAGCATACTCACTCCCGCTGTTTTTTGTCGAACTAGTCAGGAAAGATTGACGTAGAATTACGTGCTTTCCAGCTTTACCTTTGGCAAGTTCCAGTTTATCTGAAATGTGACTTCACGCTAGCACCTAATTTTCTTATGTTATCATAAATCCGGAACCCCTTGCCAGGTTATATTTATAGCCAACTATTCTGCGACTTGCTTATTGTGTGTAAAAAAAAACAGCAAGCCGCAAATATATTTTCGTACAAGATTAACTCCGAAGATACACACATAGCCGTTACGTTTGGGACTGGTATTGTACTATCTTATGGTTCGTTCACGAAAAAGCTCTACCGCTCCTTAGTTTATGACCCTAAGAGTCCTGTGTAGCAAAATACAAGTAACTTACACCTTTACAATACAAGACTACACAAATTTATATCACACGTCCAAAAAAAATCCAGAGAGAGGTAACCGAATTGACACGTTACAGTGTAATAGTAAATAAGCATTAATTGTAAATAATACATCGACAAAAGTCTTTGTTGCTCAATAGAATACAGTTTATTTTTACAGATGCTTTCAGAGCAATCCTTTTTAAAGCACAGACAGTTGTACAGAAAGGAATCTTTGTAGACAGTTAATCTGTTCAACGCCGAGAAAATACGACCGATTCAAGTTTAGTATTTTTAAAGTATTGAAAGTTATGTAAAGCCACATAATATAAAAAGACTTACAGGATAGAGAGTAAATCAAGAGCATCCTCAACAGTTTTGATATAAATGCTTGGATAATAAATACAGTTTATTAGACTCAGAATTACTCAAAATTCTCTGTTGTCATCACATTTAATATTCAGTCACATTAAACAATGCAAAGGGACCAGGCCTTGGGAAAGCTTAAAACCGGAAACATAATGTGGGAGTCATTTCTGACTGTTTTATGTGACTTTTCAAATGAATTACGAAAAACAATTTTTGCACATAACAAGGGCTGAAAACAATCAGTATGGTAGTTGAAGGCCTTGAGGGTTAGACGGCTTTAACTAAAAGCAAAAACTGAATCCGACATGAAACAAAGCAACATAAATGAAGTACCAACCTGATGTTGTCGTGAAGACGACTTCGTTACTAATGTTGCTGCGTATTTGGTCAGGGTCCACGCTCACCATATAGACTGTGTACGTTTCCCGGGGGCGGAGACTGTCCACCCTGAGCTGTCTAAGCTCAGGTCTGACGCCCTGAACAACACGGAAGACCCCTACTGGCGGGTCGATCAGCTCGTAGGTTATCTCGTAGAACAGCACCTTGTCTCCTTCACTTTGGCTGGAGAGCCAAGCTAACGTCACCTCTTCTGCTCCCACCCGTAGAACTGTCAGATTCTTGGGCGGCTGAAGTGCAGCGGCTGAAGTGGGGAAAAGAACAAACTGAGTCACATGAATGTTTCAGGAAGTGTTCTTTAAAGCATGTTGAACTTCGTATTTCTAAAAGCAATAACGTGACAGGTGCGCGGAGACGCGGAGGAAACATCCGTCTCTCCAGCAATACATGATGCATGACTCTCAAAATAAACCCGGAAAAGCCAGAGGACTATTCCTCGTACGTCTGATAAAGATCTGATAACTATCTCACATGACTTGGTAGAAGGCAGCATACAGCGACTATTCCGAACCCTGTCGACTTACACGTACTTTTATATTCTGTCATGGATCATTTACCGGTCGTGTATGTGAGGTGAAACAAAAGATATTATAACAATAGATTTCTAAGGTGTATATATGTAGGTTTCTTCGCACATGAAAAAACTGCGTCGATCCTGGACAACTTTGCTATAATACCATCATCTTCAACTCAGTAAACCCAGTAACATTTAACATGGGCTTTTAGACAATCATTCCAAGGTTGGTGACAGACCTTTCCACATACGATTGAAGCGGAAGCCAGTAGGAGCTGGGCTTGAACTGCTCACATCAATCACTGCTGAGGAATAGTGCTGCGCCAGCACGCTATCACTCGGCCACAGAGGCCCCGAAATGTACAAGAAATCGATATATCGTATATTCTCTCGAATGGTTGTATTGGGTGATATGGGACCACTATAGTGTGGAATTTCGTGTCAAACGCTACCATATACTATAACCAAGAGTACACGATCACCGTGGCCGTTTTCAGACACCTATTTCCCGACGGACAACAACTAAGTCGTCTGTTTGCATCCCTGGATGATCACATTACATGAAGAATAGTTCCACTTCGATACGACTTAATATACCAGCAAATCCCACAAATCGAAGATCAGATTGCTTTGTGTCTAGCAGGAGTTACCTATAATTTACAGTGGCTCTACGGTATTTAAGACATTAGTGTCTAACTTGAAAACTCGGAGAAGCGACTGAGTCACAAATCTGCCCTATAAACCAACACTCTCTAGCTCAAACCGACCAACAGCGCGTATGTTTGCCGAAACTGCATTACACTGCTCTGAGTTAGCTGAGGCTTCTTGTCTCTGCTGTTTATCTCTCTGAGCCAGATCTAATTTACAGGCGAGACCAAGGTGATGTTTTCGTCCTCAAACATCGTGTCTTGTAATTATAGAACTCCCATGTGTCCTTCCACTGAGACATCTAGACAGCGCTACAAGGAATAGTATTGCAAGAAACAGTAACTACAGCAATATTAGAGGTGGTGTTAAGAGAGTCAGAAAGAAAATAAACTCACACAAAAAACACCACTTGCATAGGGATTGTATAAATATCACAAGAGAAAAACAGCGTAGCAGAGATGGTTTTGCAAATTACTCTTGTCTTTCAATATTGTTCAAGTATTGGGATAAAAACTTTGGGGACTCAGCCTGACCTTTGTAACGTTTGGTTGTAACCGAGGAAATTCACTTTGGTATTTGCCATGATCGAATAAGTATGATTGTTCCATTAATTATTAACGATTTAATCATGAAACTATTAGTGATGAAAGGATACCTATAACTGCGTGAAACCCCATGTGGATGCGTCTTTAATTTATAGATCTCTGCCTCGTCAGGATGGATTAGTGCTTGTCGTATTTATTTCCCGGCACAATTAATAATGTGATGTTTTACTATACTCCACGTACTCTTCGGTGAACATTGAACCAGGAAGAAGACCTAGAAATCGCTGAAGGGGTCCGATTATCCTATCAAAGTAGCCACATGACCTGAACGTTTGATTAAAGTTTGATCTGTGCAGGAACAAGGATTTAGCCGGAGGGTTTGTAGGTTTACCATATGTCCATCGATAAAGAAAAGAGGACCAAGGAACAATGGCTTACAATATAAAAAAAACTGCATCCTAGAGAGTGAAACCGGAATAGAGACGACAGTGTGATAGATAGGATTTTATTCTAACCGTTCATGTAAACTCTTAACTAGTAGCAACGTAAACGCTCTGTAGCACCACCGCTTAAGCACAATAAGGGGAAAATGCAGTGATGTGAACTGTAATTCATTAGACGTCACTGGTCTGGAATTACACTAAATGCTGTGCTAATAACCAAGTTCAACTTTCCTATTTAGATATAAAAATATACCAAAGGGCCCTGCATATGGCGAATACGTATCTTGCCTTGTAGCATTTGTTACTTCCCGTGTAAAATTTGATAGTTTCAATCTACGTGACGTGAGTTGTCGATTTAAAAACGAATGCATCAGCGATACTCGCTTTTACTCTATGTTTGTTAAATTCTAGACAGAGTATAACGCTCGGCAAATATGGACAAAGCATTCAGAATTTCTTGTTACATGTATCTGTGTACTAGTTCTATCTAATTCCGTTTAACCATGGGCTATTTATTACACTGACAAGGTGCTCTTATGAACAGCCGTGACACTGACGTTAATTAATTACAACAAGTTCGCGCTCCTCCGTTACTTTATATCAGACGATCACTCTGTTACGGTTGGCAAACGCTATTTTTTCATTACTGACATCGCACACATTCTCTCTCACCTAATGAATTCTTCTCGTGTAGCAACGTTTTTTTTCCCAGTGTATCTCGGAGAATGGGATAAGAGTGAAATCACCTTATGTCTGATCGATGCCATTCCGTGTATACAACATGTGCTCAAAACTGAGAGGTATCAAAGCGAGGCTCAGATACCTATATTAGTATTCGATCTGGAAAGCCATGGACATCGAGTTGGAAATATGAATTCAATACCAAACCTAGCATATCGATTCTTTTCCTTGCCTCACTGAAAACTGATGACTTTATTTGCTATCTATATATATTTTGGTTATATTCCTTTGGGAACTGGTGTTATAGATTGTTTTTGAAATGGACTTTTGGGCTTATCGACTTGCATCCGTCATTCATGATGTACGATTGGTATACGAATGTCGGACGACGCTTAGATCGATAGAAATAAAATTGTGATCTTTATGGCACATGTTCAGTACAGTCGTACATATCCAGTACTGTCGTGCATATCCAGTACAGCCGTACCTTTCAAAGCGGTTAGGTAAAACTCTATCTGGGAAATCTACGAAGATCGACGTAAATCAGAACGTATGCAGCATTGCATGAGAATTCTCTGTAGGTCAGCCCAAAACAAAGGTTCTTTATAATGCACTATTCGCGATGAGAAATCTCCGTTGATATAAGCCAAGCTAAGGTGTTATGTATAAAGCTGTCAGACATTTAATCCGCCAACCACATACCTAGAGCTAAGTATGTTCTGAAGAATGACAAAAAACAAAGGTGTAATTAGCGTCAAGAATTCTTCAAAGAATAAAGATTCTGCATAACACGTTGCCCGAAACACTCTCTCTATAAAGAGGTGTATGCTTTATGATTTACAGTTTATGTAAATTTAGAGCGCTTATCTTTTATTTATGCTAATAAGAAATCCAACATCTTTCTCCAAGGCTGCTCATTAAACTGTTTAACTAAACGTGAAATTAAGCTGTTTGTCATTAGAAAAGGCTTCTCTCATGGGACCTTCCATTGTCATAAATCCGCTATACATGTTGTTTGTGCAAGGCTGCGTCCTACAGCAAATTATCGTTCTACATGCAATATGATCATTTATTACAAACGGTACACGGACAGATGTATGACGCCTATGTTTACTGGTTATGAGTATTGTTTTGCTGATATTATTTTATAGACTATATATCTCATTACCATGCAGTACCTTTTACACAAATTCTGAAATTACATGTTTACCTTGAAATAAAGGCGTGACCAAAATACAAATGGGAAAACACATGTACAAATCAATGATTGCAAAGAGGTTCAAGTAAAAGAGTGAAACATGTGAAATTCAATATTTTGGCAAACGTAAATAAGATACATTTAAGCTTGACTTCTTTTGATTCCCATATTTAAACTGTGGTAAACGGACAAGCTTTATTTGCTAATATTTAGCAACATGAAAACCTTAAAAATACAACCAAACCCTCAATTAGACCAAGGGATCGCCCTACAAAAAATTGTCTTGGTAATCAAGAGGACAATCGCCAAGCTGACACCTTCTCCTTTCACATTTTGCCTGTTAAAGCTTGGCCTTCCAGACCATCCATTTCCTAGCCATTCTTAGATAATGAGCCACTAGGTTTATTTAGATTGAAGGGCAAACGAAAACAGCCGTGTTTTACAATGGTAATCCATTTACGATCACGTGGGCGCATGCGTGATACTGGGATGGACAAGGTCCCGAAAGAGTCTGTAGTATCCTAAACCCTCCAGATACCGCTATATGTGATTAACTCTAATGACCAACGTCCACCGCCAGTTAGGTTACCACGTAAACTGTATTATTCAGCATTCACGGTTATGTATAATTTTCATCATAGCCAATGTGACACGCAGCTGACACCGTTTGCAGCTGACACTGTCTTCATAAGCAATCTTTTGGTCTGCATTAGTAATTATTAGTAACAATTAGTAATCGTTTAGTTTTCCAGGCCTCACTTGTACGAAGCCCACTTAACGTTCCGAGCACGTAAGCGCCACGCCGACGAAACGCCTACAGTGCTAGTTTCCATGGTAGTTATGTGCTCGTAACGTTAAGAGGGCTTCGTACAAGAGGGCTCAAAACCCTTAATCCTCAATGAAGCACGAATTCCCGGGGAAAATACCTGGATTCGTTTAATTTGATGTATTTATTCGTATTTGTTTCATGACTTGAATTTTAATTCTCATGACACGACTTTGCCTAAAATTCTGACCATATGAACTTATATGGGCCGTACTCCAGAATATTTCACTTATACGACGGCGTCCAGCATTTAGGTGGGAGGAAACGGGGCAGAGCCAGGACGAAGAATATATGAACGTCGTCAAGACCCTGGCCTAAAGTTGCTGACATGAAGAAAAAGGTGGTGAGAGGAATCGCACTCGTAACTACAGCGTACAGTACCCTATTTCTTCTAAAATTTGGGACATCTGGCCTGCTCATTTTTGTCAGTATATATGTAATTCCAGCAAGAATACTGAGTTTCTGTTTTTCTAACATGGTTAGACCACCCAATGAACAACATACTCATACCTTTACTTCTCCGAATGTCTGGTAAAGAAATGTAATATTCTACTTTCAACACTACTAATATCTGTCCCACATTTTAGAAGAAATAGGGCAACAAAAACTCATAGGCATATACATGTTAAAATAAAAACGGCTATTTGACCACTCTGTGACAAGTTATATGTTGTCTATAAAACACCAATGTTTTGGAGAAAACGTGGACATGATTTACTGAAAACGTCAATTTTATAAAAAGAATTCCAGCCTAACAAAAACGTATGCGCATATAGTCCCACCATATGCATGTAACGCGTTTATGAATAAGACGTGTTTTTATAAACACATGTCATGCATTGTTAATATTTGCAGTGTATGTACACAGTGATTTAAACAGTTTTGCTAGTAGTAATTCAACAGCAGAAAAATGTATGCGGTCCCAGAATAGCGTTTCTAGTGGTTCCGGTGGGTGGGGAGCTAGAAAGTCAAAACAACTGACCTTAATCGGTTTGTGGCACGTATTTAGCAATGAGATACGGCATTTAAGAAAGCTTGAGTAGTTAGGTAATGACCAAGACGTGGTCATTGGCATTTTTGTTCTATGGCATTTAGGAAAGCTTGAGTAGTTAGGTAATGACCAAGACGTGGGCATTTACAGGGAGGACAGGCCTGTGAAATTGAATCGAACGGACGCTCTGGCTGGTGTTGACACGCACTTAGTCAATCTCTTAGCAACTAATGGTCAATCAATCATCGCACAGGTCTGTGTTAGATTGTTCGTGAATCAGCTTGGTCATCTAAAACTTCTAACACGTGTCAGACTTTTTTTTCTCATAACTAAACGTGTTAATATTGGGTTCATAGCAAAATGAATTGTTCAAACTAAACCCGTCTCAGTGGGTTATTATTTACTAAATAATGTAAAGGTCATATCTGAACCATATATATATATATATATATATATATATATATATATATATGTGTGTGTGTGTGTGTGTGTGTGTGTGTGTGTGTGTGTGTAAATGTACAATGTATGCACATGTATATATAAAGAAATCCGATTCTTTTAATTGTACTACTTCATATCATACAGCATTATCGCGCAAAATTTTATTCAAACGTATCTACACACACTGCTTTCTGATTAGCTGGAAAACAAACCACATTCATGTATTTACTTCAAATGCTGAGTGTAATAGTATGAATGTTAAACCGAACGTTTAATATTAGTAGCATGACTCACTCAGACAGAAATGCGACGTCCAATTTGTGTGCGTGACAAGCGCAGAAAGGTTTCGGGACCTGAGCTCAATTATCGTCACTTCGGCTAACACGTCCGCGCCCGGTCACTAATTCTTCACTGGTGACTGACCAGCCACAATATGTCACCAGGGACTGTTAGCAATAGATGGCCTTTAAAGGCGACAAAGATGAATGTCGTTCGACATTAGTAATATAGTTATCTTCACAATAGACTTATGCTGCTATCCAAGTGACGTAAATCCGTACCCTATGACAACAGCCGGAAATTTTACCGCAACACTCAATTTCTTTATGGAAAACGTTACTGGTATTTACAGCTTGATCGCTGTTTACGTTTACATATGTGTTAAGAGGCTTTATGAATTTAAACACTGTCGTGACATTGTCGTGTAGGAAATTATTTCTGAGGGGGGAATGTCATGGAAACAGACTTTAAAACTTACCACTGACAAGACATTCTGTGCCCTTATGTCTTATAGACTGGAGGTCAGTTCCACAAGAAATTCCTAAGTGCACGTTCAGGAACTAATCCCACTATACCCATTCTATTTGCCGCTGCGTACACTGACAGGTCGATAACAAAGTTCGGGGTAACGAAACCGTCCGATGACCTGTATTTTGGTTGGAAAAGTAGAATCCTACAGCACCCATCAGAATTGTTGCTCAATACGCAAAATGGATTGAGTGAAACAGTAGACTTCCCAAAAAAACAGAAGCAAAAATTCGACAAGGAGTTAAACTTTCACATTTTTGAAGTGACAAAAATAGATATGATTTTGAAGAGGTTAGCTCAGATACCTAAGCAATAAAGACCAGGATCGTGTTGCACAAGTAACGGTATTTATTTATTTATACATGGCTAAGTGATGGCTCATTATGATGAAGGAAGCTAAGATTGTCTAAGATACTTGTACAAGCGCAATAAACATTTAAATTCTGTTTCAAAACAACCATGCATGGTTAGACCACTGCCGATAAGTCACCAGCCCCTCGTCCACCCACTAATAAGCTTATAAAGTCTGCAGAAAAACAGGGAAAAGATGAAGAAACATCGGGGATATGTACAAATGCAGTAGATACACCTTTCAAATAGTAATGGGAAAAATTAAGGTTTTTATGGCAAGCTCCTTTTATTTCATATTCCCTGTAACAAACTATGTATCCCGTTGCCATAGTTTCTGCTCTTTTGAATGATTTATGACCAGTCAAATATCAAGTTCGCCATTAAACCTCCTGAGCAACTTTAATGGCCCATTCCATTTAAATAGGTCGCGTTTAGATAAACTGACGCGGTCGTCCAGGCGTCGGAACACGACAAAACGTACTTCATTATGAGCTGAGAAACACGGTTTATTGCCTGATCCACATTTGAACTTGAGGCCTACACGCGTCCATAGTCAGATGGGAGTAGTAAAGAGCAGTATGTTAAAGGTCACATTCGTAATCGCTGGGTGTCACGCTGGGTGTCACGCTGGGTGACTTCTGTTTCAGACTATTTTATTCATGTGCGACTGTATACGTACCACAGATAATATTTGTCGTTGAAATTGCAATCGGGATTACCGTTTCTTTAAATGTTCGAATGCTTTCTGGGCATAAATAAACGAAACAGCTGAATTAACTGGGAAGCGTTAAGAGAATCATGGCAGAGTAGTAGGAAACTAACCAGAGATCAAGGAACTGGCCAGAGATCAAGGAACTGGCCAGAGATCAAGTGATATGGGCAGAGATGAAAGAATCTGGACTGAAATGAAGGAATCTTGGAAGAGATCAAGGAACTGTGCAGAGATGAAAGAAGGAATCAGGGCAAAGTTGGAAAAACTGGGCACAGGCGAAAGAAACTGACCTGAGTCGATGGAAACTTTGCTGAACCCCAAAAAGACCAACTCACCTGGTCACCGGCATAAAGCAAAGTTCGAGTCAGTATTATGTGAATTGACAAATGATCTCATTAGGGGATGGCCTCAACTACAAGTAATGACCTCAGATCTCCTGACTAGGTGTTTTCAGGAGATTCTGTAATCGCGACCTTCATCAAACCTAAATCCTCCGAGACTAATTCCTCGAGATAAAAAGGATCCAGTCCAAGAAAGGTACATATATGGGCAAATATAGAATGTTGAACAAAGGAAAAACTTCACATCTAAAACTGACACTGTTCTCCGTATTTTTATATGTTACCATGTGTTTAAATCTGAATTGTAGGAACTAATCGTGTGGTTGATCAATTTAAGTTTCGATGTGTGGGAATCAGTCGTGTTGTTGATCATTGTAAATGTCATTTTGTGGGACTCATTCGTGTCATTGATCAATTTAAACTTATGGGTAAAGATTTTACGACTTCACAGTTCTTGCAGATAACAAACAGCTGTTGAATTTCTTTTACATATTTTATTTTATCGGTCTTTTACGTCATACTCAAGAGTATTACACTAAAGCGATCAGCAGGACCGTGGCAGACATTTCCTCTTTCGATCAGCCGTTCAAAAGAACCATTCAAAATGTAGGTAGTCGAACAACACATGTTATTTGAGATCTGGCACCACATATCCAATTCCGTTTATGGTATTTGTGAGGTGGGGGGGGGGGGGGGCTGACACCAGCGATTGTATTTTTAAACATTTTTATAAATCGTATCATATGTTCAAGACATGCAATAATAAGTGCTTATATAAAATACATGACCTTTCCTTGTACTGCTGTATTTATAGCTGCAATAAAGTGCATAGCCCACTCTTTTTTAAAACCTGTTAATGCCATAAACTAGACATTAAACTGTATGTACAGATTTACGCGCATTTAAAACATTAACATTCAGGGGTTTCTATTCACAGATTTCCACCTGCACTATGATTTATTTGTAAACAATATCAAAGGTATGTCATATAGTACATAGCTTTGTTATTCTGAAAACTGCATCTACAAAGACATCGCTGATGTACAGAAGTTCATGTGATATGATAAGCGTCTGTGATAAGCCTAGGCATACGTTATTGGCATATCATGTTGTTTGTCAATAACAGATCACGGGCTTCGGCCGAAACATAAACATGTTTACAATAACGGACAGAGTGTGAATAAGGCAGCCGTAATTAAGCTTTGCCAGAGTTTCGCAGCACCATATTTACAAAACATTGCCATCATTTAAGGGCCCGAACATCCTTGGCAGGCTTTTGGGCTTATGCTGAAAACCTGTTAGATATTGACTTCGCAACGGGTGTCAGGGTGTTAAGCAGGCTTAGCAGGTTTAATATGAACAGTCTCTGAATAGATTCTGAACGCACAAAAGCACACGTCAGTTACATCATATCGGTGATTATCCTGTACAGTGAGCGTCCGTTATCGTTAACGGCTGGTATACGAATGTTTGTTTCGATGCCTAGATTTATTTGCCTAGTTTTTAGCATTAAACATCAAATGTCTATGTCAAAATCTTGGAACATTGGAAAGGTAGAGTTGTTTCCAGCATGTACTTAAAGATATTTGAATGGCCTGACGGCTGGTTAGTAGTCACTCAAGTTCGACAAATCTTTGTCTTCCCAAGACTCAACATTTAGTTTCGTTAGGGAATTCATTAAAGGGAACGAAAACTTTAAAAAATGACACTATAGCCTGAAAAGAGCAAATTTTTTTCTATCTGGTGGTGCCAGCTGCATAATTTTGCGATTTTTCTTCGCCATACACGTAAAGCCTGAAAACGTCAAAGATGGCATAAATCGCTGAGTCCATTGCGCCCTCCATCTTTAACACCCTGTAATTTATGCTGAGGGTGTGTTGCCTTTCAGCCAGTAAGAGTTGTTAAAACTGCCGGCTTGTTCGTGTAAACTCGGTAACTACGTTTAACATTCCGGTTTCCCGAGCGTCAAGTGGAAAAAGAACTGTACTGTTCGCTACGATCTGGAAAGAAAAGTTCTACCGGAAATGTACGAACTGCACTTCGGCGGTTTCCGACAGAAATTCCCCTCCTAACACAGAAGACTTCAGGACTAGGTCTTAGGCAAAATGGGGTCGCCCACAGCGGATTTTGGCGCTGACTTTATTTATAATTTATCAACTTGAGGTACATATTAGAATTATTTATGACATGCACCTGCGGGGAAATGCATACTCTTTTCAATGGTATTTGATTGATATTTAAATTTTCTTCTCCTTTAGAGCATCATGATGAACACTGGGGAAGTACTCTTCATAAATGCCAACCTCAGAATTCTTCTGCACAACGCGAAAGTGACATGACATACACGACGCCCCGAGGGCACAGAAAAACTGCTTCTCCACACTATTAAATGTCATAAAATATTTTTCATCATAATTGTCTACTGCAATGGGTAAGTTTTCGTTGAAATGACACCTTCTGAGCTGCTCTAAAAACACATGATTTTATTGCGAGCCCAAGTTTCTTAAACTGTTTCTGAAGCTTTTAATTTAGCGTCAGACAGCTCCAGTTCACTCTCCCTCGCAAGTAACTGTTTTACAAGAAATACCCTTAACGAATCATCAAGCTATCAAATGACTGGAAAACAGAGTTGAGCTCAAGGCTTGAGCATTATTGGGAATTTTTTTAACGAACGACTGAACTGAAAAGGAAGCCAACCAAGCTTTAGGGGAAGAAATAGGAACAGCTCAAGGCTTTGTTATTCAAAGCGGCGTGAACTGTATTTGTACAGCGTTATTTAATCAGAGATCAGATATATAAGCACATAAAGCTGTTGGGATTGGGAAAAGTGGTGTTTTGCTCCAAAACCGTGTGCTGTTTGTACTGAACTATAGTATAATCTGTCACTTAAGTAACATTATAATAATCTACCACCAAAGCAGCATTATTAGGTAAGGTCACATACTATAATCTACCACTGAAGAAGCATTATTATTGGATAAGGCACTATACTATAATCTACTGTAACAGTGAAGACGCATTACTGGGTAAGGCACTATAGTATAATCTACCACTTAAGTAATATTATAATAATCTACCAACAAAGCAGTATTATTATGTAAGATCTCATACTATAATCTACCACTGAAGAAGCATTGTTATTGGATAAGGCACTATACTATAATCTACTGTACCACTGAAGACGCATTACTGGGTAAGGCACTATAGTATAATCTACCACTTAAGTAATATTATAATAATCTACCAACAAAGCAGTATTATTATGTAAGATCTCATACTATAATCTACCACTGAAGAAGCATTATTATTGGATAAGGCACTATACTATAATCTACTGTACCAGTGAAGACGCATTACTGGGTAAGGCACTATAGTATAATCTACCACTTAAGTAATATTATAATAATCTACCACCAAAGCAGTATTATTATGTAAGATCTCATACTATAATCTACCACTGAAGAAGCATTGTTATTGGATAAGGCACTATACTATAATCTACTGTGCCACTGAAGACGCATTACTGGGTAAGGCACTATACTATAATCTACCACTTAAGCAAAATTATAGCATAAGGCACTATACTATCTATAATTTACAACTAAGGAAGCATCACATGGTGCAACCATGATTCAGTAAGATACAGTACCGTACTGAGATACCGCGTCACATTGTGCAGTCATGAATAAAAAAGATACAATACTGAAATACTGTCACATTGTGCAACCACGATGAAATAAGATACAGTACTGAGATAACGTGTCACTTAGTGCAGTCACGAACAAAAAAGATACAGTAGTGACATACCCTGTTACATTATGCAGCCACGATTCAATAAGATACAGTACTGAAATACCGTATCACATTGTGCGACCATGATTCAATAAGATACAGTACTGAGATAGCGTGTCACATTGTGCAACCATAATTCGATAAGATACAGTATTGAGATACCGTGTCACATTGTGCAGCCATGATTCAATAAGATGCAGTTCTGTAACACCGAGTCTCATTGCGCAACCATGATTCAATAAGATACAGTACTGAGATAGCTTGTCACATTGTGCAACCATGATTCAATAAGATACAGTACTGACATAGCGTGTCATATTGTGCAACCATGATTCAAAAACATACAGTATTGAGATAGCGTGTCACAGTTTGCAACCATGATTCAATAAGATACAGTACTGAAATACCCTGTCACATTGTGTGACCATCATTCAATAAGATACAGTGCCGAGATAGCGCGTAATATACAGTAGTGAGATGTCGTCACATGGTGCAACCATGATTCAATAAGATACAGTACTGAAATACCCTGTCACATTGTGTGACCATCATTCAATAAGATACAGTGCCGAGATAGCGCGTCATATACAGTAGTGAGATGTCTATCTCTGAGATGTCTTGGTATCACTGAGATACCAAAAGATATAGTTCTGAAATACCGTGCAACCATGATTCAATAAGGTACAGCACTGAGATACCGTGTCACATTGTGCAGTCGTGAACCAAAAGATATAGTTCTGAAATACCGTGTCACATTGTGCAACCATGATTCAATAAGATTCATTACTAAGATACCGTCACATGGTGCAATCATGATTCAATAAGATGCAATACTGAAATACCGTGTCACATTGTGCAACCATGATTCAGTAAGACACAGTAGTGAGATAGCGTGTCGCATTGTGCAACCATAATTCAATAAGATACAGTACTGACATAGCGTGTCACATTGTGCAACCACGATTTAATAAGATACAGTTCTGAGATGGCGTGTCACATTGTGCGACCATGATTCAGTAAGATACAGTACTGAAATACCGTATCTCACTGTGTAGTAACGATTCCGTAAAATTAATGTTCAGATACTGCAATAGCACTACTGATGTTAATGATTCATACAAGCGCATTCATAAAGACTACATTGCCGCGATTCAGTAATATAGTGTAGTTTAGTATTTCGACAATTCATTGACGTCATATCGAGTCATTTTAATGCACCAAGGTCACAAAAACATTAAATCTAAAAGAGAAAATCTAACCTATACATAAACTGTACAAACAATGGAAATTCGCATGTAAACAGATTCTTTCCAAAAATTATTCAACAATACCTTGGCATGAAGTCTACGAGCGGTTTCCATTCTGTTCACAGGGTACTGACAGCAGATCCATCGAGGACGGCGTGTGTACGTGAAATTGATGTCACCGAGCTCTAACAGAAAGGCTGAAGGCTGATGATCGGTCCCCGAGGAGTAGAGTCCAGCAGAGAGATAGCGTGTCCCGAGGTAGACCGATAAGACAGCTGGACTCACGCGTCGCCAGGGTAACGGCCCTCCACGGCAGACGTCGTCATTCCGCGTGACAAACGGAGCGGTGGTAGACCAATCATATCAATTCTTTTATGATGGTTTCGGGACATGTATCACATCACTGAGTGCTCTGTGCGATTGAATTGAATGCCAATTGTGAGATGGTTGACCTGTCTCGCTGATCAGAGTAAATCACATCAAGAAATGCTGAAAAAATGGCCACAACTATACAGCAAAATGTAATCACTTCCCACCAAAAATTCTCATTTAATATATCAATGACCATGTTTTTTTTGTCGTCTACTAAGATAGGCATTGATTTCCTCGTCGCTCGTCCGAGTTCAGTGGCTGGGGTATGTGAGGTCTGAGTTGGGTTGCCGGGATATGAATGTACCGAGACAGAACGACAGAGTCAGACTTGGGTTAACTGGCCAGGATATGAGTCCGTATCAAGATAGAACGACAGTCGGACCTGATGTTCAGTATCCGGGATACGAATGTGTCAAGACAGAACAACAAAGTCAGATCTAAGTTCAGTGACCAGGATGTGGGTCTATAATCAAGACAGAATGACAGTCATATCCGCGTTCACTGGCTTGGATATGAGTCCATATCAAGACAGAACGACACAGTCTGATCTGTGTTCAGTGGTCAGGATATGAGTCCATATCAAGATAGAACGACAGTGAGATCTGCGTTCAGTGGCTAGGATATGAGTCCATATCAAGCCAGAACGACATAGTCTGATCTGCGTTCAGTGGTCAGGATATGAGTCCATATCAAGATAGAACGACAGTGAGATCTGCGTTCAGTGGCCAGGATGTGAGTCTGGACCAAGACAGAAAGATAGTCAGATCTGCGTTCAGTGACCAGGATATGAATTTGGATCAAGACAGGACGACAGTCAGACCTGAGTTCAATGTCCGGGCTGAGAGTCTGTATCAAGACAGGACGACAGTCAAACCTGAGTTCAGTATCCGGGATAAGAGTCTGTATCAAGACAAAATGGAAGAGAACGTATCACCGAAATGTGAGCTCAGTGACCAGGATATGACACAGTATTAAAACATGACGGGTAAATCAGAGCTGAGTACTGAACTGAGTCAGTTGTTAACTGAAAGGTCAGTCCGAGCCGCCGGCTACAGAAAAAAAACAGGTATGAGAGATATAATCGCCTTTTTTCTCGCCTCTGGTATCTGCTGTTCAGTGGCAATTATACAGAGAATGGCCCAACCTTATTCCCATCCCATCAACGTTTTGGTTTAAGGGCACGGAAATATTAGTGAAAATCCGTTGGACACAAAATCAGGATATGATTTCACCAGAGCATAGCACCAGGCATACCAGTTCATCATGCACTTTGATCCTTTAGTAAAAGCTGTAAGATATGTATACGTTTTGAGACTTTGTGAAAAATGCAGTGGTTTATATGAAAATTGATATGTCTGCTATAACATGCAGGTTTACACGGTTCCTTGATTTTATCCTTGATATATACCACACTTACTCAGCTGAAATACTAGTAAGTAGTACAGAATAGTACTTAAATTTACTTCAAATTTTTTACTTGAATTATTACTTGAAACCACTACCGGAAGTTATCCAAGCGTTTTGAAAATGATACCTATGACTTTATCGTTTGCCTTTAAACAGTTAGAACTTACGGACGCTTTTTTGCTTTCTCCGGGCACTCTGGTTTCATCCACGCTTAAAGCCGACCGCCGTCGTAAAAAATCAAAGAGCATTTAGATTCAATCTCCAGGAATAATCCGCTCTGCGGTAATATACAGGCTGTGTGGCTGTGTGGACTATAAATGTGATGGTAAGTCAATAACGCTCTGCGGCGGGAAGGTATCCGGATCTTAGCGACACATTTTGAAACGCCACTTTGAAGCTTATGTAAGCACGTAGCTTTTAGAGTTACAATGTTGTTTTGATGCAGTCATAAAAGCCTTTGCAATAACAAATGCTTTAACTACTTCTTAACAATAGCTAAGTAAACAGGCTAGCAGAAGTAATCCTTAGTATGATATTACAAGCAATTGTTCAATGTATGATAAATTATCAGATTTTGACGTGTAAAAAGAGTGCCAAAATGCAACAGAGCACGCCAGACAAAAATTCAATAAATATTTCCAGACAGGATATGGAAATACTTAGTAATCCATCTGTGGTGATTTAGAGTTGTCTGGCTGCTAAGTGTATTCACGATGGCGGGAGAGAGTGAATACCTGATCGATATATGCATTCAAGTTAGGAACAGTACAAGCCTGTGTGTGAATGAAAAAGATACAGCGTTAATGCTTATAGCTATGCGATTGCTACACAACATTCCGAACAGTCGGTTACAATTACACGAAAACCTACAAACAGTATAGATGGTTTTGTAGTATCTCTTCACACGTATATCTGCGCTATGTTTTAATTTTAAACTTTCCATGGTTTTTTGGTCTGCTATTTGGAAAGTGCTTTACACCTTCAGTGCGTTCTGAGATACATGTATGCGTGAACACAGCTAGCCATCTTCACACTGTATGACGCGCGATATGTGTGGCAACCGTCTAGTGTAAATACTAACACAATTGTCAAGCATAATATGCAACATCAGAACAAAACAGCATCTATACATGTACACAGTTTTGTCAGTGACACGTAGACTTTGCGTTCCTAACAAATCGACAGTCGACAGTTTGTGATTTTATGGATTTTTATATATATACTCTGTGTATAAACGTCATCAAGAGATGAAAAAGCTGTTATCCAGAAGGCAATCGTTATCCCTCCTCCACCCCATCTCCCTCTTCCCCCACCTCCCATCCCACAGTGTAGTTCAATTGTAGCTCTTAACATCCAGGGTGTGTCAAGATTTACCCCATCGAGTTTCAAATCAAAGTTTAGTGGCTATATGTCGACATTCCGGGCCTCTCCAGTGTTTGTGGAATGGTTAGAAAATAGTAACGATTAGAAATAGCCTCTTCAAATATATACAGCAGCCATTAAATATGATACAAGCTCACTAGATTCTGGCGATTGCAAGACTCAAAAATGTGTTGCTTGTTCTTAACAAGGTAATTTTGGCTATATCTGATCAGGTGTTGTCCTTCCTATCAAAACAGTGCGGACATAATATACTCTTATTTACAAAACAGTATTTACAAAATCATAGTTGCAAAGCGGTAGGAACATAATTGGATCATGGTTGCAAAACAGTGTGGACATAACTGGCTCATAGTTACAAAACCGCATGGACACAACTGGTTCATATAGTTACATAACAGTAGTAAGCAACTTTTAAAATTTCGACAGTGTACCTTGCGCTGTAGCTTCGTAAGCTATCCTTAATTCTTAGAAGTAATACAGAGGTCTACAGCGTTCGTTTAACAGCATTCGACTTAGCCTTGATATCTTTTATAAAAAATAAATAAACGTATCTCATGTAACATTTGGGTGCACTGTGCAAAAGACAGAAGCAAAGTACAGCTAACAGCCACAGCACTGTATCAGACCAATTGCCTCAAGCTGGGTACCAAGTAAGGAAGTTTAGCCCATACAAGAATATCGACTTCAGCTTAAGGTTGAACTCGTCTCTTTCGACTATTGGGCGATTGCCTTAATATTTCTCTTCTATAACGCTTTCCAGGGAAATAGAACAACGTGCGTTATCAACAATCTGGACATATCACATCATTTTTGTGAAAAAATCAAGAAAGCAGAATCAATCTAAAAGCAAACCAGCAACGTCCACAAGATATATGCATGTGATCTCTGTTAAGTTCTCCACACACACGGAATAACGGACATTTCCAGTAATTTGGTTATATGACATGTACTTCACTTTTAACTGAGACGAACAGCTCTGTTAGAGGACGGCATTCATAGTCATTATATCTTAAATGTGGTAACAATTTTGAGTAATTCTAAGCCAATGACACCTTTTAAATTGCGAAAAACACCACGGATTTTTTTTAACCTAATTCTGCTTCAGGGATGGTGCTGGGGGTGGGGTGGTGATTTGCTACTACTTAAGCATTTACATGAACAGGGCCTCGTGAGTAAAATTCTATAACTAATGTAAATTGACAATATGCCGCATTTCACTGGTTACGCGTGATCTGTTGCCAAGTAGGCCTACCATACAGTTGCCATGCTCTGGTTTTATTCTCTGTGTTGTTAGTCTTTTATTACATGCATGTTGCTGCTGTTCTAGCAGTTGGAGATGATATCTTTCCTGTCCTTTATCGTAAGGTGCATCTTTGTTCACTTACTGCAGTTTTGCTGATGTGTTGCACATCGGCCATTCATGTCTTGTCTTTCAACCAATCAATAAAGCAAAAACAAAGTTAAGGCAAAAGCCACAACGCCAGCATATGACTATAGTAATGCTCTACAGGCGCCAAGAAAAACGGCTTTTTCAACAATCTCGTTAGCTTAGTTAATTTTTTTAAACAAATGAACAAAGCAAAAGCAACAAACTTAAGAACAACAGGATACGCAGTATGTGTATTACTTCTAATCCCGACTAATTGAGTACTACCGGTTGATATTTCCTCTTTCGCCCTAGACGTTCGTGACTATGTTTAATTTGTTGCATGGGGCTCGCAACTCAGCACATCAGCATAAACGAGGATAAGCCATCAGTAAAATCACGTGATATGCTTTCTGTACATAGCACTCAGGAAACTTACGCATGAGCTGAAATATGGACGTAACCCACTTGTCTGGATCGTTGCCTCATGCATATGGTGTTTAAATTGTCTACTGGTCAATATGGCCATTAATGAGGCTGGCACTACGCATTGAGGAATATTGTTATGTGAGGAGAACACATACTTACTATAATAGGTTACATCGCGGCCCTGCTAGCCAAAACCCGTGCCTTAAATCGGAGTTGATTGCACCAGTCAATGTCCTATTGATCAATCCCTCGTTGCCTTAGTCGACGTGCTATTTGATTGAACTAAAAGCCTGCATTGCAGAAACGACCGGAAATATTTTAACAGCTTTCTGGCCTGGCCCGGATCCGCTTGTTAGCGCATTGGTTTGTGGTCCATAGATTGTCAACAAACGCGGGATTGAATCCAATTTGAGAGAGGTGGTGGTTCGCAAAAACATGTTGACACTAGATACGAGACCAGGAACCGTCGGTAATTTTAGAGACGCGTGCTGACAAATACGTGCAGAAATAGACCAAGGTCTGCAAAGCCTGTCAATGCGACGTTGAGCAGTAGCAATATATAATGGAATGTGCCCAAATTAGTACAGTAGTGGCGTGTTTTCATTGTATGAAAATGCGGTATAGCCTGAAAGTTTCTTCTGCAGTAAATATAAAGTTAATTTATACGGCTGAGCTGATTACAAGCATAATCAATACTGTATATGCTCTTGCGGTCGACATTCTAGGATTTCTCGATAAATGAATTAAGTTAAACCAAAATGTTAATGATCGAAATAACAATCGTTAATACTGAAATTACCGCACGTATTGTCTTGTACATGTAGCAGTCTATATGATAAGTCGAACACAGATATACACATTCCGCTGAAATAAATTTCCCCCGACTTAATCAACCAATCAAAATGCTGATATTCGAAATAATAGTTTCTTAATGGCTACTAAATCAGTGGAAATTAATTTGCCCCGAGTTAGCGGATACAGATTCTATTTTCTCTTTTTTTTTCGACGGTCAAAATAAGAGAATTTATTTACTTTGTTTTGTTTTTTTGCAGACACAACACCCCACCCTGTTACATAATACTGACAAAGGGCCAAATAGTCTTGTCTCCTTATTCTAACTTCTCAATGCTAAGCGCCAAGCAAAGCAGCAACAAGTAGCATGTTCGAAGTTTTTAGTATGACCAGACCTGGGTTTAAAACACAAGTCTCCTGACTTCGAGGCAAGCGCTGTAACCATCAGGCCACCGAAGCAATCATCTGTGAATTGGGTAGAATCGCCCTGCGGAAACTGCTTCTGGACGCCATAGCAATATTACACCCGTCCTAACTGACAGGCATGTATCGTTCGTACATGCTGCACAAGTGAATGTAGCTAGGCCAGCGACCCCTTTAAGAAACGATACTAAGCTAGGCTACTCTTAAACCCGTTCGGGAAAGCGAAATCGCTTTATCTGGAAGCATCCCCGTGTACGACGTCAAACTCAGCCGTTCAGTAAATGCAAAGACGATAAGTACGGCTTAATACATCGCCATCGTTCCCATGTTACCGGTAACCTTGTCATTTTTTGGAACAGTATCTTATTGGTTTCCCGTAACGAGCTTGGTAATTCCCCCGACCTGTCATCACGTCAATATTTTTCTTTTGTCAATATGTTAGCTTTCTATGAACCTGTGCTAGACGCTACTGTGTCATTATTAGCCTACTACCGTTTCGTCAGACAGCCACATGTAGCGAGCAGAGGAAATGGGAACTAGGGCCCTCTACTAAATACTGTAAATTTGCCTCATAGAAATGTATGAAGTTTATACGCATAATGGATAAAATTATTTATTTATTTATTTATTTATTTATTTGGATATAACCGTATACTCATTGCTTTTTCAATTGTCCGACAGCGGGCATCTTTAAGGGTACAGAAAAACGTAGTGTCCTGTGTAGACTTGACAAAAATTAGATTCGAACCTGTGACCCCATTCATCAGGAATCGAACGGTTTAGTAAATCAGCGATCGACGATCCTTCGAAGTCACGGTGTATAATTACACTAACAAGACTCCAAACATGATTTTGTTACAAACATACCCAACTATAAATATCAAACATGATCAAAAAAAAAATCAAACTACATGAACATCTTACCTTAAAACCTTAAATGTCTCACAATATGTTGGTTAGAATATCTGTAAATAACGTATGGTTAAGGACTTCGTTCAATAAATAGAGCATACGTTATTTATTTATTTATTTATTGATTTATTTGACTGGTGTTTATTCGCCATATTCAGGAGTATATACGACGGCGGCCAGCAATATGGTGGGAGTAAAAAGGGAAGTTGTAAATTGACAAGAGACGGTATTTCAACGGTTACGTTTGACCATTTGTCAGATATCGCACTGCCATCGATGCCCTGGTTTTACTCTCGTTTATATGATAGGTTCACCTGTGTTTAAAATTTTGATTCTTATTGACAGAGCGACAGTGGAAAATGTGGTATCTTATAAACGCAATTTGTTATTGACAATAATGTCGCTTAATGGCATCTGTTTACTGTTTATTTAACACCAAGTTTATTAACTTATTAACCCTTTTATTATTATTATTATTATTATTATCATTATTATTATTATTAACTTATTGGCTAATCTAACAGTATTGCAGCCATTGAATTTTTGACGCAAGGCATTCAAATGATACTAGAAGTAGGCATTATCCGACAATCAGTTCTCTTTATCATGGCATGAGCGAAGTCTTACTATGTTTGCGGGGTTTTGTGCATACTTGATGAAACCGTTATTATAACAGATTTCGTGCACGTATAATGCTCATGTGTTAACTCCGTTAGCCTTAATCAGTTTAACTTACGACTATGCTCCCATAGTGAGAATAACATACCATTCTGTATAATTTCAAGACAGTTTTGCTGAGCAGTTTATTTAAGAGCAGTGGGAAGTTGGTCTGCGTAATAAGGTGTAGTAATTAGTACAGCCTCTGTCATATAGATTAGCAGCAAGCAGCAAGCTCACAAATGGTGAGAATTTCACGTAGAGTTTAGAGCGTACTCTGCTGGCACAAGTGTCGTCAACACCTCTCTAATCACCTAATCGTTCGTGTCTAACGGGCACCTTTGACATGTCGCCCTCATTAAAGCTATTTTTCAACTTGTCTCGTAACTGTAACTCGCTGTAGCCAAAGGTGGATTTGTCGATAAGGAAACATCGTCTACCCAGTAAACTTGTGACCTGCGTTCGCAATACGTGATTTATAAAGTCTTCTTTTAAAATAACATTGTGCCTCGCGAATCTGAACCACGGAAATATGAAGTCATGCCATAACGTGATCCCTTTGTTGCGTGGCAATTCAAAATGATGCCGGACTTTACGGCAGCTCTACTAGAGCCTCGTGTTTTATACCCCAGTCTGACACTCCATCGCCTCACAGTCAGACAATATACTGACACTGTAATGATCAATAATTGCGCTTTTCACTAAATGTTGAGCAGCAGTTTTAAACCTAAACATGTTTGATATATTTATTTATTTTATTTGATTGGTGTTTTACGCCGTACTCAAGAATATTTCACTTATACGACCCAGTCGCACTTTGATTGCAACTGTTCATAAAGACATCATGCAGATGTAATGAGCATGGCTGCCTTTACGGCCCCTAACCCCAGGTTAAACGGTATTAAATACAGTTCGAAAATGACGAGCGTTACAGAACGCAACCGAACAGATTGTGATTCAAAAGTAACAGACGATTACGTCTTTCCCGTTAGTATGTAAGGATCTCATACTACAAGAGGCGCTATCTATTATGTTACACATGACATGCTGGTCTGTATAAAAGCTGTCTACAAGATAGACGGTTACACTCGGTAACCAGCGCCATCTATGTTGTTAAAAACCATATACGAGATAGATATGTACATAAGGATAACAGCGCCGTCTATGTGGTTGATCACAGTGCAGATCGCCAGAGATTCTGAATGCTCTGTCCATACCTGCCAACGACAGTGTTTTACTCATTGTAAAATCTGAGAAACTTAGAACGAAGGCGTTTGATGGAGTATCCTTGACAAACTAGTTTTTGAACTAACGGCTTGTGACGCAGATTAAAGTCATCACAATTTACGCAAGATCGGACAAATGCTACAAGGCGAGATATGGATAGGCCATATGCAGGATCCGTTGGTATATTGCTATCCAAATTAGAATAATTTACAATACCAAAATTGAAATTATCCCTTTTGTCGTAAAAGCGGCGTGAAAGGAGACCTTGTTCGTCTTTGTACAGATATAGATCCAAATAAGATGTACCATCAGGACTATCTGTTGTCTCCATGAAATCCAATGAAGGCGGATAGATTTCCTTCACCGCTTCAGCAATATAGGGGTTATTTAACGCCAGTAGATCATCAATATACCGCTTGGTAAATGAAAAGGATCGAGCTTTAAAGATATTACTTTTAAGTAGTTTCTGCATATAGTCGTATTCATATGAAAACAGGTATAGATCTGCCAAAAGAGACGCACAGTTGGTACCCATTGGAATTCCTATGCACTGTTGGTAAATGGTATACCCCGAACTTCACATAGATGTTATTGATGAGAAATTCAAGTAATTCAATGAATAATGTAACATCCCATGAGTGGTAGCCTTTATAAATAGCAGAACGAAAGAAAGCCTTATTGCTTCTGACGTTAATGTAACGGTGATTTTTTTGATAAGTCCAATATGCGTGAAATCCATGCAAACGTAACTAGTCCTCATCACCTTGCGTTTAAATGTTGAAAGGTCTATATCAATATAGGACGCAATATTCCTACTATAACACAGAGCTGAATTATAAAAGGCAAGTGTGTCTGGTATGGCAAAATGGTATTTAAACCTGTCAGTTATTGTCGAAATCCAGCCAGTTATTCAAAACATAAGTATACCACTCTCAAAAAGCATATTGTGTATTGTTTTTTGTACACAAGTGTTTGTGTACCTCGCCGCGTAAATAAGATGTGCATCACAGGTGCACAATTCGGTACACATTCAAAGTGTAGGTAGATGTTCGTGTGCAAACTTGTTACAATTAATGTGTGCTGGCTGTACACATCTTGTGTATTTTTTTGTACACAATTTGCTATTAGAGAGTAATCGCTATAGTCCTTAAACAAAGACTGAAGACAAACAATTTCCAGGTCATTTTTCACATTTTGAATAATTAAAAGAGTATGCTTGGGAGAAATTGCTCTCTGAAACGTATGATCAATATTCTTTCTCGGGTCGACCATGATGGTACCTGCACATACACGTCAGACGAAAACATCAGAGAGAATATAGTTGAATTCATATGCAGATGTTGATAGGGAGATAATGGTGTTGTGCCTCAGTACCGCGCATATCTCACTGACCCAGATGTTAATCAGTGAAAAATGTTCTCAATGGAAATACGCTGGGTCGGACAATAGAGGCGATGGCCACCTGGTGTCATGCAAAGTTGAACGTCTACTCGTTTGAAATCAGATAAATGCTTCGGAACGTACTTTCGTCACGACACGCGCCCCAACGCATGAAATTAAGAAACGCCATTTCAAACTATGCGGGTTCTCACACAATTTCATCCTGCTTGTCCATCAAATTTATTAACACAGACGTAATAAAGTCACGGGAATAAATAAACAAGACAACATGGACCGAGAAATTTAGGCCATTGGGGAAAATAATAAGAAATTCGGAAAACAAGTAAACAAAATTGATTTGCCACAGCGCCTCATTTTGACATTTCAACCCTTCCAACCCTTTACTGGTTATATATGAACACCCATCTGTATAATAAGAGCTCGAAGTGTAAGAACTTACGCTTTTCTCCTGTTACCAAGGCAGTAATTTTCGATTCGCTCACATTGTCTATTGAACACCTACAGCTAAAATACGTTTCTCTTTGTCCTCTTACCAAGGCGATACTTTTCTGTTTGCTCACCGTGTCTTCCAGACAGAGCTGTTATGCACATGAAAAAGCCAAACGCATAATCAATAAATAGACGAACTATATAAAAAACGAAATGTGTCATCTGTTCACGTTGACCGAATGTACAGGTGCTGAACCGTGGCCTTGGGGTGAAATGTGCATCAGACTACATGGAGGTCAAGGTACGAGTTCGTGTGCAGCGAAGGCCTGTTCCCTTTGTCAGTTTCCGGTCTTATGGGACAGACACTAGATTCCCCAGAGCAGTTGATATAGGTACCGTAAGTGTTTACCAGGCCTCTACACTCTCGACAACAGTCGTCCCGTCGACTGGGAAGGCTAACTGTATACCACAAATAATAAGAGTGTATAAGCAATGCTGTGAAATATCAGGTGGCCTGACTTAATCACAACCAAACCTCCAGCGGATAAAGTACTGGGCCTGCATGGGCTATATATCGTGGGATGGAAATCGATTAGGGTTCAGTGTAAAAGAAAAGATAAATAAAATCGTGTAGGCCTAACCGATGTAAGAAATCAGCCGCATGCAATCCGTTACAGAATCTCTAACATTGTAAGCAAGCTGTTACAAATCCACACCTTATTTTTTCTGGATTTCTCTCCTTCTCTCTAATGTCTACTTTTTTTCCTCCGTGATTACATTAAGACAATAGAGTCACCTCCTTTGTGGTTTCATGGCGCCGTTAAACCTCCGCTCACAGCATGGGACTCGTGATAATGACTTATCGCAACGGATGTGATCACGCTCTGCCATTTATAGTTGTATTCTTGTATAAATTTTTTTACGCCCTGTATTATATATCTTTATCAGTGTAGGCTTAATAACATCGCAATGAAATATGTACACTAGCACAGGAAATGCATTAAGACTTCAGAAAGTTTGGCGCTTAAAACTTCTGTTAGAACTTCTACAATATCTTCCTCGAAAGTGAGAACATATCCCCGTGTCTTCAGTTAATCTGCCCTTTATCTGTGCCACCTCTTACTTTATGTACTTCTTCAATGGAAAACATTTGTGTTAGTGCATTTATTCAATAAGTTCTTCGCCAGGGTATCCTAAAATATTAGCTCAAAGAAAACCATCCCTCTTACCAGTTACCATGGAAAATATCCCGGATGCTGCAAGGTAGCAGCTAGGACAAAAGGGAATAGGATTCGAGTACGCGACTTCATCGGCAAAGGCCAATCAGCCGCTGTGAGAGCCAGAACTGTATTTAACATTTTCTGAACAAGATGACTGCTTACTCTTCTTCACTTTAACTTTAACATCCGACGACTGATGTGCGAAATCCTTAAATTGTAACCGCTATCAGCATTTCATGTTGCAGAGTTGGGGATAAGGTACTACAATTGTATCTATGCCGGATGTTCCCATGACCTCCATTACAAGACTTTACTCCTGCATAGGCTCTCATCGCCCCCAGAAAACAGTGGTCTTTTCTGTTTTATTTGCGGTGTATTGATTTTGTCCGCAGATACCTCCATTGAGAGTAATTACTGTTTCCGGGGGAGATGAAAAGTAGCCTCAACGGGAAAATCAGACCAATTTGAGGGATTTTGTGTGACCTTTGTGAAGGTTTTAGGCCAATGTTTTAAAGTCATCTTGATAGGACAGACTTCAATTTTTGATGAGCGATGACGTTTTCGGTACAAACATGGCGGTAGACAATCGAAGATAAAGTGAAGCACACAACATCAACGGAATAATGCCTTCAGGTACATTCGTACGATAGGTGTTATGGAGACGTATACTTTTTATATACATCTGGCTTGATCATGTGATATTTCATTACGAAGCCAAAACTTTATTTTGCAGATAACGGTTTTGTTCAGACTTAAAGCTTAAAGCTTCTTCTGTTAGTTGGTCAGCGTTTGTTGACATCGAATATACTTTCAACAATTTAACGCTTAAGGGCTGGTCTTCGAATGGCGGATGTGACCGTGAGGTGTCATGTAAGCAGGGTTGCAGGATATTACGTTATCCCGTGGGTTACTCTACACATACCGTTTACAGGCTAAGAAAGGTAATACGCCACGATATGGCCAAACATACCGCCAATGTGACGTAAAATATAATTAAGGCGTACAGCGTAGAGAGAAAAAACAGAGCAGCGACGACAGTGTGATAGCTGGCAAATGGTCACGCGTAACTGGTGAAATACGGCCTCTTATCAATTTACCCCAGTTAGGGCTTTATTCTAACTATTCATGTAAATGTTAAACACTGTTTGGCGTGCTGTACAGTCATTCATTATTTTAACACCTTCTAAGAGGAAAAAGTCCATGTAATTTTTCCAAGAAATGTGATATACAGTAATGAATGTTTGGCGTTCTAAATGTGTCAACTGTGAAGACCCTATTAGCGATTGCCAGGCCTCTTAATTTTTTTGTGTTTACAGTTAATCTACATGGAATACTTTTAATATACTGTTTAACATCGCTTTCAAGACTATTCCATTTACTTAGAAGACAGTAATCAGGTTAGTGTGTGGAGAAAGCAGGTCATATCCTGAAGGAAATCCCCGGAGGAACTCGAAAGATTAACCATCGTGATCAAAAGACGCAGTGTGGTGTGGTGTGTGAGAGTTGGATTGAAGCACGCGATCTTATAAACTCTTATATACGAGGAAAATAGTATTCAGCTATTCGACAGCTCAGCCAGCGAGTACACGACCCTGACCTTTGATAACTGAAAGTTGAAGCAAAAGAGTGAACTAACTGTAGAATCAGATTATGCGATGCATCCCCCACAGCTTGTCAAATCTGTTTTTCTGCTGTAGATGACAAGAGTTATGAAATCTGTTGCCAGTTGCCCTTGAACAACTAGTTCGTCGATGTACTTCCCGCTATCACCGTAATGATTACACTGATCACCCCGTCCCTTCGTCACTGGGACAACGGTAACTCCCGTGGGGCATGCAGGTTAATCTTTACCCTCGACCCAGGAATATGTGACGACACTGATGCCCGTATTAGGTCGACAGGTGTTCATCGGAATTGCATTGATTCCTCCAAGACTTGATTTTTTGTCTGGCGCTCTCTTGTCGGGAAGACTGCATTAAGCAATTTCCGCCTTGATTATGTCAGCGCCTACTTATGTAACATGATTAGGTATCGACCTGGAACCAATCAGGATGTCTTTCTTCGACCTGATTAGGTTCGGAAATCCGATTTGGTTTGTGTTACATTCATTACAGAACATTGCGGTTTGGTTTTCTGTCAGTATTGACAGATTTAGTTCCTAATTAAGAAATCGAGAAATGAGACGTTTCGCTATACAAGCCATGCGTTGTTATGGCAACACAGGGTTTCATTAAATCTAGGTGATGTACACAACAGTAAAACACGCATTATTATATGATTGGCGACCAGACAAAGTAAGAAAGATGTTAAACAAAAAATTCTAGCTTCGCATCTACATATTCGTATTCTAACCTTCGCAAATTTTGAAATAATAAGCACAAAATTAAGAGAGAAATGCATAATATGCATCTCACGGGGATATCTAGTGGCATTGTTGAACATTTTGGAAACCAAGTAAAGTATTAAAGACTTACAGCATAAAGAGTGAAAACAGAGGAGCGACGACAGTGTGATGATTGGCAAATGATCTTCGGTGAGACACGTCCTCTTGTCAAAATATCTCAAATATTTATGCATTTTATTCTAGCTGTTCATATAAATGTTTAAATAGCATAGCAAAGTAGCATATATTGAGTAGTGTTGTTTTAAAATTTGACCCGTTCATTATCACCAGTCAATGTTACCCATGAAACACACTTATACGAGAAGTAATGGAATTGTCACGCTTATGTCCTTCATCAAAGGTACGCCACAGCAGTCTAATTACCCTTGCTAATATAATAATTGATAAATCATACAGCATATACAGACTGAAAGATGAGACGTAGATATAATGGGGAAGTATAGAGTTGAAAAGATGAAGGGCCTGCGTGATATCAAATCATGCGCGTGAAGATTCGCTTTGGATCGAGACGAAGCACCGTACCGTTTTCTGTATGCATAGTGTGTCAGCCTTAGAGAATCTCTCGATCGGCTGCTCGATTAGACCATGCTAAAGTGACTCGACAAAGAACATAGAGCCGCTTACAGGTTATGCTTTACTCTGGTAGTCGGAAAATCGGCAAAACCTTCGATAACGTACATGAAAGAAAGCACTGTCACATCCTATCTTATTGCTTGCAGTCCCCATGGAGAATTCTGTGCTAAGATGAAACTTATTTACCAACAACGTGGAAACAAATTTTAAATTAAGTCCTAGTCACCAGTTAAGAAAAGCGCGTTTTCGCTATAATAATGACTATAGCGCTTAATTAATGTACATTTTCGTTAACATCTGTGTGACTTGTATGTAAAATAACCCTCTCGAGCTCATTTGGTTTTCCAATATTTCAACTCAGAAGAATACCCCAGGCAATATAAAGGTGTCTGCCAGGCCCTCCTGTTTAATGTTCGTATATCTATAATACTCATTGTCACCGAGTGAAAAGCATTAGAGAAAAACAGAAAATAAGAAATAAATCTAATATTTCATAATCGCATGATGATTCAAAATGAAATTGGTGTCTTTTTGCACGAAGAGCTGTGGGTTACGCCGGACACTCTGATTTCTTCCACGCATAAAACCAAAACGCCGTTATAAAAAAAGGAAAAAACTTGATTAATAAGATGAAATTCCTAGCTCAAGAGAAATTACGCTAACCATGAACAGAAGTTCTTTAATAAAACTTTTAGCGTCTTACTTGGTTATCTGATTTTGTTTGTGCGTCGATGTCGCCTTCGACACCATCATTAATTTTTTTTTTCCAGTCGAAGCCTGGTCAGCCATGATGGGGCACGGTTTAACCAACACGTAATTTACAATATGATTCACAAGCATCAGGCTTTTGATCGATCTTGACGTCAATTTAGATTATATATTGAGCGTTTTTGTTGTTGTTGTTGTTTTTAACCCAAACATAGTTTAGTTCTTGATGTAATGTGTATTATGAGACAACGATGTATCTTTAGCTGCCTTATTTTGAGCCATAAGAAGGCTAACTGGCGTTAAGTCTGGGAGAAAATTGCCAAAATGGTGTACTTTCGCTGAATATTGTAGCTCGCCTGATTACTTTTTTCTCTCAAAATTAACCTGATGTGTACTGCCAGCTTTTATCACAGGCTAATGTACTTTTAAACACAAAGACTGCTGGATTTACCAAAAAATCTAACACGTTTTAACTGTATCCGACGAAATCAAATGGAACCAATCAAAGAGAAGGTAACTGAGCAACCTTCTGGTACAGAATGAATCATTCATTCCCCTGGAGAAAATACAAATGAAATGTACTTTGTGGAATCTCAACTCGACGACAAATTGAGCTCATCTTGTAAAAGACTGGCAAACATTGATTAACCCACAAGATTATGATAATTTCATTTCATGCTCCCTTATCACTAGGCTATCATGAGTTAAGGCTCGAAAATTTTGAATTTACATATGAGTCAAAATTTCTAAAGGATATGGATCTCATTGTCATTGTAAATGTACTACAGTACCATATGATAAAAGAGTTGCAACGTAAAGACAGCAGCAACGACAGTTTACCTCAGTTAGGGTTTTATTCCAAATGTTCATGTAAATGTTTAAACTGCAGCGAACTGCACGTCCACTAGCACCATTTCTCAGGCAGGATTATAGGTAAAACAAATACAGTGATGTTAATTCCAGTTTATTAGACGCCACTGCTCTTGAATTCGTCAAAATGCTGTCTTGTCATCGCATTCAGTATACAAACACGTTAAAAGAATGTATAAGGAGTGGGCCTCGAAATTGCTTAGTCCACTGTCAGAATTCCGATTTATGCAGGAAAATAATACCATAAAAGACGTACAGCTTAGAGAGTAAATCCAGAGCAGCGGCGACAGTATATGGTAGTTGACGCACTAGGTTAAATTTGACACCGACACTTACTATCACAGTATTATCGCAGTATTACCGCATATATTGTGATAATTATTGCATATTTTCCCAATATATGCGACAACACTGTGATAATCAGCTAAATCTCTATACAATCGCACAAAACTATATCGCAACTACATATCGAGAAATAACATGCGCGTGTGAGAGAGGTTTAATTCATTTCCAAAATACAGTCCTGGAAAAAAGTTTGGAATATTGTTTTCACTGATGATAGCATTTACCAGAAACATACTTTTGTGCGCCTTACATTGAATGCACACATTCTTGTTTGGGTGGAAAATGTAGTGGATTATGTCCCCTTTCAGCTCATACACACCATTATTGCTTGTGTCACCTGAGCAAAATTACAGTTGGGACAAAGCATGACCATCCATTTCTCAGTGAAAAAGTCATGTACGCAGACATGAGTATAATTTAACCTTGTAACTCTTATAAAAGCTCGGTTAAGGCATGCCAGTGCTCCAGAGTGTTTCCAACAATACTGCTGTGATCATGAGACGTCAACTGAGTGCTGCAGTCTGCAACCGTATCGTTGGTATGAGCCTGGCTGGAGCAAACAGAAGGACGTTGCAGCAGCTCTTGGTGTCACTCAGGGAGCCGTCTCTAAAATCTTTAAGCGACACCGACAGACGGGTGTGCCGACGCCTAGACCGAGGTCTGGTCGGCCACGAAAGACCACCGAGAGAGAGGACCGGTATCTGGTGAGACTTTGCCGCAATGGCCGTACGAAGAGTTCCAACCAGATACGCGCTGACTGGATGAGATTTTCCAATACTCCTGTGTCAAGCCGCTTAGTGCGATCCAGACTGTTGACTGCTGGGTATTTGGTAAGGAGGCCTAAGAGGAAGCCTTTGCTACAGCGTCGACACCGCCAGGCACGCTTATCCTGGGCGCGGGAACACCTGAACTGGCAGGTGTGACAATGGCGACACGTGATATTCAGTGATGAGTCGTCAACCGTTTTGTCGTCAACCGGGAAGATGGCCGTGTGATGGTGCGTCGTCAGTCTCACGAGGCTCTGAACGAAGATTGTATCATGCCCAGAGTCCAAGGCGGGGGCAGTGGGGTCACCGTCTGGGGTGCTTTTCATAGCACTGGTAAATGCGACCTGCACGTCTTGGATGGACACATGAACCAGCACCAATATCAACGGATTCTGGAAACGATAATGCTCCCATTTGCTCGGCAACAATTCAGGGCAAACTTTGTGTATCAGGACAACGCCACGCCGCACCGGACCGAACTGATAATTTTCTGGAACAGGAGGGTGTTGAGCACATGCAGTGGCCAGCCATTTCACCGGATATGAAACCACTTGAGAACTTGTGGGCGGAAGTTTTCCGTGGGTTGAATAACCTGGATGAAGCCCCAACGAACGTGGCTGAACTAACTCGTGCTGTGCTCACTTGCTGGAGAGATATACCGGAAGAAACTTTGACTTCCTTAGTTGCCAGTATGCCAAGACGTGTGCGCGCATTGTACAATGCGAGGGGTGGGCACACCAAGCACTAAATTAATTTTCTGTATTGTTAGTGTTTTGCATATTTAACTTACCAAGTATTGTAGACATATTTCCAATCGAATAAAAGTTACAGCTCGTAATAAAATACATGGGTTTCACTGAATTTCTGCACTTGTTTGGGGCGCTTTCAGAATATCGTGAAAAACTCGTCTCCTATAACATTTAGAAATGTTTTGGTTTGAGGAAACTATTGATAATGCATCATAGAGACTAGTCCAAGTGAAACCAATCGACAGATTATTGACCTGAACGCAACGAACCACGCTCTTCGTGGAGATGGTGTGAAATTCACCAATATTCCAAACTTTTTTCCAGGACTGTAGTAGAGGCCCTAGACGAGCGAAATCGTTTGGACTTCATCTTACATATATTACCTGATAACAGCAACATATAAAATACATATAAAATACAGTAAGACTTCTAAGATGAGATTGCATTAATAACCTGAGTATACAAAGGGAACAGATATTGGTATTGTGTCACAACCTCTCACAGACGAGATCCCCAACTACACAGCTTCTGAACTGATTCAACTGTCGTTTGGTAAATAAACACAAATACCGTTTTAAAGTGTGGGAAGCATGTTTTTGTAAGTTTTGTTTTCACTACTACTTTGTATTTACTTTGTTTTTTATTCCTGACGGAATTCCGATTCAGTGAGCAATCCATGGATTACGGCAAGTGGCATTCTATTAAAATAGAATATAAAAATAATATTTACAACATTACACGAGTAACTGAGCAAGTTAAAATATAACGGGCACCCTTTCCACCCAAAATGGCGACAGTTCCAGGCTGAAGAATGTACGTCATGGTTTAACACGGATTACGTCATCAAGAATGCGAAGGTTGCAGTCGATCGACTAGACGACATATAGATTATTTCTTTTCAGCGTCTGGAACCGTAATGTGCTTGTGGATAAGCAGTCTATGAATACCCGCTCAAATTGACATCGATTTAATGTCAGCATAACTATAGGAGCTATCCAACAAACGCCTGTTACAGCTTTCCCAACGTAAACCACAATCGGTTCCTTTAGAAAGCTGGCTGTTATTGTGGTGTCATTCGACTTACGTGTCCAACATTGTGCGCACATAGCCAAGAAAAAAAAAAAACAAACATAAAACATTTGATTCTAAACAGCATTTTTATAGATATGAATTTGTTATCGCTTTCTCGTAGAAATTATGCATGGTTGATGAGTGATAATGAAATCAATACTTCTCCAAACGAACCGATCAAAGCTCAAAGGACTCGGTGCGAAAAGACCACAGGCTTGGTGACAATTTAATTGTGTCAAATGTTCAGTCAGCACAATAACAACGCCCTGCGCGAAAAGTTCGCCGATCACGTGGTTTTGAACTCATCGGTCATATTGATCGGGGTGTAGCATGGAAACCGATACGAAAACTGATTGAATAATTAATATGAAAGCAAAGTGGGAACACAATAAAACTGATGATACAGATCACGACAATACAGTTCGGTTAACAATCTATAACCACTTTGATATGCACTGACATAACGCCTGTCAGAGTCGGTAACATTCATGTCACGCAAGACTGCTGTTGTATGAGTTGTGACTCTGATACGAATAGCAGCCATGTTGTTGGTTTGGTTATATTGTATGCGCATTTATGGGCTGATACTGGTTCGCCAAGAAGAAGAGAAAATATCAAGAACAAGAAAAGGGACGAACGGAGAAAACAAATGTAAATGACCACACACTATCAAAACCACACATAGCTGCAACTCAACACAGCCACACACAATCAACTGTGAAGCCAGCCATACACGCTGACAACCATGTATAAGTTGTCACAACCTAACACACAACCACAACCACACCAGAATCCACACAGAACCACGCAAGCCGAGAGATCTCAGGATCAAACCCGGGTCCGGTCAAACCAAAGACTTTAAAAATGGTAATTCCTGCATACCTGGTATGTGCGCTTGCACGGCGTGATCACCCAGGAGCCTCTCACCAATGCGTTCGCTGTGAGTTCAAGCCCAGCTCATGCTGGCTTCGTCTCCGGCTGTTCGTGGGAAGGTCTTCAAGCAAACTGCGGATGGTTGTGTTTTCCCCCGGGCTCTGCCCGGTTTCCTCCCACCATTATTGAGTACGGAGTAGAATACTAATCAAATAAATAAATAAATCCTGCTGACTCGCTTGGCGCTCAGCACTGAGAGGATAGGGCAAGGAAACATCACTGGTTGGTCCGGTGTACTACTGATACTTCAGCGGCAGCAGCTCTTTAGCGGCATGGACTCGTTATATGTACACACGCCTAATGACTCTTCGTCGTTAAATGAATGATAAATTGTTAAGCACGATGTTAAACCCAAGCATATATACATATACACAATACTGTGTCAGTGATAGAAAGATGTCTATTTCGTATTTGTCAAGCAACTTAAGCCTTAAGTTATAAATTGCAAATGCTTAAAAATACAAACTCAGAACACGATAGAACTCAACCTGTGGTTGGTACATTGTAGTAAAGAATCAGTGTGCAAATTTTAAGCTTCACAGAGCTGAGTTTGAATTTTTGACTTAAGTCTGAAGACGCTTCATAAGCATGACCCCAGGGTATGTCATGTAACCTATACGGCGAAACAGGCATTCATATACCAGTCGTCAACCATACTTGGCGTAACGGTCAATAAGTGCAAAGGTCAATTCCAAAAAACGACGTTTAACACAAACCACTAAAGAATTAAGAAAGTAAATAAAGTACGAAATTAGGAGGGAATTATGCAGAGAGAAGCAGTCAACGGTTTTCAATGATGTTGGAAAGACGCAAGGAATGTTCTGGGCGAATGGTCGAAATCAGTATTCAAATCGTGTACCATGATATTATATAAGTTTTCAATAATCAAAATACGTATCTCAGTTGCGCTTTGATTGCAACTGTTCATATATCAAATTAAGTACAAGAATTTTCATATGTAAGCCACATAGCCTAAATAATTTAAACTACATCTGAGGTTTTTAGGGGGGAGGGGGGCATCATTATTAAGACAACTCATTTGATTAAGGGAATCAAGGCGAGGGGTAGACCATTTTGGTTATTTAATTTATTTCTTTGTTTATTGTTTTAAAAACCCCAAAATTTTGAACTTACGCGATTACTGTCAGTCATCGAAGTGAGTGCCCGAAGTAAATTACGAACCTTTGGTAAACCACCACTTGTGAAACACGCCTGATTGATGTAAAACAAGCTATCGCCTTGTCTTCTCAGCCACCTTCATATCTGACGACACCAAACAGCATCTTTTATGCAGTCGGTCCAAATTTCAATCTCGTCTTCAGTGTTAAAGGAAAATGGTCGTTTTTAGCTAAAAGGGATAACGCATGAACCAATTGTTGTAATGTTTTTAATTAAAATGACTAACCGCTGTATGATCATTTTCGTGGTACTGATCAACTTTGGATGTATCAACCCCGTTTTTATTTACAGATAAAATGTTAAATCGCTTATCTTACAAGTGTCACAGTCATCGAAGAAATGCGTCATGCACATGGTCGACAATATAGTCTCTTTCTTTTAGTCATTCGATAATATTCATCTCTATAAAATCAACGGTACATATGTTGAAAGTTCATATCCTTGCCAAGGAAATGAAGTCCGAGCACTTTTTCTAAGTCATTATGTTAAAACTACATTAACTCGTTTCCGACGGAGAGAACTCATTGCCTCGAGTGACATCATAATTATTCAAGAAAAAAAGTGGCATGCTGGACAAAGGGCGTAGAAAGTAATTTGTTTTACAGTGGCTCCACTAACGTGCGGTTTGAACAAACTCCGCACGGTAACACAGCATACATTACCGTCTCCACGAATAGACTGCATTGTTTTAATAGCAGTATTTCCTATTATCCAACTCTGCTTATTTTTTTTAAATTAAAGAGTCTGTCGTGAGATCACATACTACAAGAGATAAATTAAATTCATTTAATAAGGTTACATTATGTGGCTCTCCGTCAAAACATACCGAACTCCGCCTAATACCCAGCATTGGATAATGAGCTGTTATCATCCTAGGACAATGAGTTTTTGGTGTCAAAGCCAAGCCTATGGACTTTAACATTATGCATTAGAAAATCTCCTCTAACTGTATTTATTTTGCAATAATATGAATATCGAACATATCAATGGTAGAGCCTGTGGCGTTATTTGTCACTAACAAACGGCTGTTTTGGTAGCGATTAGGACTGATTTTACAGAAAGCTGAATATAGGCGACTGGTTAAAAGAAACAGACTATCGCTACGATACTGAGTAACGGCGCAGCATGCAGCCAATAACAAACTTCAACCTTGTGTATGTGAACGTCCACTGACCCCTACATGCGGTCGATCCTCATTGGACGGGCTATATCAACACGTGTCTCTTTCATCTTCTGATAGAGTGTACTAAGCTTTGCGACTGGGATATTATCACACACAAAATTAAACCAGCTTGACTTCATATCAACGGGTGTCTCTTAATCTTCTCATCACGAACATTTCCGTTATAGAACCTTAATCGCTTTGGGAATCCTTTCTTTGCCCAAGAAGCTCAAAGAGCCGAACTCGATAAGACTGGAGACTGGACAAGTTTATTGTGACTTTTTATGCTAACAAATCAAGGTTTCTCATCCCTTTATAAATTAAGGCCGTACCTGCAAAAAATTATGTTACCATATCGAAATGATATTTAAAAATATCAACCAAAGTTATTTTACTTCCAATCCCAGGCTAAGAAATCTTCATCCAAACGAAGTGAAAAATACAGTGCAATACACTCAATTTTCAGGACCATAAACGCAGTTGCAAGAGATAGTGTGTTTACAAGCCTAAACCTAGGGATACTTGGTGTTATCCGCAAGTTTATTAATTGACAGAAAGTATCGGTTAATTATTCCCCAAGCCAGACCCCCCCTCGCCCCCCCCCTCCCGATATTGGTGGATATATTACATGACGTTTACCAGCTTTTAAAGCGATTTTGTTCATCTTCTCCTGCATGATGATGGTTAGGAGGGGGGGGGGGGGGGGTGCTGATCGCACGTGCTTTTGTTGCCATGTGGGGAATTGTATAATGGATAAACGAGCTTCAAAGAATGTATAACGTGTGTATGAAAGCTTATATGTAGACTTAGCACAAGCTGAATAGAGCAAGAACAAATCTAATATTTGCCAATTAGTTACGCATATCCGTCGTAGGATATTGGATTTTTTTTTTGCGCTAAAAATTCTTTTGCAATTCCAGAAACGCGTCAAGCTTTAACGATTCATAACCCGAGCTAATATCTTGATGGAGGAAATGGATTCATGATAGAGAGGTGCTGATAAAATCACATTTTTGATATTACGACAGCACTATTTTTCACGGTGAACTAAACCCACAATATAACTTATCGATCTCATGATAATCCGTATACTGACACCAACAAAACGGTGAAAGCTTTGCCAGCATTATTTACACCACAGCGAGTCAGTGAGGGTGCCGAAGAGCGAGTCCACCGAGGAACAAATGACAGACAGGCTTCGTACGTGTATAGGTCAAGTAAAATCCAAACGCATCCATCACAGAGAGATATAAACCGTTTACACCTAATCTGGAAAATGTAAAAGTTTATTACTGTTGTATAAAAGGCGCAAATCCGGTTTTCGTGTTAATATGTTGAACATCTGACACTCTACCTACATATATCAGGGTGTAAGTTATTGCTTCCAGTGATTCAGTCTGCAATGAAGTGGCGAATTGCCCTGGGCTTTGGATGTTTTCACACTTGTCTGTGTTAGTTGCTAGGGTTGTTGACTGTTTGACTAGTTTATTGCTGACACTTCACAGGCTTGCTTGCTTAACTAGCTGAGACATTCATTAAAAAACGCAAACTTAACTGATCAAATATTACGTGTAACCAGGATTGCCCATGCATGTATTGCTTAATTAGCTGACTAGCACATTGAATTACTTTCTCATAGACTGATTGGCATACATGATTGACTGTCTGATTAATTTACTGACTGAATAATTGAAGAACCGATTGATTGATTGATTGATTGACTTATTGATTAAGTGATTTGCCTTTACATATATCTCATTATTATTTGATTGGCAACTTGAATTGATTAATTGACTGACTGAGTGATTGATTTGATAATGGATACCCAGGATCATATAACAGGCACATACCAAGCTCAGGTCAGCCTTATTCCCGACAACAACTTGTGTTTATACTCTGTGTGATTTTTGTGTGCTACATGTGTTGGTGAATAAATATTGTATTGTATTGTGTTGCGTTGTATTGTATTGTATTGAATTGTATTGTATTGTATTGTATTGTATTGTACTGTATTGTATTGTATTGCATTGTATTGCATTGCATTGCATTGCATTGCATTGCATTGCATTGCATTGCATTGCATTGTGTTGCGTTGTGTTGTATTGTGTTGCATTGTATTGCATTGCATTATATTGTATTGAATTGTATTGTATTGTATTGTATTGTATTGTATTGTATTGCATTGCATTGCATTGCATTGCATTGTGTTGTGTTGTGTTGTGTTGTGTTGTATTGTATTGTATTGCATTGCATTGCATTGCATTGTATTGTACTGTATTGTATTGTATTGTGCTGCATTGCATTGCATTGCATTGCATTGTGTTGTATTGCATTGCATTGCATTGCATTGTATTGTATTGTGTTGCATTGCATTACATTGTATTGTGTTGTATTGTATTGTATTGTATTGCATTGTATTGCATGTGATGATCGGATTAACAACTGTTCATACAATGGATAAAGCTTTGCATCAGGACTTCAAACCTCGTATCAGTACTTCTTATTATACATGAAAACAAATCGGAGGCAAAGTTAAAGCAATATACTATCTGGTTCTGAGGTGTTGTATATTATCTATAGCAAAAATAGCTGTTTTATAACATGTAAATGTCATATGCATAAGCACAAATGAGTACAATATATAGTTTGTATAAAGTCATCAAGCACAGACTCATCAGGTGTATTCAGCACAACCGAGACAAAGGGAGGTTCATACTGAAAACAGTTTGTACACACATCTAGTGCTGTAAACCAGAACAACTGAGACAATACATGTTTACTCCTAGTGATACGAAGCTAAGTGAGCCGTTCAGATAGGCTTCTTGTTTGTTTGAAGTCTAGCTACTTTTACAAGCGAATCAAAAACCAGCATGTTGCTGTCGGCGTACACGATAAATGACAATCAAAGAGGATGGAGAAAGAAGTTCATTTCTTAACAAACTCGAGACCTGGACCTTCGTCTTCAACAAACAACCACGAAGGTCCCAAAGCGAATATCAGACAATGTCCTCCATTAATTTACAATCAACATCAGACTGGTCTGACCAGCGTTATGTTACCAGTATTACTGCAGCTACACACTGCATACTTGGCTTACTGATGACGCTTGATGATGGGCTATCACGTGATGTCCACACTTCTTAATTCCAAAACGGGAAGGGGGGTGGGGGGGGACACTGTTAGTAGCAGTCTAAAGAGCTGTCTGGCCCATGTCTCCATTAATACCACACCTACACACTTTACCCTTTGTGTATAAATCACACGTACTACGGAATTTCACGAGATCGTGATGACATAGGCTGCCAGTACCCCAACACCCGATTCAGCAATGATGTCAACCCCATCCTATAGCTTACCAGCAGAGGTCAAATGAGGAGGATAACTTATGCGAATATTTAATCATTTAGCAGTTTTAATCACAGCTTTCATACTTCGTTGACTAAATAGGCTGTACTATCAAAGAATTCAAACTCTACATTAAGATAAAGAAGGCCTAATCATGGCTCGGTCACATTTACAATGTTAAATTATAATTAAGATCTTAATCCCATGTCTCCGTGAGGCACATAATCATAAGGATACGTTCAAGAAATGCGATACGAAACGTGAAAAATACGAGATATCAAAGTGTTTTTAGCGTTTTGGGGGTTTGATCGCAGGTCATATTTCTCATCTTTAAATATTTAACCGAAAATAACACTGAAATGGGTATTTTTGAGAATAAGAAGCAAATGTCGATTTATTTGCTTTTTCCAAAAGGTTTTCATAAGATCGTTTTTATACCGTCACCGGAAGTAAAGCGACAAAAGTAGAGGGTACGCTGAAGAACGTTGTAACTGAAGAGCCTTAATCACAATGCATTGTAAATCTGTTCAACTTTTCTGGAAAAATTTCAAATTTCACCTCACTTAACTCAAGCTTTTACACCTACAATCTTACACTAGAGGAGCATTTTCTGTCGATTTCATCTAAAATATTTCATATAACACCAAAGCAGCCTTATACTTGTTATGGAGGTGCTCTCCGGACGACATTCTATTGCCATTTGTTACTGTAACTTAATCTCAGAGATCGATGGAGAACCTATAGGGTTCCGTTTCCAGGATGCGTCACAAGGATCCTACATCAAAATCGCTTGATTAGTCTGCAATAAGTAACGTGCACGGAATATCAGATGCAATGAACCGTCATGAAAACTCAGACTGAGTCTTGGGTGTAATCCTATACGCTGTCAGAGACTATAACAATAACAGCGAGCGCAGTATGTATACTGTGGGTACCCAAGATTCGCAGCAACAACACTTAAGTAGATAAAGGCTGTACTTTATATCTGTCTGAGACAAGATCTGAAAATGCCATCTCAAGTGAAGGTAATTTTCTTTTCATTACTTCGAGCCCGGGTCGGTACATGGTATTTACGAGGCTCCTCTTTCCGGCCTCCAAGTAACAGCAGCGAGCAGTCACATCTGGGAGGGCTTCTGTTTGACTTAGTTTACAGAACAGCGATAAATGATGCACTAGGTGACCCACAATGACGTCATGACTGGCAAATCGTCTGTCTCGTCGGATAAATGTTATGGTTACGGAGATCTCGCTTTGATGCAGTAAATAATGGCGGTTGACGACTCGTTAAGCGAGAGCCGTGTGTTTACTACTACAAATCAGGCGGATGTGCGTTACATCGCGATTAACCTGTGTATCAGAAATGTATTTACCAGGAAAATCGGTCATGCTTTCGGTGAACATTTAACGGCATAAAATCTGGTCGTTCAGACCAATTACATTATTTATAATGGCATGGGATTTTAATCTTGTTTGATTCCCTGAATCAACATTCCCAGTACATTATTCTCTCTTCTGAATTTAGGATAGATGCCACAGGTATTCAGTGAGTGCGTGCTTGGGGTTTAACGTCGTACTTAACTATTTTTAAGTCATATGACGACGAAGGAATCCTTAGAGTGCATGTTATGTGTCTCCTTGTTGCAGGACGGATTTCCACCACTATTTTATCTGGTGCTGCTTCACTGAGACGCCTTACCGAAGGCAAGCAGACTGCCCCGCCCGAGCCATTATACTGACACAGGTCAACCTGTCGTTACACTATCCCCTTCATGCTGAACCACAAGCGAGGAAGTTAAAACTTCCTCTTTAAATGTCTTAGGAGTGGCTCAACCCAGGATTGACCCTAGGCGTTGAGAATAAATACCTAGTTTCGGAGACAAGAACTCGACATGGGCGTCTGTTCACTGATGTAGAAGCTATGCAAACTATCAACACTATTCTTAGTTTAGTAAAACTAAACGGTTGTAAATGTCACGAATCAATCCGAAAGACGGAAATTCATTATCGTTTGCGTGGTAATCAAGCAGTGCTGAATGACATGGTGAGTGAAGAGACTTTCTCCAATCTACAATAATGCGATTATAAGATTACATGAGCACTTTATTCGAGTGATGCGCAAGCACTTCCGGAAGCCGACTGTTTACTCAGGTATAAGCAACAACCTGAGTGTCGTGCCGACTAGGTACTCCTGTGGAATTAGATCACTTGTAATGCTGTGTAAGAAGAGAGAAGCAGCAAGATGAGAAAAACACCAAAGGCCGAATCATGAAAATATATGCGAGCGAGGTTGTAGTCGTCGTGTCGCCGTAACCAAAATGTAGCTTATTTTCCATAAGGTCGTGTGCGAGTGGTGGGTGCATTCTTCGACTAGAGATTACTTCTATCATTGATTCCCACAGGAGAAGCAGCAGACGAATATTGGCCAATCCGATAATCAATTCAACTTAACCATATTGCCACGTCTGCTATGGAGGTCCTCAGGGATTACGAATAAAGCCACATAGGGCAAGTATTGTGGTAAAAGCTCGATCTGTTTGTATCTCTGAAAATACGCCAGCTTAGGAATCTCTACCGTATGTTGACAGACACAGCAAAGTAGCGAGGGCTTCACGTGGATAAGTATAGGAATAGTTATGATAGATGTGAACTTTCAGAGAAAATATCGGTTTTTATCGACTGGTTTTTTTTTCTGATGGCACAGCTTTTCTCGCGCAGTGGGTACTCTGGTCCAAGTCAATTTGACCACTTTTTTCTGGCAATACACGAGTAATACTTTACTAGATTGCCGCCAAATTGCCATCGCTACATATGCTAACAGTGAACAATACAGAACTTGAACCCGAATTACTTAAACCGGTAAAGGTTTCCCATTATTAGCCAAATTAGTGGAAATACAAGAAATGAACTCTAGGGGTATTGGTACATTCAGTGCAACTATAAATCGCACTTACTTCTCCACCATTTGTTTTCTCTAGTGAAAAAATCTCATGCAAAAGCCATTCATTATTTCTTTTTTATTAATTTATTTCTGCTTTATTTAGCACGCAACATTCTTTAATGTGACATATCGATTGTAATCAGGTTTGTACGACAGAATACTTTCCACAAGCTATTGAGAAACAGCCTCACTTATAGAGGAAGGCATAATGGATTTCATCTGGATTTGAAATCGATATGTCAGATATCTCAAGAGCAAAAGCAATAGCAGTGCTTTCAATCCGCTGCAATCAAAAGAGCATAAAGAAAAGTGAATTTCTGACTGAGTAGCCATGTCTCTACTCATCCATTACACCTGCTACTTTTTTCGTCACATTTCTTTGTATTATGTCATCGAATTCTCGCCAGAAGATGTATATAAGAAGTTATGGAGAACATAGCGCACAGTTATCGGTTGTCCAACATTTGACATGATTTATCGCTAAATAAGGAATAGTGTCTCTGAATCTCTAATAGAAGCGGTGTTTTAGCATGGGTTTTTTTTAACAAATCTATTGGTGCTGTGGAACCCCAGTATGTGAAACCACTGCACACATGTTCAGGCGCATGGCGATTTGAGTTCGAAAGAACTCTTTATTTTATGATATTCATTGACCATATGTTAAGACGTTATGTATCCTCGTCACAATATAGTCAGTTCTACCCTATAGTAACATTATTTCCAATTTATTTATTTATTTATTTGATTAGTGTTTTACGCCGTACTCAAGAATATTTTTCATATACCACAGCAGCCAGCATTATGGTGGGAGGGAACCGGGAGGAGACCGGGGGAAGCCCCGACCATCCGCAGGTTGCTGGCAGACCTTTATTTCCAATTGACTTCAATCTTCAAATATCGGTGTAATGTAACAGAATGATACCGATGACTCAACCAATACACAACCATACAAAATCACTTGATCATTTATATGGATAGAGAAGTATGAAGACATTCAATAAATTAGAGAATTATACGCATGTATGCATGTACGTATGCTTTGGAGTTTACGTCGTACTTAACAATTTTTCAGTCATATGAAGACGAAGATTCGTTAGGTATGTGTACATATACGGTGTTTTCTTGTGGCAGGGCCACTGAAGTATCATGCCGAAAACTCCAGATATGACATCCCACCTGGTCTTTTATACTATAAGCGTCAAGTCCGACATTCATATACCACTCGTGGTCCGTAAAGGGCGTTTCAAGTCGACAATCGCAAGATCCATTTCCAAAACAACGTTTAACACTAATTCCCAAAGACAAAGGTATGTAAGAAATTATACAAATAAGAAATAAAGCCGGTAACACACAAGAGAGAAGCGGTCATCAGTTTTCAATGATGCCGGGCAGACTATAACCGGGGCAACCAGCCCTGTTCTCTTACTCTAAACTCTCAGCCCCAAGCACCAAACGTGAAAATGCTTCTAAATACATGTGTTGTATAGCAACCAATGCTTTCAATGGTCACCGACAGTTTAAAATAATTTTAAATAAAATTGGTGTGAAATTGTTTTGTTTGCTTGCAGCCTGGATAACACTTATTAAAGAAAAAAAACTGAAATTACCTGATTATAGTGATTGAAATGTTGACCACATTTTACTGACGTCATCAGTAACTGACTCACTCAGACATATTTTCTGAATCTAATCATTCTATACGCTCCACTATATCTCTGCTTGTTGCATTTATCTTTATGGATGGTTTACATGGTTGCTTTGAAGATAGGTTTTCGTATATGAACATACTTTTATCGACCTGTAACGGTAAATCATTGTACAAATGTTAAATCTGATGCTTCACGTCATCATCACACACATTTTTATCAAAGGGTTTGTTCAGTCACAAAGCAACCACCACTCGTGGCTTACACGTTGCTTTTGTGTACAGTTTTCCGAGGCTTGATGGCTAGAGAGAGTGACTGATGAATGGATTTTGTGCTCCATTAGATGAGCACCATTAGGTTTGCTTGTTAGCCAAATCGATAATTTGCTCACAAGATCCACAGTTTCTCCCTTAGACTTATTCTTTCAAGGCAGCATTTGAGCAGGTCGGTGGGTATGAATCCTCAAGACAGATCATGAACACTCACCATCCTTCAAAACTAATATAGCGAAAACAATGAACACCGTGGCAAAGAATTAATAACTAGTTACACATTTAATGGTAAATATAACATCCAGGCAGTATGATGGAAAGGAGACTGGGTAAAACACCCACTTTATAGCATTATAAGTCAAATTCACACAAGGTACAAAGCGCTAAGAGCATGGGGGGCATGCCACATCATTATGATTAATGTACCAACTTGGTACGTGACATTACCGGTCAAGAGAAAAGCCTTAAGTGTAAAGCTTCAAAGATTGGACACAAAGGCACTATCCGAGGATCTCATGGCTATATAGCTGGCATATCAGAAACGATTCATCCGTAAACATACGTCTGCTTTTACAAACAGAACACCTTCCCTTCTGTTGGGCTTCGGCCAATTCGCCTGACGCTGACAATGGAAATGTTTTAAAAGCTTACAGCGTAGGTCGTACAAAGTGATACCAGAGTTTATGCCATGTAACACTTACTGTATCCCCCGCTATATAATCGTCTGAGTACAAAAGCGATTCTGAAAATTAACATTACTGCCTGCCTCTCTTATTCGTGTATCATCGTTATGAAAAATCTTTTATCCCTTGCTGCCTTTCACAATGCAGACAACTGCACTGAACATAATGAGCTGACAAAATTAACGACTATAGAAAACAACAGCAAGTAAGGAAATAACAGGGAAATAATAGGGAACTCTTTTCCAAGTTGTAACAGTTCATATATATATATATATATATATATATATATATATTATTTGTTTATTCATTTCATTGGTGTTTTTACGCCGTACTCAAGAATATTTCACTTATACAGCGGCCATCATTATGGTGGGAGGAAACCGGGCAGAGACCGGTGAAAACTCACGACCACAGTTCATATATAAGCAAGACTGATATATTAACTGACTATTGCTTAAAACAATGTTCAAACTTACAGGGTTTGAAGAAAGGACCTGGTATGATAAGGCGGGGAATCGACACCAGTGCAGGGAACTGTGTACCTCAAAGGGCGAAAGAGATTATAGTTGTGACAACTGCTGACATCTTCGTAGGGCCACTTATTTTCTCAGTTTTGTTTTTCTCATCCTTTCCTATTATAAAGCAAGCGTGCGAGTTATAAAGCTCCAAACAAGTCTATATCCGGATTCCTGGTGTATACAGGTCATAAAATCTATCGAAAAATGTCTTTTTTGTGTTAAGACACTTTAATGTAGGGGAAATTCCTGTCTCAGAAATGTAACTTTCTAATAAATATTTTAAGCACACCGTTAAACACCAAGCAAGTAAATAAATATATAGCAAACGTAACTTTGAACCTTATAATTCCGCTACATGTTACAAATAAAACCAAACGATAATGATAAACAACCAAACATGCTCCCAAGCACGATTCACTGATGATGATTTCAACATAGTCGCCAAGTTACATATTACCATACTTGAACAATTATTGATAATTCGTGAAAACACTTAATTCTTTAATACAAGCTGGCCTACATCTTTACTCACACAAAGGCATTTTTCTAAAGATAAGAAATAGGATCGCTAAGATTCGAAAAAAGTGGTCCAAGAGAGCTACCTGCTTTCCACAGTGATTATGTTGGTCCACTGTACTACGAAGCATGCCACGGTTTATGCAACAGTTTTCTGGTTAACGTTGATCTTCACACAGTAAATCAAAAACACAATGCCTATTTTGAACCCAAATTCGGCATTTTTGTGATCAAGAGTGCATGTTTGTTGGGCTATTACTATTCAGCAGCCATCTGTTTTATGGCCATATAACTTTTATGATGCTTCGACCAACATTTATTCTCTGAATCGGAAATTTTGAGCTGGGATTGTCAAATTTGTACTTTCGTCGATTCTTCGCCATACCGTACCAGGTCCTTTGTCACGTTCATCACTGCCTTCACTGATGAAACGGCGTTTCCATCGTATAAACTGGACCTAGTTTTCTTTACCCGAAAAGTTTTACAATTCGGACAGATTAGGCTTAAATATGAGCCATTTTCCACAAATTACGCATCGATATATTTTAGTTCTCGCTATTTTCCAGTGCTCACAACTGGGTAAGTCCGCTCGAAAGTCTCCCACTCAAACTGTTCTGCCGGCAGCATACACGTATTTATGGCCTTTGTCTTGTAATTATCGGAAATTTATTAACCGTCCTTTTTGTTCAACACCGGGGGTTTGATTGCGTCAAAGTAATAAAAAAGAAGAGAAAATGTTCCCTGCCGCCCTTTGTGATCAAAAAGGAAGAACTCTAAATGTCTTCTGTAAATCATCTTACATACATATATGTGTATCCAGTGACAATACATGCACCAAAGAGCAGTTTCGAGAGCGCACCAGTACGCATCTCTGGGATTCCACATCATCCTATGCACATACAATGATATTCAGTGACAATACAACAGATAGTGATTTCGAGAGCGCACCAGTACGCATGTCTGGGATTCCACATCATCCTATGCACATACAATGATATTCCGTGACAATACAACAGATAGTGATTTCGAGAGCGCACCAGTACGCATCTCTGGGATTCCACATCATCCTATGCACATACAATGATATTCAGTGACAATACAACAGATAGTGATTTCGAGATCGCACCAGTACTCATGTCTGGGATTCCACATCATCCTATGCACATACAATGATATTCAGTGACAATACACACAGATAGTGATTTCGAGAGCGCACCAGTACGCATGTCTGGGATTCCACATCATCCTATGCACATACAATGATATTCAGTGACAACACAACAGATAGTGATTTCGAGAGCGCACCAGTACGCATGTCCTGGACACCACACCATCCCATGCACATATAATGATATTCAGTGACAATACTAGAAATAGTGGTTTCGATAGCGCATCAGTGCGCATGCATGTCGTGGACTCCTCTTCATTCTCTCTACATAGATGGACATGCAATGACAATATAACAGATAGTGATTTCGAGATCGCATCAGTACGTATGTCGTGGATTCCTCGTCGTTCTCCACACACATATGGATATCCAGTGATACTACATCGGATGTATTAATTTTGAGAGCGCATCAGTACGCATGTCGTGGACTCCTCGTCGTTCTCCACACACATATGGATATCCAGTGATAGTACATCGGATGTATTGGTTTTGAGAGTGCATCAGTACGCATGTCGTGGACTCCTCGTCGTTCTCCACACACATATGGATATCCAGTGATACTACATCGGATGTATTGGTTTTGAGAGCGCATCAGTACGCATGTCGTGGACTCCTCGTCGTTCCCCACACACATATGGATATCCAGTGATAGTACATCGGATGTATTGGCTTTAAGAGCGCATCAGTACGCATGTCGTGGACTCCTCGTCGTTCTCCACACACATATGGATATCCAGTGATAGTACATCGGATGTATTGGTTTTGAGAGCGCATCAGTACGCATGTCGTGGACTCCTCGTCGTTCTCCACACACATATGGATATCCAGTGATAGTACATCGGATGTATTGGTTTTGAGAGCGCATCAGTACGCATGTCGTGGACTCCTCGTCGTTCTCCACACACATATGGATATCCAGTGATAGTACATCGGATGTATTGGTTTGAGAGCGCATCAGTACGCATGTCGTGGACTCCTCGTCGTTCTCCACACACATATGGATATCCAGTGATAGTACATCGGATATATTGGTTTTGAGAGCGCATCAGTACGTGTGTCGTGGACTCCTCGTCGTTCTCCACACACATATGGATATCCAGTGATAGTACATCGGATATATTAGTTTTGAGAGCGCATCAGTACGCATGTCGTGGACTCCTCGTCGTTCTCCGCACACATATGGATATCCAGTGATAGTACATCGGATATATTGGTTTTGAGAGCGCATCAGTACGCATGTCGTGGACTCCTCGTCGTTCTCCACATACATATGGATATCCAGTGATAGTACATCGGATGTATTGGTTTTGAGAGGGCATCAGTACGCATGTCGTGGACTCCTCGTCGTTCTCCACACACATATGGATATCCAGTGATAGTACATCGGATATATTGGTTTTGAGAGTGCATCAGTACGTGTGTCGTGGACTCCTCGTCCTTCTCCACACACATATGGATATCCAGTGATAGTACATCGGATATATTGGTTTTGAGAGCGCATCAGTACGTGTGTCGTGGACTCCTCGTTGTTCTCCACTCACATATGGATATCCAGTGATAGTACATCGGATATATTAGTTTTGAGAGCGCATCAGTACGCATGTCGTGGACTCCTCGTCGTTCTCCACACACATATGGAATATCCAGTGATAGTACATCGGATATATTGGTTTGAGAGCGCATCAGTACGCATGTCGTGGACTCCTCGTCGTTCTCCACACACATATGGATATCCAGTGATAGTACATCGGATATATTGGTTTTGAGAGGGCATCAGTACGCATGTCGTGGACTCCTCGTCATTCTCCACATACATATGGATATCCAGTGATAGTACATCGGATGTATTGGTTTTGAGAGGGCATCAGTACGCATGTCGTGGACTCCTCGTCGTTCTCCACTCACATATGGATATCCAGTGATAGTACATCGGATATATTGGTTTTGAGAGCGCATCAGTACGTGTGTCGTGGACTCCTCGTCGTTCTCCACACACATATGGATATCCAGTGATAGTACATCGGATATATTAGTTTTGAGAGTGCATCAGTACGTGTGTCGTGGACTCCTCGTCGTTCTCCACTCACATATGGATATCCAGTGATAGTACATCGGATATATTGGTTTTGAGAGCGCATCAGTACGTGTGTCGTGGACTCCTCGTCGTTCTCCACACACATATGGATATCCAGTGATAGTACATCGGATATATTAGTTTTGAGAGCGCATCAGTACGCATGTCGTGGACTCCTCGTCGTTCTCCACACACATATGGATATCCAGTGATAGTACATCGGATGTATTGGTTTTGAGAGCGCATCAGTACGCATGTCGTGGACTCCTCGTCGTTCTCCACACACATATGGATATCCAGTGATAGTACATCGGATGTATTGGTTTTGAGAGCGCATCAGTACGCATGTCGTGGACTCCTCGTCGTTCTCCACACACATATGGATATCCAGTGATAGTACATCGGATATATTGGTTTTGAGAGTGCATCAGTACGCATGTCGTGGATTCCTCATCGTTTATGGCTAAACTACAACATGGCACACTTCGGGGGCAGTTCAATGCTCAGCTGCGCTCTAGCTTTATGTGTGTGTATTTCTACTTTTTGCGTCAACTTTCAAATGTCACCAAGATTCAGATAAATTGCACAAACATAGTTGAATCATATTGTGTGTGACTGCCGAGAGTTATAATACCTTCACACACATGTGGGATCGTACACTCTTGTTTATCACTCATAAGACCCAGATGTGTCATGCGCAGTAGAAACCATCATTTATTTATTTCTGGTTATTTTACAGCTTACTGTTTGGCTTAAATATTGACTATAAGTAAACAGTTTTTTGTTGTTTTTGTTGCTTGTTTGTTTCGTTTTTTTTTAATCAGGACTTCCCCTGCACCAATGAGGATGTTTGTTAACTTTGGCCTAGATGTTTCGTGGTGAATAACACGATGCACTTCAGCTTTGACTTGACCGAACTGAATTTTCTGCTTGAAACATAATAATCAAATTCGCTCTGGTTCGCCTTGTTTGTCAGATATCCACAGCAGTTTGTCCATTGATTAATGAGTTTAGAGATTCAGATTCTCTTCAGCGTCATACTTTGTCGTTCACACTTAGACAAACATGCACCTACCACAATACTCATGATTGGGTATTTCATCGATACATTTCCACTATTTTCATAAAAATGTGTTATGCTCCAGTTGGCACTAACGTTCCATCGACGGAACAAACAGAACCTAAACTGTGAGACATTTTGGAAAGCTTGCTCTGTTTAGACATGCGAAAAGTAGACTGAAAGGACATACGTGTTGTACACAGGGGACGTAAAAATCATAGACCTGTGCAGCCAAACGTGTTTTCCCACAATCTGAGATCGTACGCCAGGTGAAGGTCATTTCCAGGTTCAGTGCTTGCCTCTCCATGTAAAATATAATATCTTGTTTCATACAGGGTATAATCTATGCGTCAAAACAGACATTCACCAAAGAATTAAGAAAGTATATAAAGAACGAAGTTAGGAGGGAATCATGCAAAGAGAAGCAGTCAACAGTTTTCAATGATGTTGAAAAGGCTCAAGGTATGTTCTACGCGAATGAATGAAATAAGTATTCATACCGTGTATCATGCTAGTGTATAAGTTGTTGATAATAAAATATGTGCCTTAGCTGCGCTTTGATTGCAACTGTTCATATATTTAACGTGGCGGTATAATTCAAGGTGATAATGAGTTTCTTTGTGGAAAAAATAATGAAATATATAAGCCAGAATGAATCGTCAGGTCAGTTTGTTGTAACTTAGTCATTTCCATGTTTGTGAGCTATATGAACATATATACAACGCTGCTAGCATAAAAACTGATACCTGTTCACATTAGTAAATGAATGAAGCTGTTTTCACCGCGTATTTATTCCCGTCCGCATGTTCCCCAGGACATCAATTCATTCCAAACACAGTAAGTACCGTGACAAATTAACACTTACTTCTATATTGAGTAATATCCATAAGCCTGATGACTCTGATGATCAAGGAGTAGTATGAAAGCAGTAAACGCCTTTATGCAAGGCTTAGCAAGAGAGCTAATCTGTGATAATAACCTTCCTGCAATCCGTGCTTTTGCAATTAGAACATTTATCAGTCTGCTGAAAGTGAGTGAGTGCTTGGGGTTTAACGTCGTACTCAACAATTTTTCAGTCATATGACGACGAAGGAATCATTAGGGTGCATGCACGTGTAATGTGCCTCCTTGTTGCAGGACGGATTTCCACCGCTCTTTTATTTAGTGCTGCATCACTGAGACGACTTACCGAAGGCAAGTAAGACGCCCCGCCCGAGCCATTATACTGATACGGGTCAACCAGTCGTTGCACTATCCCCTTTATGCTGAACGCCAAGCGAGGAAGTTACAACTTCCTCTTTTAAAGTCTTAGGTGTGACTCGACCAAGGATTGATCCTGGATCTACCGGTCCCGAAGCGGACGCTCTACCAACTGTGCTATCCGGGCCGGTCAGTCTGCTGAAAACAAGCACCCATCTTTGATTACAGTGAAATTCAGCAGGTTCTTCGGACCAAGTAATTCTTACCAGGAACTGTATTTCAGATTGCTTGGGATTGCGGATGTTACATTTTGTAAGGAAAATATAGATACTCGTAAACTCCATTTCCAACCCAAACATAATGACTGTTTAATAGATATCAAGGGAAAATCACTTGTGCGGTAACAAGTCACCCCAACAACAACAACAACAATTCGATCTTCCCACAGAACTATTCGTTATCTGCAGATTAAAATAACACATTACGGTCTGGATCTATTAGGGAATAACTGTATTTCAATCACATCTTGTATGTAACTGTCGAAACAAGCCCCATGTCCGTCTACCAGGGATAATTACACTATTACAACTTCCGTTTTCTGGACGAAAGTAATTCTGTGTATATTAGGGTGTAAAGTCTTTTTTTTCGCCAGCCCGCGGCCATTTTTAGTGTACATATGGTATGGAAATAATGGAAATTGTCAAAACTGTCGGCAGGTATGAGTTTCACTGATGAAGGTTTAAAATTCTTGTCGAGAGGACACAAGGTGTCAGATAGTTATGAGGCTGCAAATGACGTCCCTTTTGCGTTACTTTACGCAACCCTCCCAGCTGCTGGCACTGGAAGGTCCAGATGTAGCCACAGCTACATATACATGTATGACAGAACACCATACCTGAGACCTAGACGCTCTGTCAGCATTTACAAATGACGATATTGTGTTCTAGCCGTATCTAACAAATTGGGTTGGATGGGATATCCTTGACGAGAAAAATTCGATACACTGATGTCAAAGAATGCATTATTTGTATGTGACAAATGAATGTATAACCTGTTCCGTTCAGAAAAGTGTCTTTTTTTTGGTAAAGATGATCATTCAATAATGTAATGTCTGGAGTGTCTCGTTTATTTATTTATCTGGTTGCTGTTTTACGCCGTACTCAAGAATATTTTACTTATAGCACGACGGCCAGCATTATGGTGGGAGAAAACTGGGCAGAGCCCGAGAGAAACCTATGACCATCCGCAGGTTGTTGCAGGCCTTCCCACGTATGGCCGGAGAGGAAGTCGTGCATTATGATTTGGACTTGAACTCACTGCGACCACATTGGTGAGAAGCTTCTGAGACACTGCGCCACGTGGACTGTCTTCAGTTTGTAAAAGATGGATGTATAATAAGGAGGTTATACCTCCACTCTATAGCGATTGCATTTTACAACTGAAACTATACACACTATTGGGCGTATTCCGCCCATCCTTAAAGTTATTTTCCATGTAAAGAACTGATATCAACATATATAAAGTAACGACATGCGCCAGAAAGCAACGGGAGCGTAGATAGATGATAAAGTGACATGACAAGTTACAATATACATGAGTAAACATCCTTCCGTTGAAACAATAAAGCGGGCGGAAAAGTCAGGGCATGTTATGCCTGAATACAATTTCGCGCGAGATGTAGTTGTAAGTTTTTGTCTTGTTTCTGAAATTCGAAGTGAGAAGGTTTTATATGTGAGTCATAATGTTTGCGCAGCGAACGGATCAAAGTGTAGCAATGCCGGTATCAGTCCCATTTTATATTAGATTGACTGACTGATTGATTAATCGATAATTTGCTTGATTGATCGACTGATCGATATCCAACAGTGTACTCAAAAATGTTTTATTGAGTACTGTTATTTATACAATGACAGCTGGTGATATCTGTGGAAGAATCGAGTGGCAGGAGAAAACTACACGTGACATTCAGATTTTCATCCGTACAGCGGAGTCAATGTGTATGCCAAATATACTGATGGGATGCAAGATATTCCGATTTGTCGATAATGTTCATTCGAATCACGACATTGCGTCGATACATGGGACTACGTATGACGGACGCTTCAGCACCATGGGGTAACTATGCCGTCCATTGGAGCCAAACGTCCCAAAGCGTGAGTCCCTAAGTTCCAGTCATTTCACCATGTCCATGTAATGAGCCATCACGAGGTCCAAACTTGTTCACTCCAATCACAATATTATTTATGAGATTCAGGTTGACATTTTGTCGAAGCACGTCCTGGTCGTGACATTTCAATGCACATAGTTACTGTTTCTCACTTAATCGATGGTATAATATTTATCTCTTTCAGGATTAAAACGGCGCACATGTTGTCCCGGACTGTGCTAACATTGCCCACACGGCGTCACTCTCCCACCTGCATGAAGCGACTTGTTTGTGGGAATAACAGTCTGCCCATTGATCAATGCTCAAATTGTCCGCCTACAACACCGTCGCCACAGGTTGTGAGTTGACACTAACCAACTCTGTCTTAGAAATGACTATAAAGGAACAGAGCAAAACAAAACTGAAAAAACCCACCAATACAGTGAATAACAATTCCTAGGCTATTACAATGATCTACTCTCGCGGTTGGAAATTATTATTAAAAACAGAGTATATATTTTCTGCTAAAATTTTGTGATTATTAACTATACCGCTTGCCCTGAAAATCTCTCTGGAGAGTCGTTTTCTGTTCCTACACGTGCAACACACGCAGTCTAGAAAGTTTGCTCGCAATCATATACCTAGCCCATAGCAACTGATGCTAATATAGAATATCAATACAGATATGAATTTCACAAGATATCAACACCTGAAAGCAAACGATTAATATCACTATTTATATGATTTCAATTACGTTTTGGTTGTGGCTTTATCTATGCATAGCATGTATTGCAGGTATAGATTACCAACTGTTTATACACCAGGCATGGTGTATGCATAAACTAGTGCGACGGATCTTACAAGCAGTCATGAATAGGGCTTACATCATCCATACCTGTGGACATAACATCTATTCTTTAAAGGAAAATATTATTGAGTACAGCGTAAAACGCCAATCAAGTAAATAAATAAATAAAAAAAAATCTTCAATACAAAAGAGGGGCCTTCGTGGCTCGGTAAGTTAGCACGCCAGCGCAGCGAAATGACCCAGGAGCCTCTCACCAATGCGGTAGCTGTGAGTGCTGGCTTCTTCTCCGGCCGAACGTGGGAAGGTCATCAACCTTCGGATGGTCGTGGGTTTCCACCGGGCTCTGCCCGGTATCCTCCCACCATAATGATGGCGGCCGTCATATAAGTGAAATATTATCGAGTACGGCGTAAAGCACCAGTCAAATAAATAAATAAATAAATAAATCTTCCATACAAAAGCGATACACAATCGTCGCTGATTGGCTGTAGAGTGAAGAAAAAAGTACGACTAGCTCAAGTTGAAATTTAGGTGTACACTATGCATTTATTCACGTGTGAACCAGGCTTTAATTCAGGAATTCATGAACTGTCAGGCAATCAGCGTCGATTGTGTATCTTAATTATAGATGAAAAAAAAACACCACCCCAAAGCAATCCTCGCTTTGCAAGCTTGTTTGTAACTCAATTCGGATTCTTAGATAAACACGATATTGGCACCGTATCGAAGGGGATATCCGCCAAAACTGTATGCGTGTAACTTTGAACGTTGCAAGTTCTACACTAACACTGTAAGTCTCCCGCTTCTGCTATGTGTCTACCGACATTCAGCTATGTGGCTACCGAAATGTGGGTATGGTATGTAATCTGAACATTGCAAATTGCAAGGGCGTAGTGTGGATCTTCACGCTCTATCTATCACAGTCTATTGGCGAGGGTTCAGGGGCCGCCTAGGCCCGGGAAGCTCCGGGATATCAGATTGCTGGAGAGAGAATCTGAGTGATTTTGTGTGTACACATTGGTTTTCACAAGCGCGGTACGATTCAAGAGAGGTAATTCTGTAAAAGACCCCGTCTTCCACCGGGAACAATATGGAATGGTTCACATAACAGAACATGTCTAAACAGGCCTATACACTATTTAGTAAACTGGTACGAAATTGAAATATTGGTCTGTATAGGCTACAGCAAATATCTGTGGAATGAATGTTAATAGCTAGGTAAGAAATACAGGCTAAAATATTTTTTTTCGTCGAGTGGAACATTTCATTCCTCGCGCGTTCCGTCCGTACTCAAGAATATTTCATTTTTACGACGGCGGCCAGCATTATGGTGGGATGAAATCTGCCCGGAGAAACCCACGACAATCCGCATTCATCGTATTTCACACGTTTGAACTATGTGACGCAATGACGTCCAAAATCATTTCCATGAAAAGAAATCTCCTTAAGAAACTCATTTCACACAGTCGCAAAACCATATGTAGTATCGCCAGTAGAACCATAGGCCTTACTGTAATGATGTCGTCTACTGATGGAGTACTACTAACAGTTCGTGTTTAGAATATTTACGGTAAACATGCTCTGATTTTTCTACGTCACTGACCCATTTTATTAATGACGCCGGAACTAGCATCACCGCGACGGAACTGGTTTCGCTGTGAGCGTTCGGTTTATGCGTATTTTAGAAACATCTTACTCTACTTAGTGATATTTTGATATATTTGGCCTATACAAATTTCACATCGACTGAGGTATAAAAAAAAACATAACCACCCTGGCTACGCTGAAATGATTTAAGATCAGTGATCGCACCGGAACTGGCGACGTTACAGTAGTAACTCATCCGTGATTGACGTCTTATTATCTTAACAACAACAACGACAACTGAACAGTTTGCCGTAAAGTGGAATGTACTTCCAGGATTGGGAGCGACTATTATTTTTTCGTCTAGTTGATTACAGCGCCCTCTGTTGTCATAATGGGACATCGCCACAGCTGAGAGCAGTGTTGTCAGACGTTTATGTGGCTAACAGCGTTACTGGCACATGCGTCTCATCCATAGCCAGAACTGCAATGGTAGAAACAAATGCACGCCATCGAAAGACAGAACCTGCGGCATCACAATTTACAATGTTCATATTACATACCTTACCCACATTTCGGTAGACACATAGAAGAAGCTGCAGACTTACAGTGTAAGTGTAGAACTTGCAACGTTCAAAGTTACACGCATACGGTTTTGGCGGATATTCCCTTCCATAGGACTGTTCTTGGAGTGGGATTTTACACGTCTATTTTTACCGCTCAGCAACAAATGCTAATCATTGTTGGTGCTAACATATAATCTTGAAATTCTCCCATGATGAATTGCTCTGAAATAGTTTGGTGTTACACTCCATAGATCCGTTAATCTATTCTACAAAGAAGAAAGCAATAAAACTAGACCAGTGTAATACAAAAATCACCCATTGTAGCTGAACCCTCAGGGTAATAAGTGTTAGCACCGAAGCAACCAATTCCTCAAATTTCATTGTTCGATACATTTAATTATAAACAATGGGCACCATCACATAATATTTTCAGAACATCGGAGTCCGCCAAATGACCAAAGTAATTAAATGTACAATGGTTCATGTGTGAGCCAAACCTCAGTTGGTGATACTGACGATCGGCTTCGATCAGCTATTAGAAAGACATTCGACAGTCAGTCGAATAAGGCCGTACTTTCAGCGACTGACCGTATATGGCTTACACGAGCCACAACCCAGGTGGTCTTACATCAGTAAATGGATACCCTGAACAGCAAAGTCAATAACCCCAGAGTGGTTATTAAAGCTTACCACGACCATCAAGCGGGCTAAATTTAAGAGGCAATTCTGACATCTATAAATGTTCGCACCGACCTTTAATCCTTGAGGTGACGTGGGTCCAAATCGTCTCCTAAATCAGTTATAAGATTTATCTTACGTATTACATACAATGAATGATGTCCTGAACTGCTGAAGAAGTCGAGTATATTCTGAGTGCCGTCGTATGGCTGATATTCTGTACAGTATTAACGCAGAAATGGAACTTTACCCATAGACAAAGCTCGGTGATTAATTCTCTGTCCTAGGGCAACGACACAACGATGAAGTCTGTCTGTGGTGTGCTTTATTTGAAACTGGTTACGCAGGCAACATCAGAAGTGATAAATAGTGATGTTTGTATGACCTTACAACCGGCGAGGGGCGAAATGAACCTTATTTGTCAATATGGCAGGTACCATATAATGTTTACAGTAGGGATGACCAATATGCACCCTGCGGACGGCCGTGGGGTACCTCAGGATCTGTCAGCTTTCCTCCCACCATAATGCTGTCGTATAAGTGAAATATTCTTGGGCACCGTCGTAAAACATCAATCAAATAAAAAAAATTACCAATTTGGAACAATCAGATTGATAACTGATAGTTGTAATTCAGCAGGTTGTTCAAAAGCGTATCTAGAGTTAAATAAACCTTACATGTCTGAGTAAATGTGGAGGTCATCGTTGCCCATGACCACGCCTAACGATATGTTTTATAGCTTCTAGCATCTGTGTTAGTTAAGAAAATAGATGACAGTACCTAACAAGTGATATGAAATCCAAATACAGTTTGATAACATACATCAAACTTTAAATTGAATGAATGAATGAACCACGGCCAGTCCGAAACTGGCCTAACGCCACATCTGCAATATTTCAGCCATATCGTGGCAAGGACTTTAAATCGAGGCATACCAGGAAATCTCTATACCAGTGTTCTACTCCATGTTTGTACCATACAAATCCACAGATTCAATTTCGTTCCAATTACAACTGCACATGCAAAGGAGACAGAGAAGACAGAAAGGAACTCATTTTATGAAAGCGGTGTGAAAACTAAATTATTTCCTTTAAAATACATACTCTTAATTATATCCTAATTAAATATCACCGAGATGCAAATAACACGATAATGCGATTTCCGATATATCATTCGCACTGAATTATATACGGTATAGTGATATATGACCCGGGTACTGCATGATTTGTTAATTCCGTACGTCAGGTTTTCACTTCCCACCCCCAAGTCTGTCCGACTTCCAAGCCTTAATGGATTTAGACAGGTAGCATTATATTTATTATAGGTGATCAAAAACTCCATTCCGAAAGCGGCTTTGCTGAAAATAACCGACACAAAACTTGTTCGACTCATGTCACTGACTACCCTGCAGCAACGTGACGTTAGACTTTTACTTGACAAAATAACTTGCTCAGGAATACTGCCTATTTACGTTCAAATGGAGGAGAAACGTTTCAATCATGAACTAATTCTGGCCATGGTTGTGTCATTTGCTGCTCATCCCTGCCTTTGCAATGCCGATTCCTGTACCAGCTGCAAACGTTTTATTTGTATATTGCAAAAAGAACAATGGTTAATTTGGCTTGGAACTTAGTCGCCATTGCGCTGGATGGAAAAAGTATCTCATTCCATGAAGAGCAAATGCTGAAAGAAAATGCATATGAAGCAAATTTAGTACGCAAAAAACACGACCCCCTGCTAGCCCAGGTCTTGTGGGATTTGATTGTTTTATTTGTATACTTAAGACTGTCAATATCAGAAGGAATGTGACTCCTATTTTATGTTAGAAAATTGGTCTTGTAAAAGAAAAGGTCCAGTAGTTTCCGTATGAGATAGATAAAACTGAAGTTTTCCACCGTTATCTCTTTATACACAATAACCACTAAGGACGGGAGTTGGGGTAGGGGGATCAGTGGGGGGCAGGCTATCATTTATCAAGACGGATTGCGGATACAGTGTGTGATGGGAACAAGCTATCTGACCCTATGACTATTCTACTGAGCACTGATCCCTTCTATGTGACGCCAGGAGTATGCATGAATGTAAAATACAGAAGCCTCGTCGGGGGAGGAGGATTGACAAATCTGTTAACATCAATCAGTTCCCGAATCTGTATTGACTGAGACGATAGATGACCGAGACGACTAAAGAGACAGAAATGTTAGCTTTATCTGCAAACGGATTGCACACGGATAAAATGTCAAACAAGATTCACAAATCCAAACCTTTCCAGCAAAGAAGTTAGCCCAATCCTTCACTTCATGTCCGTCAACCGATCCCATCAATGGTTTGCGAGAAGTGAATGATTTGCCATTTACAAAACAAACGAGAATAATAATAATAATAATAATAATAATAATAATGCCATGTGTGTTTTTGTGCTTATATTAAATATGAGAACATTTCATGTTTTCTAACATTGAAGCTTGGTGTGCTTCTTGTTGGCAGTGAATGAGAAAGGTCAACAGTGCACATCATGAAGTATGTTAGAATGACATTGGCAACAGTTGGACGCAATGTGCGGTGTACCTCACGCGTCACTACATCATGAGGAACAGGTGGTTGTCTGAGTATTGTGGTCCGGAGTCGGGGCGGGCTTATCTTGGTTTTCAGCCATCCCAGTCAACGGCTCTGACACAGCCATGTGCAAGCTGTGGCACAAGTTAACACAGATATGTAAATATGTATATAGCTAGAACCCGCAAGGTTGTGTGAATACATATTCATATACGTACATACGTATAACAACAATGTATTTCATTAAGACATTCCTCACTGAGCAGAAAAAGTTTGTCAGGTAATTGCCAAAGGTTGGTGGTTTTGTCCAGGGCAATCCAGTTTCCTCTGCCCATATACCTGACCGCCGTCATATAATGAGCGTTTAACACCAAATCTGATAATCAAATAGACATGGAGAACACTTAACAATTCTCTAACATGACACGTGCCAGTTGGCCACAGTTGTTCATCTATACCCTCGCTGGTTTCTGTTTTATTGTAACGTTAATATTTATGTCATATTCGGACATATTCCTCCAATTTATTATTCGTCAATAGTCATGGAGAAACGGGATATATTGCATCTTGTTACTTTGTGCACAGAGATACAAACTAAAGCGGGTAACAGCCACTGCATTTGTTCCTTTGGTAATTTATTTATTTATTTCTTGGATGTTTTATACCGTACTCAAGAATATTTCACTTATACATCAACGGCATTCATAAAATTAATTAAAATGCGTGGAAAACCTGTTTAGACAAGAACACTAGTTATATATGACGGATTCAAACGATGTGTTCAATAAAGTAACTGACTATGTAAAAAGATGCACATTTTATTTCATAGGATTGTTATTGACATGCTATATTTCGCAGCTGTTGTCAAATGACCACCCTGTTAGCGTTACCGAGGTCAACGGTTTCACAAGAAGGTTGCCCTTAAAAAGCACTGGTTAAATAGCACGTCAGTGTAGGGAATTTAAACAAAACGCTCTACCGACATCGGTCTTATGACTCTCAATTATATTTTGCCTATTTTAGCAACAAACAACAGTGATACTAATACAATGCTCACGTAATTGTAACAGTCCATCGGCTGAACTAATGTTATAAAATGATATAAATCCGCATGAGGCATGCAGTAGTTTCTGTCTTAGAAAATCATAGTTACAAGAGGTGAGAGAATATGATATAAAACCCGTATGTGGTACTTGTGGCGTTCTTGTTGCTACGTACCTTCACGATTGTTATAATGTTTACCTGAGAAGGTGATATGTAACGATCGCCTTTTTTTATGGACGCCAATGTGTCACTATAGTTATGTTATGTGGTGAACGTTAGTGTGTCATTACAGTTATGTTACTTGGTGGACACCAATGTGTCACTGTACTTATGTTACTTGGTGGACACCAATGTGTCATTACAGTTGTGTTACTTGATGGACGCCAGTGTGTCACTATAGTCATGTTACTTGGTGGACGCCAATGTGTCACTATAGTCATGTTACTTGGTGGACGCCAATGTGTCATTACAGTTATGTTACTTGGTGGACGAAAATGTGTCACTATAGTTATGTTAAGTGGTAGACGCCAATGTGTCACTATAGTTATGTTACGTTGTCGACGCCAGTGTGTCAAAATGTATATGTGTAGCGACACCAGTCTCAACTGGAATATGCAAATGTGTCACGATAACTACTTTATATAGTAAAGGTCAGTGTGTCACGATAATTGCACTAATTGGTGAGCATCATGAGATCCAACGTTACCAACACAGAAAGGATATATGGATAGATTCATGCATGCACTTGGGAAAAAACTGAACCAGTATTCAACATATCCACAAGGTGTTCTGGGCTTATACGAATATTGGAAACAGTTTTATACGATGGCCAATACAGATCGCAAACTGACCGATGAGGGGACAATCAATACTGTATGTATATGCCATATCTTGTGTCTGATAAAAAGTCCAGTTTCCAAATCATTCCAAAAAAGATTCAGATCAATCCATGATAGCATTAAATGTCTGAAGCAAATGGATTCATATCACGTTTGCTAAATGTACATGATTGTTGGACGATATATCTAAGCCTTCCCATCAACGCTCATATAATGCGTTACAGAAAAATATATTCAAAATGAAAATATAATGCAGAATTTCATTGATACGTAACAATATAACATAATAGAAACTGACATAACCACTGTTAAGTAATAAAATGAAGTGCGGCATAAAAGAACCAGTAAATAACAGGTGAATGAATTCAAAATGTTAAACACTGACTTACCTGTATTCGCCCAGAGTAGTCCCAGGATGCATGTTAAAGTACCGGCAGTTGGATAGGTCGCACCTGTCGTGGCTGACCACATCATTTCAGCCAGGAAGATTCAGCCTGGTCCAGGCTGACAGTTTCAAAACACAACGACTAAGGAAACAGCATTCCTTACTTAACACAAAAACTGGGTGCTGTTAATCCGATCCATAGCCGTGAGCTTCATTGGTTGACCAAAGAAGTAAGTCATAGGCTTATGTAAAGAGAGAGTGTTTCTATATGGGCCCACACTATGGCTTTTTGGCCAAAGGCCGAAGCTGTAAGCTACGGTAGTAAGAAACAATTCCTCCACCTGTAGTAGTAGTTTTGGCCAACACGAACAATTACTATAATTTTTCAGTCATTTCGTCCCACAGTCTAGTATAACTAAATTAACTCCTAAGGAATTAAGCCAGTCGCAAATGAAGTCTTGGTACATTGACGGGTTCTATCGTGTGGACGGCTGCTGTCGAGACTCGTGCGCCACAGCAGCACTCAGCACTCTCGTTACCCGTTTCCAAACCACGTGTGTTTGTTTTCCAGCGGTCCAGACCTGGCGCGTGCGTCGAATGAAATCACAAGGCATAATCATGGGAGCACTTCAGCCGAGCACCTGTCCTTGTGGCAATAAGGCGCCCCCTGGTGTCGTGTTAGCACAATGCGGTCTCAATACGTGTTAACGACCCGGACATGTTATAGTCCATGGGCAAAACATTAGCGTTAGAGAAGGTTGATCTTAGCAGCATATCAAGTTCTAACAGGTAGTGTCGGGTGAACTCAAACTGAGCTATTTTGGCCTACCGCTCAGAATGATATAACTACGGCTGCATTTTGTACATTTAACCAGAGATTGTAGCATACTTCACGGTCGTTTGAAAGCGCGGCTGGTTGAACGCGCATTGATAAAGGAATTGAAATCGATAGTATTTTCAGTATGTTCATGATGATTACCTTGTTCATGATTGTCTCCTATGTAACAGATCTGCTGCGGAGGGCTGCACGGGGATCCACATCTTATACGATCTCGGCCCTGAAAGATACAATCTGCAATCGATACTTCAAGTGGTTACGTTTTTCTATATCCATGATGAATTCCTAGAGCTTTCCTTCAAAAGTTCCAGTATGAACATTGATTGTTTTCCATGGCGGCGCGTCATGCAAATTTATGCAATAAGCAGAAATCACACCAGCTTGTAAGTGTTGCAAATGCAATAAATAAAGGAAAACGCTTCAAGAAGAGATTTACGGTGAAGAGATCCTAATGCATGGAATGGACGTTTTTGTACTGACCCTAAGTCTTCCATATTCTGGATGCATGGAACCCATGCTAATAGGGTCTTAAGAAGTATCAAAAGTAGAGACTAACTTCCCTCTATCCCAGCACAAGACCTCGATTTTACAAAAACAAAAGAAATCCAGAAAATTACCCATCGCAAGATTATATTAACTATGAGCCATTTATTTATTATTTAAGTATTTATTTAACAATAGTTTAACGCAGTACTCAAGAATATTTCACTTATACGATGGCGGTCAGCATTACAGTGGGAGGAAAATGGTCAGAGCCCAGGGGAAACCCACGGCCATCCGCAGGTGGCTGACAGACCTTCCAGCGTACGGCCGGAGAGGAAGCCAACATGAACTGGACTTGAACTCACAGCGACCGCATTGGTAAGAGGTTCCTAGGTCATTACGCTACCCAGTATGTAGACAACTTACGGCCTGTTTTTGTTTGACGCGTTTGTTAACTAGAACTTACTCTTATCTCAGTGGTGAATACAGCATCCAGATTGTGCTCCTTCGCGGTCGGCCTGTGCAAACTGACACACGAAATCGTTCAGGCAATACCGTTATGCGGAAGCTTGTTGGGTACTGCATGCGTACAGAGGATATGCTTCCATCCGAGACTCCGAATGCTCGACTAAGCCAACACATTAAGAATTATTACCACGTGCGTTACTTGTAGAACATATTTGATAGAATTCTGTAACCATGACACCGTGCTCTGGGCCTATAATGAGCGGTATATGATTCAGTAAACCGGCCACCACCTGGGCCATGACCTTTATCGAACCTCACATCAACCAGTTGTAAATTAGCTGAACCTTTAGGCAAAGATCTCTCCAAAAACGGGGCAGCAAAATACGGTCTTTCCGAGGTGTGTCAGTATCAGTGTAAAGTGGTAATGATAGTCGTAATATTTGCCTTGTTTCTTTAATGACCATTCATTAATCATCAACAGTTCATCAGAGTAATTACCGCATTTCCAACACATTTCCATGGCCAGTACCTCGTAGTTACCTGGATGTGATGTAAACCAAGAATTTTAGATCACTGTACCAACCAGTCACTTCAGGGAAGAGATGTTCGTGAAATTTTGAAATGAGACAAGGAAATTTCCAATCTGACTACTGTCATTTAAGTGGCAGTACTGGCTGTTACAGTAATAATGTTCCTGGTGTTGCGGCGTATATACAATAGGACATCAGATGGAATGCGTTTCTTCATCCCCATGCGAAAAATAAACTTCGCCCACAGCAGAATATTATGCAAATTAAGAGAGTGTCATGTATGATATGGCAAATAACAGAACGTCGATTAAAGCCTGATGCAACGAGATTATACCAAACAAGAATTTCAAAGACATTGTCGTTATTTGGGATTACACTCTCTGGATATAGCACGGATTCCAATACTAAAACTTGACTCAGACCAATACTAGTTTCGAACCAGCGACCTCAGAGCCAGGAGCATAATCGCCAGCACTTTGTGTTAGTCGTTAGAACAATCGGTCATAGGGACTCCCACAAAAATACGAAGCAGGTAGACTTCACCATGACCATGCATACGGTTGATCAGATGGTCAGAAATGACAAAGGTCTCCTAGGTCAACAAACTGTCATAATTGTTGTCTTATATTGCAGTTGGGTTAGTAACACATTATGGTGGTAACAGAGAAAATAGGGTTAAAGTTTTATTTAAGTAAGCATATTAAAACCGTGCATTCAGAACTTACCATTATCTAGGGACAACAATTGTGAACGATGCCGAGAAATGTTAGCCTTTCAGGCTGAATCATCAAAAGGAACAATTTTTTCGCTGGACAAAGCCTACAAATTACTTTATCGATGGGGGATCCTTTGCTCCTAGTAAGACCTGCTTCTCTCTTTCCTTCTCCTCTTTCCAGCTGCGTCGGAGTCACTAAATATATCTGCGTGGCTAGCGGCTCTGTTTGACCACGTGATTAAAAACCGTTATCAGACAACCAGTGAAGCTAATCCCCGCAATCATCTAATTCGGCGTCAAGGGCAGATGTATTGTGTTATCGACTTTTTACGGCCAAAATATCCGCGGACATTAAAGGAGAACACGATAGGGCATCGTTAATACTTTTTCGCTGAAGCCGGGTTATAAGGAGGCGTAAATGTAGTTTACGGCTTCAGTGTTCACATTGATCCGAACATGGAACTTTGTTGTTGTTCTACACCTTTGATTCCAGACGTGTAGCGCGATCCTGGCTTCAGTGGTATTAGTTCTATCCATTCGAATGAAGCCAATGATTGATCTAGGCCTAACTGATAGCTTTACTTGGCTCTCTGGTGTTTCACGGCCAACTACACATATTCACTAAAGCGTACATGAAGGCTATCAACATAACAGACAGAGCGCCCGTTCCGTGGATGGATATGCTCCAGTGTCTAATAGTTTATCTGACCTATTACACTAAAACTAAATACAAAGTACGCGTATAATACCGTGGGATAATAAGGCAAGTCTTACAGGGAATAGATACGCGTGGATGTCATTCCAGGCATTACATAACATATGCAGAGGTATTTTTTTTTATTGATTTCAATATAAAAAACTACAACAGTAAAAACCAAAGCAGTGACGACAGGGTGACAATTGGAAAACATATTTAGAGGTATTCTTTTTTATATCATTATAAAAGAATACATCAGCAAAACCAAAGCAGTGACGACAGTGTGATAGTTGGAAAATGGTCTCACCTGTCAGACCTAGCGGTGAAATCAGACAACTTGTCAATGTGATTGAAACGTAGCAACGGACACGCCCCTCAGAATTAGGTAAACAAATACAATGATCATAGTTGCAATTTATTAGAGGCCACTGGTCTAGAATGGCTCAAAATGCTGTGTTGTCATCATATTTAATGTAAAAACAAATGAAAACATTGCAAAGGGACCAGGCCTCTACATTTCCTAAAAAAACATACAATACCTAACATGCATGTAGCTGTGAGATAGGCTGATTAATTAAAATCCGGCTACGAGGCTGACGTTCTATCCATTAGACCACCGAAGCGGACAGTTTTGGCCGTTACACCTTATGGAATATCATGCCTGGTTAGACTAGATTTTCATTTGAATGCAGTTTGATGTCACGCTCAAAACATTTTCACTTTATGTAGGATGGATGTCATTTTTATGGCTACAAGAAACCGGAGTGTTAGGGGGTAAAATCATGTCTGAATAGTTCTGCGCCAAAAGGGATCCCATAGGAGTGCATATGTATGTGATTTATGTCTTTACGGTGAACGAGTTCTAGATTTGAGATGATCGTATACACTGCTCCTGGCGTAGATTTTTGTTGAATCATAGCTCTGCTTTTTGTCCAGGATTCCTTCTACAATGTCCGCTATGGCGCATTAGGTCCAACGGATGTGCGTTTAGCAGGAATGACATTGTCCTTGACACGTGCGGTACATGCAATAAATACGATGTGACAGTCTTTTGTTGTCCATTGACGTCCACATCAAATTGATCCGTCTTGCTTTACCAACTTTCCTCGCCAGATCAGTCCTAACGCCATCTTTCAAGACGTCGACAAGCTGTCGATGTTACACCACGTTTAAACGATCTTAAATCACTGCCATCCTTTCAGATATCGACATCGAGGCTTTAGTGGCCGTTTCATTTCTAAGAGGATTACGGCTGTCAGAAAATCCATGCGCAAATGACTTTGTCGGCATCCGGTAGATGTAGTCTGGACAGTTAAGCTCTATAAAAGACTAAAGACATCAGCATGAAGAGTAAAAATAGAGTAGCACTGACAGTGTGATAGTTGGGATTTGGCTAACCCGTGAATCTATGCGTCGAAGCATTCTCATACCAGCCATCAACCAAAATGGATTGTTCCTGGCCATTCATTGCAAAAACTAGTCATTTGTCAGTTTACCTCAGGGTTTTGCTCTAACTGCCCAAGCAAATGTTGAAGGAGTACCGTCTTATACGCCCATAACTCCGTGGTCTAAGCAGAGGTAGGTAAAAAAAATGCAGTGACCTTAAGTGAAATTTGTCAGACGCCAACGGTCTAAAATTACTAAAAAAATACTTGGCTTGTGGCAAGGTAAGCCATTTATCTGATTGAAAACTGAGCCACATGAAGAATGCGTAGAGCTTGAGTTGTTACGTGTCACTGGCTAAAGGCAATTTTGGTAGCGAATGTTACTGATTTTACAGACGGCTGAAGATAGGCGACTCTCTAAAACAAAAAGACTACAGTTGAACAAATTGTCGTAACTGGTGTCTTATTTTGCTGTTGGACGAGTGACACAATATGGTGGTAATACAGAAAATAAGGTTAAAGTTTTATTTAAGTAAGGGCATTGAAACTGTGCATTCGGAATTTACCATTACATGAACAACAACTGTGGACGATACTCATCATGCCTAATTACAGAAAGGTCGAAAAAAATTGGCCTTTCAGACTGAATCATCAAAAGGAACAATTTCTTCCGTGGACGAATCCTACAAATTATTCTATCGATGGCTGATTCTTTGCTCCCATTAGGCCCTGATTCTCTCTTTCCTTCTCCTCTTTCCAGCTGCCCTAGACTCACTAAAAATATCTGCGTGGGTAGCGGCTCTGTTTGATCACGTGATTAAAAACTGTTATCACACAGCTAGTGGAGCTAATCCCCGCAATCATCTAATTCGATGTCATGGGCAGATCTATACTGTTATCGACGTTTTACGGCCAAAGTATCCGCGGACATAAAAGGAGAACACGATAGCGCACCTTAATACCTCTTCACTGAAGCCGGGTTATTACGACTCGTAAATGTAGTTTACGACTTAAATGTAACCCAGTGTTCACATTGATCTGAACATGGAACATGGATGTGTTGTTCTACATCCTTGGTTTCTCGACGTGTAGCGCTGTGTTATATCATCTATGAACCAGCTCGAACCTGGCTTCAGTGGTATTAGTTTCTCTCCATTCGAGCGAAGGCAATGATTGATTTAGGGCTGTCTGGTAGTTTTGTTTGGCTCTCTGATGTTTCAAGGTCTACTCCATATGTTCACTAAAACGTACACTAAAACCCCCTGTGTGATATTCTGTCTGTCATATTACACTAAAAGTATATACAAAGCATGGGTATAGTATTTTGGGAGAATACCTCAAATTTTACACGGAATAGAAACATGCGGATTTCAATCAAGGAATAACATAACATATAAGGTGGTGTTGTTTTTAAATATCATCATAAAAAGACTTACATCATTGAAAATAAACGTAGAGCAGTGCTGACAATGTGATATCTGGAAATTTACATCCATCAGAGTTTTCTTTTCTAATCGTTCACATATGTACTTGAAAGGTAGCAACATACACACTCCCTAGTACGATGCATGGCTTATGCAAAAATTGATAAAAAAAAAATGTGCGGTGATGATTCTTGCAATTTATTAGACGTCACTGGTGTAAAATTACTGAAAAACACAGTGATGATAGTTGCAATTGACGCCATGCGTCAAGAGTAACTCAGAATGCTGCATTGTCATCATATTTAATATACAATCATATTAAAACAACGGAAAAGGACAAGGTCTCAACATTGAATAAAAGCAGGTAGTACCTAATATACATGTAGGTGTGAGATAGATTGATTAATATATATACCTTTTGAGATTAACCTTTTGATATCAACCCTTAAATAAATCTGAAGTAAAACTATATTTAGTCTAGGTAACTTGTTTCATCCCCAAACAACAGACAATATGTGATATCCACTAGTTTATTTAACACAGCCTTATAATAATATCCAAGGTATACTATACAGTGTGGGATGTTAGATCTCATGACTTATATCCTACCTGGAGAGTTCTGTACCGAAACTGATTCCATAGGAGTGCATATGTATGCGATTTATGTCTTTACTGGGACCGAGTTCTAGATTTGAGATGATCATGTACATTTGCTCGTGGCGTAGAATTGTGTTGAATCATAGCTCTGCTCTTTACCAAGGATGCCTTCTACAATGTTCGCTATGGCGCATTATGTTCAACGGATGTGCGTTTAGCAGAAATACATGTAATAAGTACGATGTGACAGTCTTTTATTGTCCATTGACGTCTATATTAAATTGATCCGTCTCGCTTTACCAAATTTCCTCGCCAGATCGATCCTAACCCCATCTCTCAAGACGTCGACAGGCTGTCTATGTTACACCACGTTTAAACGATCTTAAATCACTGTCATCCTTTCCGATATCGACCCGACGGCTTTAGTGGTCGTTTCATTTTTAAGTGGTTCATGGCTGTCAGAAAATCCATGCGACAAGAGCTTCGTCAGCATCCGGCCGACCTAGTGAGGGCCGTCAGGTTTTTGTTGTTTCAGTTGGTCTCGATGGCAACTTCTGTAAAAATAAAAAAGACATCAGCATGAAGACTAAAACTAGAATAGCGCTGACAGTGTGATAGTTGGGATTTAGCTAACCCGTGAATCCTTTGCATCGAAACAGACATTATGTACCAGCCATCAACCAAAATGGACGTTCCGGGCCAACAATTGCAAAAATCAGCCATTTGTCAGTTTACCTCAAGGTTTTGCTCTAACTGCCCAAGCAAATGTTGAAGGAGAACTCCGTGGTCTAAGCAGAAGTAGGCAAAAAAAAATTGAGTAACCTTAGGTAAAATTTGTCAGACGCCACCGGTCTAAAGTTACTAAGAGATACTTAACATCAACCTATTAGCGTTGACACACTGAAGTCGTACACACAATGCAAATTTTCCTGGCAGTTTGTGTTATGTAAAAGTGGAGATTCCACGAGGCTCAATGTACGCTTCAAGTCCATCCTGCCTAAAAGCTGAGCAAATTGCAGAATTCATTCAAATCAATAGTGGCACCCACTATGAACTGCGACCAGTTACGACTGAAACCGCGAAACAGCATTTTTGTGTATGTGAATGCCAACTGTTACGATCATCGAATTCGTATCCGTGCTTATGAAAAATTCTTGATGGCTCCTGACGTCAACTATGCATCGGCGAAACATTACAATTTTTTTCAGAAAAACCAAACACTAGATTTTAATGACAGGTTTGTGACAGTCACAAATGGTAAAAATCACCCTAGAACAAAAATGTATGTCCCACATGGGTGAGATCGTATTGGATTTTTAAAGTAGAGTATGATGAGTAAAACATTTGGGTATTGGATGGTAGTAGTTTTCAGTTTAATCTTTGCGAGCTAACATGATTATGTACCGTTCCTCTGTTTTGTTTACAGAATTTGCCATAAACGTTTTACATTTTGCAGGCTTAGGCCTGAAGTTAGCTGAAAACAGGAATACGAAAGGGATTTCATAATATAATACAAAAACGTCTCCCTGCTGAGGATCAAAGACTTGCAAATGAAATAGCAAATCTTCGAATCTGTCACCTATGTTTTTTTTTTTTGTTTTTTTTTTGTTGTTTTTTTTGTTTTTGTTTTTGTTTTGTTTTTTTTTGTTTTTGTTTTTTTTTTCATTAGATTTATTTATTTATTTATTTGATTGTTGTTTTACGTCGTACTCAAGAATATTTCAATTATACAACGGTGGCCAGCATTATAGTGGGGTGAAATCAGCCAAAGTCCAAAGGAAACCCACAACAATCCGCGAGTTGCTGCAATACCTCCCCACGTACAACCGAAGAGGAAAGCAGCATGAGCAGGACTTGAACCCACATCGATCGCTCTGGTGAGAGGCTGCTGAGTCATTATGCTGCACTAACACGCTATACCAATCGGCCACGGTGGCTCTAAGGGAGACTGCACTGACATAAGCACTAGCACAAGCCGCGTTAACTTAGACTTAGATATATAATTTTCTTGATTAGCTGATTCGAATTGGCTCCAGTTTATTTCAACCAGAGATAAGTGAAAAACTCCAGAGTCTGCCAGGTCGTGCCGCCATGCTAGTCTACTGTACTTTGCTCACCAAGGAATGAAATACCTCATCTCGAGAAATACTGGGCAGTTTATTGCTACAGAAATTAGTCTTAGTTCCATAAACAGTAACTGTATCTTTTTCATGGCAAATGGTAGGACCTGTCAGTGAACCTGAAACCGGTCTATCTGGGTAGTTATTGAGCGGTGTCATACAAAAATTTCACTAATGATAGATAAGTTAGTTAGTGTCGCCATCGCTAATCATGGCTCGGCGCGGACCGTGAAATTTTGAGCGAGGCGAAGTTACAGATCAGGGGAGTCATTACCATATGCGTCCGTTACGATAACTTTGACATTTCACTATATATAGCATGGACAATTTTTCCGACAATATTGCACACGTGCGAAAACTGATAATAACTAATGAACGATTATGGCGAAGTGACACAATGGCAATATTTCGAATGGTGATGAAAAATTCCGCTAAAATATAAAGGAAATATAATGACACCTGGGTGTAAAGATTGCAAAGATACAGACTTATGTTTGTTTGTTTATTTACATTTGTTTATTTACGTTTGTGCTATCCCTATTTATCCGTAAGAGGGTCGATTCCATCTCTTAGCCAACGCCTGCACACAGGGCAACCAGCACAGATGAACACAGTTCCTAAACTAAACTTTTTAAGTTTTATAGTTGTGTTATCGGCCAGTGTGTTCCGAAAGTGCCAGCTCCACGAAGCAGTAAAATCACCAACTGACATGTCATAATAGCTGCCCAGAATACGAGAGGATTAAGATTCTTGGAACGCCAACCATTGAGCATTATTGCCAGATTTCTCCATTGTTTGCGGGCGTAGTGAATTGATTTGATTTGATTGGTGTTTTACGCCGTACTCAAGAATATTTCACTTATACGACGGCGGGAGCATTATAGTGGCTGGAAACCAGGCAGAGCCCGGGGAAACCCACGACCATCCGCAGGTTGCTGTACCTTCCACATACGGGCGTATTGAATTGAATACTGCTGACAAATTAAGAACTTGTTGTGTGGTATACACGTTTTAATGTTGATAGTGATAGTTTATTTATTTATTTGATTGGTGCCGTGCTCAAGAATATTTCACTTATACAACAGTGGCAATGCAGCATTATGGTGAGAGGAAAGCAGGCAGAGCCCGGAGGAAACACACGACTATTCACAAGTTGCTGGAAAACCTCTCCAACTACGATGAAGCCAGCATGAGCTGGACTTGAACTCATAGCGACCGCATTGGTGAGAGGCTCCTGGTCATTGTTCCGAGCTGGCACACTAACCACGGAGTTCACGGGTGCCCTAGCGCAACAAACTCAGCATGCATTGTGACCTTATGCGTATGTAGTTTTGGAGACAATCGGAGCACAACATTCAATTATTCTTTTTTCTGTCATTGTCACACCTTTTCTTTCCTTTTAATCTTGTTTCATCCCGAGTCACGCTAATTAAGGTCTGTGTCCACGGCACCTAAAAAAGGTGACACGCCTGGACATGCGTCATTTGTTGAAGTTACCCTGTGTAGATCTGGGTTTAGCCTGATTTCCACCTTTCTGACTGCTATATTGCTTTGGTAAAACGTTGAATATTTCCAAAAGTTTGGCCCACTTTAAGTCTGAATTATTTAACACGATCACACCACCGTTCACTTCACACATGCGCTTTCGTTCCCACCCACACGCCATATGGAAGCCACTGAAACCATCTTGGTGCCATTGTTCCATTGTACCTGTAGGACACGAGGCAATGGTGTAATGGCACAATTAACATCGCTTCATACCATAGTCATCGCTTTGTGCCATCCTGCCATCGTTTCGACCATCGTACCATGGCCTTGTGTAACCGAACAGTCGCTTCACCCAATGTTTCCATCATCTCATTACATCGCGTTATGGCATGGTACCTTCGTATCATTTTGTCTTTTCGCAATCTTTAAGGTACTGATTTATATTGTATTTTATTTCTAGTTCCGCTCCCTGTGTGTGAAAGATAAAAAGGTCAAAATGAGAGAAAAGGTCAAAATTAACCGCTTCTGCCACGCGAGGATCTACTATTATGGTGATGAGGTAAAGCGATTATACCATTCTTGTGTCATCGTGTCATGCTATCCTCACTCCTTGCAATCGGTTCATATATCGTACATTGCTTCGAGTCACCGTGTCATCACTTTGTGCAATAGCTGATGATATTACGATAAGCCAGTGGCATGAGGATTGCCTTGACCGGCTTCCATACCAAGCTCCTGATAACAGCGTAAGTTTTTGCTCTCATTATTGTATCTCAATTTCTGCAGGTTTAAATCCGGTGTTACCTTGTTTTTCATCAAGATGAGGAGTCACTATTAATTTTCGTTTTTTTTTTTTCAACACGTTTCATTACCCAGGCCTTTTACCAATGACATTTCATGCAATATTAAGTGTAAGCCAGCAACAAAACATCTGACAAATTTGACAGTGTTGAAAAAAGTACATGTTTTATTTTATAAAATTCCCTGAAATGTCCATTTCTTAATTAAATCCCATAAAACTGCAATATTTTGACGAAACAAACGTCAAAAACCGAACCCCAATATATTAATTAAGAACATCTGTCAAGCTTTCTGCATGTTTTTCTCCATTGAAACAAATCTCCCTTCTAAGGCATTAATCTAATTTGCTTTGTTTCCTCAGTTTCGCAAATGATATTTTAAATTTTTTTTCCATTTCAAGCCTTCGTTTTTAATTAGTAATCATATTACGCCTTATAGCTATGTGTGCGTTCCAATTTCATTCTCACTACATTTGAACTTTATTTAACCTAAAAAATGGGCGAAAATTAACACCCTTAGTAACATTGTCAGTCAACTGGTGTTACGTTTTAATGTTGATAGTGATAGTTTATTTATTTATTTGATTGGTGCCGTACTCAAGAATATTTCACTTATACAACAGTGGCAATGCAGCATTATGGTGAGAGGAAACCAGGCCAGAGCCGGAGGAAACACACGACTATTCACAAGTTGCTGGAAAACCTCCCCAACTACGATGAAGCCAGCATGAGCTGGACTTGAACTCACAGCGACCGCATTGGTGAGAGGCTCCTGGGTCATTGTTCCGAGCTGGCACGCTAACCACGGAGTTCACGGGTGCCCCCTAGCGCAACAAACTCTGCACGGTTTCTAGATCAAGAATCCCTTATGGACAGAATCTTGAGGCACCTCTAAACAGGTATCACTAGTGCAAATGAATATGTACATCGATAAAGATTATAAAGCGTATACCTTTATAATTCTGTGTTGTTGCATAGCCGAGATTTTGCAGTTCTGTGTGAACGAAAATGCGCACAATGAGAAAATTGATAGCGCTGTCAATGATAACAATTTTAACCAATCAGGGGCGATTTTTTCCTGTAATACGACAGACGTCACGGTACAAATGATCCGATACCGTTTCCAGTTCCTCTTACATGGCGTATTCAGTGTTTCGTTAAAATTTTACATGAAAAGTTAATTTATAATTAAGTTAGCAAGCACGTCTTTTAAAAAATCGTTATGGCCGTTTAGGTCTGTTTTCTCCCCTATTTTGAAACGAGCATTTCTTTTCTTTCCTTGTGATGAAAACGAATGGTACTGTTTCATAGTCTAGCTCTCTATTACAAAAGTAATCGGAATAGATTAGTAAAAACTTATTAATACGTAACTGTCGAATCATCTCTTTCTTGCTATGTTTTGACTCACTTTGCTCTTTTCGCTTTTCGATGAGTATTGAACACCTGTACTTGGTGTTGGTTGTTTCACTACATTTTGACATGAGCTTTATTCGTATTACTTCCGTCCAAGCTGTGGCACCATCAGGGACCTTCTTAGTTCTAGAATTTTAGCTATTTTAACGACCTAAAAAGGACTGACAAAAATGTATTAGCTATTTTAACGACCTAAAAAGGACTGACAAAAATGTATGAGAATCGATAGTTAACTATCACACTTTAATGGCTTTGTTGAGATAATTTGGTCATCAGCCCGTTTTTCTGGATTTAATGCTTGTATTCACTGCAAGATCATAGGCCTGTTCTTTTCACAGTCGTTGATACACCTTAATTATTAACTGTTTCATTGATCTAAGAAGCAAGCTCAATGGTGCGTTAGTGTTACGTATGGTACGAAACCTAATATTTGAGACTGTCTAGTCACATGCCGATATCAGCTGGATTTTATATAGGTATGTCTAAGCGATGTATGTATGCTTGGGGTTTCACGTCGTAGTTAACAAGTTTTCAGTCATGTGATGACAAGGTGTCGTTAGGTGTATGTACATATACCGTGTCTTCTTGTGACAGGCGACAAGGTGTCGTTAGGTGTATGTACATATACCGTGTCTTCTTGTGACAGGGCGACTCTAATAAGTATCATGTCGAAAAACACCAGATAAGACACCCCACCTAGTCACATTATATTCACCACCCGTGCCAACCATGGCTGTTTCCATGTTCAAACTTATTAGTGCTGAGCGCCAAGCGAGCCGGGTTTGATCTCAGGTCTCAAGACTTCCAGCCAGGCGCTCTAACCATTAGACTGACTACCACGGAAGCGGTGTAGACATTTCATATTACATGTACATCTACATAATTTGGTTTATGCGATCCGAGTGTTTGGTGCAAACTATATACATAGATACAACTGTTTTCGTCATATATATTCTTTGTAGTAATTTTTTCGCTCATTTTGTAATGATTGGTCAATGTAATAATGTACATATTGATATAGATCTGGATCGGCTTGATGGTACAAGCTGTGGAATACGCCATTCAGTCTCATTATACTAACACCCCAGAACAACCACGTTCTCTGTATAACGAAGGCTAAGCGAATATCTAATTGTAAACACTGGCTGGAAAAAGTACGACTTCAAAGTTTACTGTTTAACCCTGTCAGTAAATTTCAAATTTATTCGATTGCCTTCAAAGAATTACTTCGTAGGAGGCCATTGGTGTTACGATGAAAAAAAAAATCGGAAGGGGAAAAGTCGAAATTTCAACTTTTGTTATGTCCGAATTTCTACTAAAACCTGTGGAGAATTGTAAGCTTGGAGCATATTCACTAACCTTACATTATGGCTATATTGTTATTTGATGTCTTGACTAAGAGGAAACCATGCACCTATACTTTGCGTGTGACAGCATATGATATCAGGATGTTTTCGTGTGACATCAGAAAGTAGAGGAATGGGTTGATCTTAGATGAAGTCCACATTTTGTAACAAAGAAGTCAAAATTTCGAGAAAAAAGGTTGAAATGCCGACATTTTCCCCCGATTTTTTTCTTCCGTAATCTCTAGCCACGACAGTGATTATGTTAATGTTTCGCAACAAGCTCAGCAGATACACAGCTCATAACATGGCGACCATCGGTAAATGTGGGACAAACTGGTCCTGTCAAACGTTTTGCGCGACACATTTTTTGGAGTATAGTGAGGAATCGATTCGAATGTAGTGTTACGACCCAAACTGTCTGTATTATGAAGCGATGGCTTGTTCGAAATACACGACAGTTTAGCCGCACAAAAAAGTAACCAAAACCAGCAGATTTTATTTTCAACAATTTATTAGGTTAAACAAGAACAGATAACAAGACTTATACAAATACTTAAGTACTTAAGTTTAACAAGAAAGGATAGCAACATCTATACAAATACTAAAGTACTTACATGTACAACGGTGTCAAGTCCAAACGGATGCATATACTGCACAATGCTTAAAAATGCACCGAGGCAATATTCACAAGAGGGAAAATCCACAGTATATCTGAATGTATGACGAAATATACACAAAATTCCACAGACAGGGTCCGTGTACTAGTAAGCACTGTGTTCACAAGAGCACAAATTAAATATACAAGTTCAGACTGAACATGTGCTCGGTGGAGATATGATATAACAAAGCCAGAGGCTATAAAGACACCAAAATTCAGCACAAAAGGCCTACTAAAGTAACACACAGCGAAAGCATCCAAAACTCTCAATAATTCTCCTTTCTTCTCTTTTGACCTGCTTTCATAGGTCTTGTATAGACTGGTGTAATTTTCTAGAATAAGAAAATTCTTGAACACTTGTTGTAAACAAACAGGCCCCGAACTGAGCGTATTTTGGAACATTCTAAGGCAGAGGCAGACAGCAGGCCCTGAACTCAGCATATGTAAACAGTGGCAAGCTAAATTTAGAAGCTGACGGCAGTTGTTCACATAACAGCAGATATGGAATAATAAGCGGTTTTAACTACCGAAAAATAAGTAAATCATTTTAAATAATATATGACATGCAGCCCAGCCAATTTGAAGCAAGACATTTTAAAAGCAACGTAATGACAACTAGCAAAAAAATTTTCTGGAAAAAAAAAAACTCTTCCATTACCAGTGATGAAACTTGTCAATACTATATACAGAGTGTATAATGTATGTCCAGCCAAGTTATTTATTATTTAAATCCGAGAATATGAGATAGAGCCCAGCAGAGACTTGGGGTGGAAAACAAACTGTAAACTGCAATATGAAATGTAGCCATGAAGTGAAAAGATATATATGACCAGAGACTTAATGGGAAATGCGGTTGTTTTTTTTTTCTCAAAATGATCCGCAGATATGTTTCTCTCTGACGTCACTTTATTGTTATTATCTTGCGTTCCTTCTGTTCTCACCTTTCTTGTTTACTTTTTTATTGCTCCTGTTTCACATAAAGCATCAACTTCAGTTATCTGGATGACAAATTTCTTTCTAAACCTTGCCAAAGGCGGTGTTCAGTATGTTATCGAGATCGTCGTTCTAATGAGACTTTAATTTATAGATAGTTTTGGGAAGAGTGACCCAGTTGCGAACTGTTTGCTAATTTGTCCGCCTCTGAACTTTAATTATCTTTAATTTATACCTCATTAACACAAGTTCATGTTGAGAATAGAAACGTGTGTCTCATTTAAAATGAACCTGTCAGATATTCTTCGGAATGTTTTCTTTGTTTTATTTCTGTCCTCTACTGACAGTATGTTTCCATATCTGGCCAAACACCAACATATTTAAAGTGATGAATGAATCGCCATGTCGAAGACATGCTTTTATGTGTTTTATATGAAGAAATTTTTGCTTTATGAGCCGATCAGGTGTATAGATGACGAAAACTTCTAATAAATCAAGGTAACCATTGCATAAGTACCGTGCATAGACAGGTACCTGATGATCTTGTGACCTGGGGCTCCGTGGCTCAGTTGGTTAGCGCGCTAGCACAGCCTAATAACCCTAGGAGCCTCTCAGCACTGACTAGCCTATGGACGCTCGGTCAGCGAGGGTACAAGTGTTTTCAATTAAAGTACCATAGCGTAAAAGGTGAGACGTTCATATCCGGCTTCGGACAAGGCATTTGCAGATTTCCTTGATCTCTCTGTTTGTGTGGTACAGGTGACAATACGTCTTCGACGACTCCTGTTGTTGTTCGGAAGTCTAACGTTCGCTGAGGGCAACTTTTCCACCAATATGGGGAACATTTCTGTAAGCCAACGCATTCGGCGCAACGGACACTCCGGTTTCGTCAACCTTGACCCATAAAATTGGCCGCCATTGTATGGAAGAGGAAATATGTGAGTGCAGCGTTAGTCAGCAGTCATATAAATAAACATTTAAAAAAAAAACTCGTCAGTATATGAATGCATGTATGTACGCTTTGGGTTTTACGTCGTACTTTATTTTTCATATGGCGACGAAGAGTCATTAGCTATGGGTACATATTCTGCGTCTATGCCGCCACTGAAGTATCATGCCGAATACACCCAGTGACATATACTGACACTAGGCCAACCGGTTCTGTTTTCTTGCTCAGTGTTGAGCGTCAGACATGTGCCATTTTTTAAAGTCTTTGGTATAACAAACCGGGGTTTGACCGTCATCAGTATTACCGCGAGAAGTTTTATACGTTCGAGAACTAGAGAACCTCTTATAACTAAGAAAATTCTTAAGCTATACCTAAACAGAAAGTATCAAGTCCAGAAAGTATGAACAAGATTTGAAGATCCCTCACAACAGCAACGACTACCCAGAAGACAGAAACACCCCAGTCGAAGTAGTTTCAGCACATAAAGGTACCAGCTGGCAACCGCTTATACTACACCATAATATGTAAGGTACATAATAAAATCATTTATTGAATTTGAATGCTGATGCAGATCCCTAGACTGACAGACATGCAAGCCATAGTGTTTCTTGAATATTATTGATTTGGTGTTGGAGTTAAGTTTATTCCTGTTATACCGGCCTTCCTCCAAATACCTAATACAGTGAGCATGGCTATTTAGAGTTATCTCCCTTAGATATGCACAATCATGTCTCTTCAAGGCAAGGCAGCGAAAATTGAAACCCTTATCGTACTTCTGATCAACAAGAAGTGGAAAACTATCGCTATTTAATCATTCCAAGAGATTGTTGTTTTCGAACTGAAAATTGCATGTAATGAAAGGCAAGTTTTCAATCGCTGTTCCTCGCCTTTGGTGATTATAATCTGTCGACGGCGGTCGTGTGTGTAGTTATATGTTTCGTGGAAGACTTCAAGCAATACACTGTGGACGTTTGTACCTTACACGTGGAAAAGATCGTCAACATCATACCAAAGGCTGATGGGTTACACCTCGCGACGTGATTGGTTCCCCTTACAAAACTGACATCCTGTAAGTGCAAATTCTGGAGTATGACCTTGAACATCAATCAAATAAATTCATTAATAAAATGGTTAGCGAGTGCAAATTGATAAGGATCAGCTGCATACATATATAAGTATGAAGACTCAGACCTGGATACATCCATGAAGAAATCAATTTATTCCAATGAAATATGAAGCCCTTTGTCAATTTCTAATTATATACACTATATATCGAAGCTCGGTGCTTAGTTATCGGGAGTCGTAATTAACCAAATTTACATTATCATACACTAAGCACAATGTTAAATGTTAAATGGCTACATATACATAATGTTTGCATTAATTTCACTGACTTTAAAAAATCCTAAATATGTTGGTTAAAGTCGATATTAAAAACAGGATCAAAAAACTTACAACATAAAATTTTTGTAGTAGAAATCATGATCATTTCTTTTTGAAATCATGAATTCGTACCCTATTAAAACAGAAAAATTAGGTTGGCAGGATGACATTAATGCCAAATCATAAACAATTATACGGTGTAAAGCTATTTTCTTTTGTTGTTTTTTTCTACACAAGTATAAAATAATGATAAAAACACCATTTAAGATCAAAAGAAAAGGATTCTTGCCAGCCCTGTTAGCACTGTAGCAGTGTATTAAGTACACTGCAAGACAAGGTACAAGAAAACTAACTTATGATCAGTAAACATAAAACGATTGTATAACGTTCTTTGTTCGGAGTTTCGGTATTGAACAAACAGTACTGCGTAAAATATTAGCACTATACCGCCGTACTGATCATGCCTACATTCTCTCATTAACCATCAAGGTCATAATAGCACATTCCGGATACAATGCTCTATGACCAAAGGATAAAAGACTAAGGTAAAAGGAGAAAAAAATGAAACAAAAAACTCCTTAGATGACTGGTAAAAGGAGAACATGTTAAAATTGCCTGAAGATCAATTGTATCAATGGGGACTTTTTTTTTTAAAACTCCCCCGAGAGTCCCGTTAGTTTACAATGGAGTATCGTCTAACGAATCACTAAACCTTACCCAGCCTAAAATGTGTCAAGCAAGGAAATAATTACGGCGCTTGATCAAGGCTGATTGAAGTTTAAACTTGGATACATCTACACCAGATGTGAACAACTTCACTCTAAGAAAGTCCCACTGAAATAGAATAAGCTAAAAATATGAGACTCTCCAGGTAGCATATAACATACTCCTAGAAATATTTGGCAAGTCCAATTATCTGAAAAACTACGCTTAGCCTAAGCAGTGGCACGCGCTAAAACACCGCGTAATTTATGACAAATTCACCTTCAATACAGACAGGGAAGTCCATGCAACACTGAGCAGGTAACTCCTGTTCTACACAATAATATACATGTATATCCAGTATGTATACCATATATATATATCGCATATATACCACCACGCATATCATACGAGCAATCATTCATAAATATTAAGTAGGCCTACACTGTTCGTCCGATGAACGGCAGAGCATCCTTGGTCCGCTTTTTACATGAAATTACACCATAGTTTCCACATGGACAATTGTTCTGCCATTTAAGGCACTCGACGACGTATTATTCACATAACATTGTTTACAGATGCTTCCATGACACCGTTGTTCACACGAACCTGTGAGACAACCTGTACAACATTATCCGCTGAAACATCCAGGAGACATCATCTAGAGACCCTTCAACAGCTACTTTGACACTAATTCGGAAACAACAAAAATATTCCAGCGAAAAACCAATTCTACAAAGTGCATTTCCACTTCTCTCCCGTGAACCACTGTCCCGCTGAGCCACTATGCATTTGATTTGGCCATCAGTTCACTTTATAACTATATATTAAATGAAAGTTTACACATGCCTTTAAGACTGAGCGAATAAGGCGAAATCACCTCCAACAAGAGCAAATGAGCCAGACATATCCTCATTGAACACACGAGCACATCCTCACTGTATATTGATTGACTGACGTGTCATCAATTCCACATGTGAACAACTCACCCATGTTGTTCGCATATTTACGTGTTCACAGGACGTTTACTCCTTCCATCCAAGGTTTCTACGACACACGTTACACTGGGATGTTTTGGCTCACGTCTGAGGAAACGTAGAAGCATAGTCTACTTGAGAAAGGTTAGCTTAAAAGCATGTTGGGGCTCCCAAACGATCCAAGACACACCAAGATTAAAGAACAGGATGCGAGAATAGGCTGTAGCATGACGCTATCCCATTAATGTAGTCTCCACTTGTGCTCAGCGATCCGGCCCTTAACCAGTTTTGCATCAGGCCAGAACGGCTTGACACCGGACCAAAGTATGCAGAAATCACAGGAAACTACTACGTTGATGAAGGCGTCTTCAAATTTGAAATCCCCTCAATGCTTTTCCCTTGACCATCGTGACGTTTCGTGTGCTTTCCTCCAACTGAAACAAAAGATGTCCAAGATGAGGATGTGAAACGCTAATAAGATTTTGCATAGACGTCTCTCATGCAAAATGAAACTTCTGATTATTACTTTTTCGGCCATAATTCGAGTTATGTTTGATTGTATGTCCAGATGATTGTGTGAATTGGAATTTGTGGCAACTTTAATCATGTAGGTCTAGATAACAACAAATGCAAAGAAATCCACAGAAATGACAGTTTGATATTTGACTCGAGACATTAATGTTCATAAAAAGTGCTGAAATTGAATATGAATATTCGTGAATGAAACCGGCTGAAAAGGATTAAGATATTAAATGCATCCAGAGCGGAGTAGCAAGATGGTTTTTACGCTGTACTCAAGAATGTTTCACATATACGCGACAGCGGCCAGCACTATGGTGGGAGGAAACCGGGCAGAGCCGTGGAGAACCCACCGACACGTATAGCAATTAAAACGAGACACAGGACATACGATGGTAAGACACTTCATTGTTAATAACAATTAAATTTATACTTTTTAATATCCAGTAGTATCAAGATATGAACTTCAACTTGGCCATATGTTTTAAACAGCCATCACTTTTGTGCGTGTCAAAACAAGATAGACACTATATCTTGACTTTAGCTATATAATGGATGAGGTAGGTATCAAATATTATTTCGGACATGCGCAATGAAACAGCCTTTATCCAAAATCCAGGATAATTCCCTTATTAACAGATTATCATTGTGGCTATATTCTAATAGGATTACAGTGTTTTGACGTCTTGGTCGTGATTATGGTAGAATTCTGTACGAGGTTATCCAGTACAGAAGTGTACGAGATTATCTAATACAGAAGTGTACTCACGTGAACATTTTGGACAGCATTCCCCTGGAACCTGTTCCTTTTTTAAACACTTCAACCTCGGACACTTCTGCCGTTTACACTTCGTTTTGCCTTCCTAAAAAGGAGTTTAAAAAACACACTGTAGTCCCGGAATATGAATTGTTTGATTGGTTTTTCACGCCGTACTCAAGAATATTTCACATAAATGACGGCGGTCAGTATTAAGGTGGCAGAAAACCTGGCAGGAAACCGGGCAGAGCCCGGGAGAAACCCACCGACACATATTACAATTAAAACGAGAAGCATGACAGAACATACAAAGACAAGACACTTTGTTAATAAGTTAAAATCTTAATCTTGGTTTCTTTATATTAGCGCTTTAAACAAAACTCATTTGTATCGTTTTCTTTCCTCTTACATAAATTGCTTTCCAAAAATTATGTCGTGTGCTAAATTTTTTGTGTTGAATTTGGCAAGTTTCGCAGAATTTTCGACTTACGTTGCATTTACACGTAATACACTTCATAGCACCAAAGTGAGACACGTATGGATGCCAACTCGATCCACTATCGTGTTTTTTCCCAGCAAACATACACGCTGAAACACAATGACAAATGCGTTAGAAAGTTCAGATCTCTGGGCAAAGAATGTAGCTGGAAAGCATGAAAGCAAGAAAGTGGTAAGACAACGGCTTTTCCAATTTTCTGGCGTTTGTTTTGCACTGACACCTAGTGTACCGTTCAGCAAATGGATCCAACGGGAAAAACACAAACAATTTCAAGGCAAGCGTTTCTTCCTTGAAAGAAATACACTGCTAAATTGGCTTGAAACCTAGGCAATCGCATAATGTGACAGTTTCCAATTCTATGTTCATTTCTTTTTTATCGTTTTGACAATTGTGTTAAATTGACATGTAATAACTCCTGAAAGGCTACTTACGACAGCTAAGTAACATGAGGCACAGCCATTCAATACATAAGTATGTTAAAGTTAAATGTCCAAAGAAGTCGTATTAAAATAAGAACCCTCCAGCAAAGTTTTCGAGGTGCATTTTCTATTTCTGTAGTTTTTGTCTTTCTTCTGGGCGCAAAGGCAATTGTGGATAGTTATTCGTGTATTAAAGGGTAGGCCAAGACTTCAATGCCTGGTACTTTGCACACCTCTAATATGTTTTGATAAAGCAGTGCTATGCACCGTCCAGCATGAACCAGAACAGTCTTTGGCGGGCCAAAAAAAACAATTGCCTTACTGTAACTTACCTCCTGCATCAGTGGATCTGTCCCCTTGAATGGACTGGACATCAACAGTCGGAAACTTAGATTGCTTTTCTTGATCATACGCTGGGGAACATTAAACAGCGAATAAGTTATCCTGTTTTGATTACAATTAAGGATCCAAAGCGTTTACTGTGTATAGTCTTAAAATAATTAAAAATTAGATTAAAGAGTAGATTTACTAAGTAAGAGCAGATTTACTAAGTAAGCAACATCTACAGCCAGATTTGCAGCTGGCATTTATGTTTTTTTTATTTGATTGTTTTACGCCGTACTCAAGAATATTTCACTTATACAACGGCGGCCACTATTATGTTGGGAGGAAACCGGGTACAGCCCAAGGGAAACCCACTACCACCCGTAGGTTGCTGGAAGACCTTCCCACGTAAGGTGCAGCTGACATGATCAAATAGGCTACATGAAATGTTAAAATTCTTGATCTGCTGTAAACAAGGTATCATTGACTGGAAGTTAAGTCCATGTTGTACTCACTTGGACAAACTTTGCAGCAATCCATTTCATTTTTCCTTACAGCAACAGCATCCGGACAATCCAATTTCGGACAGGTAATTTTCGAGCAACTAACTTCCCCACCAGGCTGAAAGATATCACACAAGATTACAAATTATTGTAAAAATATTTCATTCTAGGAAATGGCACACATATGCTATTTCCTCTCTCTCTAATATCCTTCAAAATTTCAGTTTTGATAAAACCTTTGCGCCACGAAGTCACCAAAAATATCAAAGTGTCCCAATGCCTGCTTGTAATAACATTTTACAAGAGTTATGCCCCTTCATCATGGTGGCGGGGGGGAGCCCCTCAATGAACTGTGAAAAGAATTTATTGGATTAGACCTTAGTACCTACTTAATGTTTAACCACACACCATATGCGTCCATTTCACAATACTAATTAGGACTAAAAGTGAAATACAAATTTAACTCTTAAATAAATCCATCAAAGTGCTAAAATTGTATTTAACCGCCGATTCTGTGTTGTGGAATTACAATTTCAAGTGAGCATCAAGCTTCAAATATTTCGTTCTGTGTTAAAAGATTAAAGTTTTAGATTTTATCACAAAAACTGTTTCAAGAAATATAATAACATAATAAATATATAATACTTACAACACAATTACAGACAGCACATGTAACGTAACCAAAGGGGGGAATATACGGGTGCCAGGAAGTTCCGATCGGATGCCATCTTTTATCACCACTAAAATAACACGAATCTTCCTTGGAAATCGTAGGGGAGTCCGTGTCCAGCGCTGAGGGAGAGAGAGAAGAGGGAAATGGGGGTAAATGTATGTATGTATACGTGTTTTCAGTCATATGACCACGAGGGGTCATTGGCTGTGTGTACATACACTCTGCCTTGTGACAGGGCGACTCCATGTTACCAATTCAAAGTCAAAGTATTTAACTCGGGCAACTCTTTCAGTCCAGAACCGATTCCCAAAGAGGCCCTGGCTGTTATGACTAAGTGCTGCAATCACTGAGGTATCATGCCGAAGACACCAGACGTAACACCACACACAGTCACATTATACTGACACCGGGCCACCCCGTGCAGTTTCCTTGCTCTAACCTCCTAGTGCTGAGCGCCAAGCGAGGCAGCAGTAAGTACCATTTTTGTTCCATAACATGCTTTTTGTAATTTGTAAAGTCTTTGGTATCAACCACCCCGTTGGGGGGGGGGGGGGGGGGGAATGTAGCTCACTGCATTTACATGTATATGATGTGTTGATTATGTACGTGATTATTGTACGCAACGGTATATATTTAGGTCATACTTCTATTCTGTCATACCATGTATAGGTTTCGTTTGCAATGAACCATGTTCAAAAATGGAAAATGAAAACCTGGTTGCAATGTGACCATGGGGCTTTTTTTGGTGGATTGGCTTCATTTGATTGGTCTGTTTCACTTTAGCGACGGCGGCCATCATTATGGTGGAAGGAAACCTGGCAGGGCTCGGGGGAAACCCTCGATCTTCCGCATGTTGCCGATAGGCCTTCCAGTTTATGACTGGAGAGAGACATCAATCGTATAGGTAGGTGTCATTGTGCTGCAGTACCACGCTAACAGCTAGGCCACGGATGTGAAAACCCTTAAACATCATATTCTATGGTCAAATGACTTTCGTTTAGATGTATAAGACGTTAGCTATCGGTAACAGTAAAGCATGAAACGTACAGACAAACACAAGGGGGGAAACATCCACAAAACGAGCAAATAAGAAAAAAAATCACTTCGGTGGGAACGGGGCCATAGATAATTTTAAAACATACCTGGGCAGGAGGCACAGCACTGGCCGGGCACGTGGACGGGGTTAGCACAGCTCAGGACAGGACATACCTCTTTGTGACATTTCACCTTTCCCCGCTGACGGTTGGACGAAGGTACAGGGAAGAAATTTACGACATGCACAATTTAAATACTGTTATATTTACCGAAGAATAACTATTACATGATTTCTATTGCATACAATTAACAATTCATCATATAAATATTTCGCAATTATTGCACCCAGCTACTGTGAGGAAGTCATTTTTTGGTCAGATCCAATTTTTTTAGCTGACTGGAGTTTTACGCCGTACTCAAGAACATTTCGCTTATACGACGGTGGCAAGCATTATGGTGGGAGGAAACCATAGAGGCCAAGTTAAACCCACGACCATACGCAGGTTACTGGAAAACCTCACCTACTTACGAGCTGGACTCACAGTGACCGCATTGGTCAGAGGCTCCTGGGTCATTACGCTACGCTAGCACGCTAACCACAAGACCAAGGAAGCCGGGGTTGATCAATTGAGACTAAATGTTACTAGACGACAGATATCACAAATGGTAATTAATTGTTTATGTGGTATAAAGACTTTTAGTCAAATTACATCCCAGTGGTGTTCCTATGGTAATTAATGCCACGAAAATTACTGCTAACGACATCTGTAGTCAACACAAATGACACCATCCCTGAGTACCAGGCATATGCTTGATTTTACACTGATGCAGCATTAAAACTTCCCCTTTATAAAGCACTGTGGGTTGTTTTTAAACTTCTTCCTTTACAAAGGTCTGTGCGTTGTTTTAGTGGTAGGACGTACCTTACAACTACACGTGTTACACACGGAATCCACATCGGGGACCCAACTGGACCCGTCATCGTAAAACTGACCCTCATACTCGCAGGAATAACTGACCACTTCTTCCAGACGATTGCCTTGTTCGTCGACCACCATGTTACTGTCGTGGTCACCAAACAACCGCCAGCACTTGTTCCTCACGGTGACCTGGTGAACGGACAGAAAAGAGATTAGACATGGTGTTAGCTTGCAGTGAAAAAATTGGCGTCAGATATTTATTTATTTATTTGCTCGGTGTTTTACGCCGTGCACAAGAATGTTTCACTTATAAGACGGTGGCCAGAATTATGGTGAAAGGAAACCGAGCATTACCCTTGGGAACCCATGACCATTTCGTTTACATTCATATAATTTTATTCATTTTATTTATTCATTAATTCACTCAAGAATATTTCACTTATATAATAATTTCACTCAGCAGTGTGGTATGAGGAAACTAAGAATCACGACCATGGCTTAGAGGCAGTTTGCTAGCAACCTTCCCCAGGTGCGACTGGAGAAGAAGAAGCATTAGTGAGGGCTTCGGCTAAACAGAAGGCCTACCACATTATGTGAAGTGCGTGGAGAGCGGATTTTAAACCATGTATGTGAGAAAAAGTAGACTAACGATTTGTCATAGCGAATCTTTCAGAGCATAACAACTGTCAAAAAAGCTATGGATGCAATGTAAAAATAAGTTATGCGGAGTAAACACATTTCTCTATCACAGGTTCGTCATTGGTACAGCAGGATATTTAACCTCTTAACTTTGAAAGACAAGACAGGAAAGAGCACGGTACAATTTGTATATTTGGGATGGAATATATAGGCACTTGGCAACTCGACAACTCCAGATAACAAGTGGCCTTGCACGTATTAGTATTTTGAAGACGTATCCAACAGCATGGTGTTATGCTTTAAGATACCATGGACTGTTCGCGTACATATTTGTTTATCATGAGCCATTCTGATAGCCATGGCTTCCTCCACTTTTAAGGTACCCCTTAAGCTGGAGAAACAAGCCCATCCAAATCTCAATGTACCAAGCACAGCATCCCGTTTTGTCTTTTATTTATTTTTAGACACCGGCTCTACTACTTACATTTCCTCTTAGTTCTCCCAAGGGTGTGCTCATGGAAGCTACCTGTAAAACAGCTTTACCATCGTCTAGATTCTTGTATAAATCCTCAGAAATCTTTCGAACCACACCAACGGCCTGCAAACAGCGACGAAACGATCAACAGTAATACCAATTTTGCTCAATATATAATGCAACGTTTTGGCAATTTATATTTTACATTATTTCTTGTCTAGTATATCGTCAATGTGTATGTCAAACTGATGCCATTATAATGTTCACATGAAATGGGAGTGCAGGAACCGATGCTTTTATAAAGAAAGCATATTTTTTGTCAAGATTTCTGCCGTAATTCCTCACCTTGTTTCCACTGAAACCACCAAAAGTCTTCACGCTGTGTCTGTTAGAGAGCACAGGAATTTCTCCCCCTAGCGGCGGAACGCTGAGTTGAGCAGCCACTGTACTGCCTTTTCCAATCGTTATACCCTCTAGCACTATCTCGTAGTGCAGAACACAGTTACTGTCAAAACCAAACCACGCATTTCCCGCCGTTCCTGACGTCATAGACGGTTGAACGCTTCTGGGTGCCAAGACAATGGGGAAATCTAACAAGACACATAAAAAGAGGCATGAAAGGATGTCAAAGTCGTAACGGAATATTCAAAAAGTTTCGTTCAGTATCGTCTCTTTGAATTTGGAGTTGTCCGTTAAAGAAATTATGAGTGAAACGATTTTCAAATTGAAACAAAAGAACAATTAGCACTAAAGTGTAAAATATATTTAAAAAATAACAGTTGGAGAAAAGTCTACGTTTATCTCAAATCAAGAACATTAACTGTCTTTCTGGGCATCGTTTTGTTTCCCACATCAACCCTACCGATGAAATGCCTATAAATCTTTGTAATAACCCAGGAGCAAGATTAAATAAACCATATTCATTTAGTAAATATTCATTGATATTTAATAAATAAAATAAATATTCACAACTGACCTCCGGGATGTTTTGTGTGTTCCCGGTAACCAAGTTCAGTCACATGGCCTCGGATTTCACTGATCTTGTGCGTTTCCGTGGCTACATTGATATAGGCAAACTCGTTTAACAACATATAAGTATCCAAAGCCTTTGGTTTCTTGTACGTTCCATTCACCTGTAACAAACGTTTTAATATACATTAAATATTACACCTGGTCAGTATAAATGAAATCATAACAGACAAGTTTTTCAGCTAATACGTTATTATTTCTAGCCCACTGACATCTAATAAATTGACATCACTACATTTATTACCTAATTCCGCTTAAACCACAGTGTAATTTGCCACCTGACAGGAGGCTGTATTTCACCGGTTACGTGTGACCGATTGCCAGCCATCACAATGTCGTTGCTTCTCTGAGGGGTTTTTTATTATAGTACATTCCCTAAATCTTCGAAGTAAGCCTGAATTTCTGCTTGGCTCTTATATTACTGTCTCAATGGGAAAACACATTCCAAGGTTTCAAAATTATATGACATGGATCAATCTTTTCCGCTCTTGCTGCTTTGTCCGCGACTCAGTCATGAGGTTTAATCAGCTAACTAGCGAAAGTCAGTTTTATTCCAGATTATTCCGCCCATAAACCTCCGTCATATTTTAACACTGAAAAATTCTTGACTACGACTTTTAACATCAATCGAATAAATAAATCAAATTTCTGCAAAACTGACAATAACTGAACAATACTCTCCAAAATAAAAGGTGTACCGTTTTGTACACATGTGTTTGCTATGTAAACAAGATGTGTATCAAAAGGTACACAATTTGGTACACACTGAAAGTGTATAGGAACATAGCGATGATGTATGCAAGGTGGGTACACATTAGTGTTCCTCTGAAAACTTGCTACAATTAATACGTGACTGTAGTACATAACTTGTATATTTTTTGTACTTAGTTGCTTTTAGTTAGTAGACTTTTACGGCATGTGGACAACGTTTGAAATCAATGGACTACAGCTACTACGTCGAACCACTGCTTACCCAACCACTGAAACCACTTTCATCCTGGACAAAGTTGGACGTCAAATCAGCCAGCTTCCGCCGTTTATTCTTCCTGTTGGGAGCACCTTCTAACCGCACCTTTGTCACCTTACTGGACAATCCCACTAGACGAATCTGAAAGGATGACCGAAGCGATATTGTGCTGATCTTTCGAATGTGAAAACAATGAGAAACAATTAAAGTTGTGTATGACGCGATATAAAAAAAATGGTCACGAAAAAAAACATTACTGGGTCACATTCATCAAAATATCCTGTTGGCCAATTACTATATTTATGAATGAACAGAATATGTCTGTTATGTCTGGAAATCGAATGTGAAAAGGCCTGCAGCAACTTGCGGATGGTCGTAGGTTTCCCCCGGGCTCTATTCGGTTTCCTTATATTATAACGCGTGCTGCAATCTTATGGGCCTTGGTGAAACGTTCTTGAATTCGGCGTAAAACACTAATCAAATAAATAAATATATTTAACAAAGAAAGATGCTGTTATAACAGAATACATTCTATCATCACTTAGACAACAGAATTTCTATTAAAGATTAACAGTTATGAAAGTATATACACATTTGTATACATGTGCGATGTTGCCGTCTTTCTAATCGTCACTCGCATTTAAGTAGCAATCTCCATAACATCAAAAGTCTAAAGCAGAAAAAAAACTATTTGACCCTTTAACCATATGTCAAATTCAGCAGTATTATTTCCATGCGTAGTAAATTCCAGAAAACTGACAGGTAGAACGTGGCACTTGTTGTAGAAGCGGATTAGTAGTGTGATTCTCAATACCCCAGCTACCCAGATGATGTAATATGCAAACCAAGGGAAAAACATCTTTCACCTTTCTGACTTTGGCTAAATGCTAATTATCGTACCCTTACGTGGAAAGGTCTCTCAGCAACCTGCAGGTGGTCATGGGCTTTGTCCAGTTTCCTTCGCCATAAAGTTTGTCGCCGTCGTATAAGTGAAATGTTCTTGAGTACGGCGCAAAACACCAATCAAATAAATAAATAAATCAATTCTCCTACCTTGTAACCTATTCTTCCATTCTCTAGAAGAGAGAAGACAGCTGCTCCTGCACCACTCGTGCTGGCGGATTCCAGAGAAAGGCTCCCGGAGAGCGTCGCCTGGTAAGCTGCAAACAACAGTGTAACACTTAGGAACGTACACCAAATGGATCTTCAGACACACGCTCTTCACTTAAGCCCAAGGCATTTCCGGCCTGTTCTACCCGACAGTTGGGAGCACTGTCAACCAATTAGGGACCTGGTCCCAAAATCATAAAGCGATCGTAGATTTAAGTCAAAATTTCAAATCACATTAAAATTGTTCTTTATGTTACGAGGTCAATATTTTGTTTCTGGGTAATTCTGGGTAAGTTATAGTCCAACAAATTTCAGCTTGAATACTTGTACTTCCTCGACCCTTTACACGACTAGATATGATTGGGAACAACTGGGAATTCATTACACAAAGAACCTGCCAGATCAAAAGTAACCAAAGTTTGGGATGCGTTTTCGGTTATTAGAGGGGCGGGAGCAGGATTCGAACATGAGACCTCATTGATCAAGGGCCTAATTGTGGCAGCGAGGAAACCTGCGCCCTGAATTTCAGACAAGCCTATTATAAGAAGTAATTACAAGAAAATTAGGATACTTCCTAACAAATGAAATCAGTTGAGTATTATATATTACTTGAACACGACTGTCTTGGCATGACAGATCCTTTGAGAACATCCCCAGCTTCGCTGATCACTCGCACTGTTAGTTTTCCCCGGGCTAACTTCTTCGCTTCACCTCTGGTGATTTTCTCCCACACACCATCGACCACGCCCTGAAACCGATGAAATTCCTGTGTTGTAATAACCCAACAATAACATCAGCATTTACATGTAACGGGATATAGTTCGTGTAATGTGAAATTCCTCTTCTCAACGTGAATTCAATTCAAAATGATAGACTCGTGTTCACGCGTATGTAACGATAACCTGCAAATCTCGCTCTAAAGAGTGATTTCGCCTTACATGACTGATACGTTCATGTAACTAACTTTCTGTAGAAGTGAAACAAACCTCTGATTTTAGTAAGATGGAATCAGTTTTCGAACTATTGAACATATAAACACATATAAGTATATAATTACCTCTGGCGTCACAGCCCGCGGCGTTCGCTCCAGGACATGCCGCCCTTTATTTATAGAAAGTAACACCTGACGCGCATAATCTATTTACAAAAAAAAATACATAGGAGAAACAAATCAAATGGGATTATTTTCAAAACTGACTTTCAAACATTGACGAATACTACCTCTAAAAAGGCATAAATGCACCCTAATACAACATTGCCATGCTATATACATCATATATCTATTTTCAGGTAGGATTTCGGTACCGTCCTTTATTTTTGAAGATTCAAAGCATGAGTACCGTTTAGAGATATATCCAGTATCTACGCTAGCCCACGAAGTTTCTTTTGATGAAATTGTTCAGAATCATGCTGTGCTTGAAGTAGCTTTAATTTAGCTATATACAATAAACTACCATTTTCGGGTAGAAGCCCTTCAATGTAGACCCGGTAGTGGACTCGTTTTTGCTTGTGGTGGTAGGTCAGCAGCATGGCGGCACCAGCACCACTCTTCTTGGACGGGTTTAGCAAAGTGATGAATGTCTCTGTCAGAACATAAAGAATATATATATATTTTTTATTAATTATAATTCTTTGAACAACAGATTAAAAATCCTGGAATACACTTACATTTACGAGGTACCACATGCATATTGGTAATCAATGATAATGGTAGCATCCCTATTGGCCCTATTTCCCTATTTCCTATAACCCTAGACTTGAGAATTATACAGTCTCAGAATGTTTCGAGTTTGGACCGTTTTTCAGTCGACAAATATACTTCCTGTATTTCATTTTCAAGCGTTTTCTCCAGGAAGTCTATGGAAGTCATAAGAGCTTATGTTAATCGTCCAGAGCATGTAATGTCGTGAAAACTGACTTAATTCCACCTAAAAGTGTGATCTCTACAGCTATGCATCCTATTAAATCAATCAGCTAAGTGTACTTTGGTACAGTGATCAGTAAATCCAGTGGCTTGTCGATACAAGAATAAACTATTTCATCAGAAAGCACTTGTCTGCGTGGGTGGTTTGGCTGGTAGCTATTTATAAAATGTACCAACTAGCAACAAACAGTCCCTTTTTCAAACCAAGTCGTTTCGCCCTGGGTGCTAACGCTCTACAACCGACTGGGATTTTCCAGAAGTTCTGTCGGGCAATCCTTAGTTCTCGTCTTGTTGTTCTTGCCTTTGTCGTGACAGAAGTAGCGAGTGCTTGCGTGAACCACCGTTTTGTCACGAGATCGACTTAAGCCGCTTTCAGCCATCACGCCGCCCATTGACTTGGTTCGCCTAGAGTCTCAAAGGAATGTTGGCAATGTAGCCCGAACCTCATGTGAGTAACGTCGCTAACAAATACGTCTTCGTTTTGATACTCGGATCCGCAAGAGGCGGCTACGGAATTTTTGCCACCAGACCAGTAGTAATTGCTGCACAATGCTCACTTGACACCTGCAAATCCGCCGAATTAGCATGGATATGATTCCACAGACGGTCAGAGCGAAGGCGACAAGATCGGGTTGAGAGGCCGATTTGCGGACGCCTGAGGTAGTTAACTGGCTAACCCTAGTTAACTCCCCAACCATCTTTCTATACATACCATCAGTCTCAGATTCCTCCGGCAGAATCCACCCAGCCACCTCGCCTTTCTGACGATGTGCTGTCGTCAAGACGACAGAAATATAGCCCCGACTCAGGAAATCTTTATATATTGACGCCAGCTTGGGCCAAACTCCGCATACCTGAAAACCATCCATTAAACCAAATTAAAATTTTTATTGCCGTTTTCAACAATGAAATAGCGCCTACTTTACCTGCAATTAAAGCCAAAATGTCTGATTTAATTGTTCCTAAATAAACAGTCTTGTGCAAATTAACATGGATAAGACGGGGACCATCTCAGTGGTGAGGTCATTCACAGCACTGACTAGTTGTGAGAGTTAACATCTTGATGATCTGACCCATTTTTTGTTTGGGGCTAAATTTTATTCTCGTAATAATTTCGCTGATATGTATACTTCTCTTTATCAAAGCCAGACACCAGTTAAAGAAAATGTTCAGTGCGGTATCACTGAAATGTTACACTAAAGTCACTACTATATAGCGACAATGTGTCAGCCATTGCTTGAGATATTCTATCATTGTTCGTCCCTTCCTGGTTTCCTCCTACCATCATGCTGGCCGCTGTCGTACAAGTGAAATATTCTTAGATGTGGCGCAAAACACCAATCATATAAGTAAATAAATAGATAAATAAATGTTCGTCACCGAACGAAGACGTACAATGTGATGGCTAAGATGTTTTATGCATAAGTGACATGAAAATCTTACCATATGTTTATCGTCCGCCCTGGGATGAATTTTCTGTTCGTGTAAAACAGTGCCATCTCGTTCAACGAAGCGAATATATCTTAACTGCCGCATCCTGAAAGTAATACATGTCACCATGAGGTTGAATAAATACATTTCAGTCATATTTGTCATATATCACAAACCTGCCTCTTTTAGATTTCTTACATGCTGTGGATAAGTAAGATTTGATTTACATCATGAATTGGTTACACACGTCGCATTCAGCGCAGACGTTTTGAGTTCAGAAGGGAAAGATTTTATTTTCCTGGGATTCTTAAAAAGGTTACATGTAAAATTCTCACCTGCTGTACGATATGGAAAACCTCAGGGTGTTTTTCTCCACAAAGAATCTACCCCAAGCCACGCCTCTTGTGGAAACTCCAGATCGGACATGCTTACCCACTAACAAAGCCTTAAATTCTAAATATAAACAAACAAATTTATGGCAGCATTCCAGAAAAAGTTTGAACGAAGGATGACTAGCCTATATGATTGTCTTATATAGTCTTAACTAGGTATAAGTTAACAAAACTGAACGGAAACAAACGATTACAAATTTTGCTTGACATATACGGAACGCATATAAATGCTTGGAAATGATGCGGTCATACAACGCCGAAAACAGAAGAAATCAAATTAATTCAAAAATTTATCGTGTTAGGAAATATTTCAGCAGTCAATCTTGCGACAAATACTGAAAAGTCATAATGTTTCTTTCATGAAAGAACAAAAGCGCAAATCCAATCAAATTTCTGCTATTATTTCAAAATTGCCCAAAACATTACATTTAGCAAAATATCAGCCTCGTGTTGCCGTTCAAAATTAGTAAAAGCTCTTAAAGCGTATAAAACGCGTCAAATAACGTTTTAAAACTTTAGAATCATTTTAACACTATAAATAGTACAGGTGCACGTGTGATATTTAGTAACACATAATTTGAGCTATTCCTGGTGAATACAGAATTTAGGTTACTGGTTAGTGAATATGGATTTTTGCCCAAAATCTCCCGTATAGCCATTTTTTTTAACTGTATTAGAATTCTTTGGGAAAATGTAAGCATTCCTTGCGAAGAAATGAGGATCAGTGTAGAAAGAGTTGCCAGATTTACCTGAGAATCGAGCCCTCCCTCTCACATCCCCTTGGACCGTAGCATCCTTATCCAGGGGGGAGAGCTTCGTCCCCTTAAACACATCTTCAAAATCTGCCCCTGTGTAGAGAAGAAAGATTGAAGCGTATTTCCACGATTCCGTTCAGAATCAGGTGTTACTGGTAGAACACATCAATGGAGAGTCAAATACACTAACACTCAAAAAATTAATCTGTTACTTATAACAGAACTTCTGTAGTCTGAGTGATACTAGAATATATTTTGTTATAACATAGTACTGTTATATTCAACATAATATCCATTTAGTCTAACAGAACCTTTACGTTGAATTAATGGAACCTGTGTTATTTTAGCAGAATAATCTGCTGCAATAACAGAATACATTTTAGCATCACTCTGACAGGCTTCCTGTTAAAACAGATTCATTTTTTTACTGTATATATCTTAAATATGTGCGATATAAAAGGGCCCACGAAAAACAAACACATAGTATCAATGAAAATATACCAGAGATTCTTGCAATAGAACATAAATAAGAGGAAGAAAACAGGCGAATTGAAAAGCATAAAGTACATGTAAGTATAAAAGAAGTATATTTGTATAAACAGTGCATGTATGTCTCCAATAAAAATATGCGATTCAGAACAGAAAAGAAAAATAGATCAAATCGAATCAACAGGTTCAACATGTAAACGGAACACGTCATTTGTTTCCGCCATTAGGGTTTCATATAATAGAGGTCTGAACATTTTAAAACTGAAATATTTGACAACACTCAAGATGGTGGACCTTACATTTATGTAAATGTACTTCAAATTAGGCAGAGTATGTCAACGTTTGTTTACTTAGGCTTGGGGAAGAGTGTAAGCTAGATTTGGCCTATTGGATAAAGAGCATGGACTGAATACTACTCACTCAATAATATTTTACTTATAGCATTTTGGTGGGAGAATTACTGACAGAGACCAGGGGAAACATACGCCCACACATGTTGCTGGCAGACCTTCCCGCGTACGACTAGATAGGAATCTAGCATGAGCTGTCCTTACACACAGCGGTGGCATTGTTGAGAGGTTTTGGGTAGTTTGCTGCTCTAGAATGCTAACCACCTGGCTACAGAGGGGCCTCATTGACATAATAAAACACATTAATTGTTGTCAATGCCCCGGTTTACGTCAAAAGGTCTTGGTCTTAACGTCAAAAGAACTTTTAAAAATAGTAACTTACCTTTCTTATTTTAATGCTAATATTTGTCTTAGGTGTTCATAACAAAATTGCATTTAAGTTTAGGGATAATATAAATAAGTTAACACAAAATCATGGGGTTGGATATAAGAAATATTAGGGCGTAATGGCTCTGTCATAGGTACACAGTTATATTATATCTACGTAAAAGAATACAGATTACATGGATTGATTTCTCACTTTACGGAGCTGCAGGTGTTCTGGTAAGGGCAACAAAACAAACGTTTGTTTCCGGTTACTTTATACCTAACATTATTAAGTTGTTTTACAGGTTAATCATGCGCACAGGCCCATTAACCGAAACTGTTACAAAATTTCCGGTATTTATCATTATACGTGCGCGGAATACATTTCTCAGAGGACATGCTCATAAAAACAAAAGCCACTGCCTCTTACTAAAAAAGTGTTATGGTATTATCAAGCACAATATCGAGTCCAATGGCAACAAATACGCCGTAAAATGAATGTACACAAGCATCACCTTGGTTAATTTGGTTTCTCTTGTAAGATCTCTTAAGTCGATTCTTCGTGGGCAACAAGAAAAATAAGTTTAAATGGGGAGTAAACAAAAACCAGTGGCATAGGGCAAAAGAAAATTGAAATTAAACAAATAAATAGCTTGAGCTGGGATAAAAGGCGTGGTTGCAAGTCAGGCGATGAAGCGATTCGGATGGTTCCCGAACTTTGCCGACACTGAGAAGCTGAGAAGCTCATAAGCACGTGGGAGAGCGATTAAACGCCGAACCCAATCTGCTCTCACATAAATCCTTCTGCACCTTGCCCCAGCTTCCGGGCAACCAAGTACGTCTTTAGACTACGCCTGATCGACAGCAAGGTGTTAAAGGGCATGCAACGCGGCCGTCAAGTAGTTCGAACTATAGGTTACTTTGTTTACCCCTATAAGTAAACCGTGAACAGAGAAGGGTAGGGTCGGTCTATATATAGGTTAAACATGTGTCTGAAATCAACACTACGTTCACCTTATTAAATCATTGGCTGTTTAATTTATGTTCACACAGCTAACACGAGCGCATTGATTTTCCTTGCTATTTATGTAGTAAGTTTGTCAGTCTCAACCTCAAAAATATATATTTCCATACCACCAACTCGCACTTTCCTTTACAACATAACAAAAACTGAGCATGACCATTTTTTGTTGTTGTTCTTGTTGTTGAACTGTGGTTGCTGCAAGTGAAGTCTTAGTATTTGTCACCCTGATAACCTCCAGAAAGGTGGGTAGTAACATTAGGCAAAAAGTTTCCAGTTACATCCAAAACAGACAAAATTCTGATATATTTTAAATATGTGCAAAATTGCAGAGCAGAAATTTATAGTGCATCAAGAACCTAAAATGTCTGTGTGGCAGTATTATCCTATTAGTGCTCCTTCATTCTTCAGTTCGGAGGAAAATCTTCGACTCAACTGCTCGAACTGTGCATGTGTAACCTTCAGGTGTAAGGCTGAAGAATCATGTGTTATTAACAAAAAGTGGAATGCCTGTCTCTGGGGTGCCGCATGTGTCGTTTGAAGAAAGCAGGAATGATCCATATAATGAGAAGGGTTTTAACTTCTTGTGCCGGGGTATTTCTGATGTCATAATTTACCAAAATATTATAAATGCTTTTGATAGAACTTACAAGAACAAGTGGCACTGGGTCAGTCGACACTAAAGTGAGAAGGCGACGCCAGAAGTATGTTCTGGCTGAAGAGACTATATCCGAGGTTTTGGCCCAAATGAATTTTACTATTATTGTAGAGTAATAAAGCTCCTAAATTTTATAAAGCGGGTCGCATATCATTTTTAAACTTTAAAATCATGTTAACACTATAAATAATACAGGTATGGTCGAATCTGATATTGACTGAAAGGCAATAATATGAGCTACGAAAACTATCTTACAGGTATATATACAAATGATTTTCAAAACAAAGTCTGTAGTAAGGGGATATTTCCCTAACACGCAATAAGCGTCAGTTCGCCATACGGTGCAGTGAAAACGTTGGTGTCGGCGGCTGTGATGTTACGTTTCCTTCAGTGAGAAACAGCTGCGCTGCGGTTAACACGTGTACATAACACTAACTCCATATCTCATATATTGCCCAATTCACCATACCATGTCACAAACTCCCGAATGGTTGGCCAATTTATATATGCATCTTTCTCGTGAAAAGGCTTACTGACAGTTACAAGGTGTGTGGCAGAGCGTTAATCTCCCTGATTCCCTGACACCCCGACCCCTCCTGCCCGCACTCAACCCCACAGCTATTTCTGTGGTCAGGAAACCAGCTCTGCATTCCCTGGGGACAATAGTCGCTGTATTTGATACGGCTAATAGGCTTTGTTGCTTACTTTTCACACGAACCACGTGCCCGACCCAGACCCAGAGCATTTCTCGAGCCACAGGCTGTCGACTCAACACGGCGCTGCTACAAAATAGTGCGCTGTCTGTGGAAGGCCCTAGTGGCCACAATTTCTTCATTTGAATCACGTATTCCAATAGGCCAAGACAAAACCAGATGAAAATAGTCAATCGACAACGTGTATATTTTCTACCTTTTCTTCTCATACATTTAATTTTATAGCCTGAATGTTTTTAAGACCAAAAACGGAACAAAACAACTTTTTCAACGTGTATATTTCAAAATTCGTCCTTTATAATTTTCAAGATGAGAATAAAGTTTTGTAGCAACTCGACATGCATTGTTTGCAACAAGACAAATCACATGGCCATAATGGGGTACCATAGTTACATGTTGCGACGCATCGGGGGAACTAGGCTAACCATCACAATAGTACACAAAGACATTCCTTATTTCCAGCCGTACAACCACTCTCGATTTCTTCTGTACGACTCCTGGGACGACAATATCTTTACATTGCAAGATATCTAACGGCCTGCTCAGCAGTGGCTCTATTCTCCCGTGGACCCTTCTAAAGACTCCTTTCAAACTATTCAATTTAGCGTAAAATTCAGTCCTTTGAATAAGGTTAATCGCTCAACTGGCCTGGCATTGCTCCGTTCCTGGAGCCTTTCACGCATTTGTGTCAATTTACGACTCGCTCGTTTTCTATAGGTGAAAGATACCTTAATAAACACGGCGAGCGGAAAGAGTGCTTGCGGTAATTAATTCGGACAAATTTTCGAATTGTTGTGGTTTCTGTATCGACAAGAATTATCACTTAGAAAAATGTTTTTTCACAAACATTGCAATGCAATAGATCACCCTGGTTCGTGCTACTCTGGAGCATATAGTTTATTCTGACCGAGGACCGCCTATATATCACATAAACCGGGTGGGCATGCCTATTCAGGAAATGATATTACGACGCAGATTTCTTAGACTAAAATTGAATTTATATTCTGGGTTTTAGGTAATAAAGCAAAGTCACAAACTTCCAACAATATTGTACTGCTAGTTGTGACAAGATAACCAACAGAATATTATTACGCGGATTTGGGAGGCCTTTGACTTTTTAGGGAAACCATTTAATATGCCATTCAAAGCACAAATCACAATATTCTTTTTATCATGATATCGCTGAATCAGTGTAAAGTGAAAGATTCGATGTGCATGTGTGCTTGGAACTTTACGTCAAACTTAGTCATATAACGACGACGAGTCACTAGGTGTGGATGCATATCTTGTCTCTTCTTTTGGCAGGACGAGTCCATGCCGCTAAAGTGCTGCAGCCACTGAAGTATCATCCCGAAGACACCAGACATGGCATCCCACACAGTCACATTATACTTACACCGGGCCAACCAGTCCTGTTTCTTTGCTCTAACCTCTCAGTGCGGAGCGCCAAGCAAGGCAACAGCAAGTACCATTTTTGTTCCATAACATGGTTTTTCAGAAAATATAGGGGACTATATCAACATATATCGGATTTTTGCATCAACAATTGAGACATCTATAAGCATAAACCAATATGTAAATATACTGACCATCTCCGGGACAGCTCTTGCAGCACATGCCCGGGCGGATTTCCGGATCGTCGCACTTTGGCTCTGGACACTGGTTCTTGATGTTACGACACTCCACTTTACCGTGCTGACTTAAAACACCCTTCTTGATAACCTACAAGGGAAATACACGTAATGTGTACTACGCGGCATGTTCACAAAATAAAAAATAAATGTACACATAGGCAGTGTAAAGAGATATTTGAGTACACAATAAACAGAGGGGACATAGTACCTATGACGAAAACTATATCTTTTGGTTTGTTTATTTATTTATTTGATTGATGTTTTACGCCGTATTCAAGAATATTTCACTTATACGGCAGCGGACATCAATATGATGGTAGGAAAACGGACAGAGCCCGGAGGGAACCCACGGCCATTCGTAGGTTGCTGACAGATCTTCCCACGCACGACCCCTTGGTTTGATTTATACTTCCACATACCTTCACTTCAAATAAAAAAACAAGACAAAGCGAACAACCTATGGTACATATCACACAAGATCGATTTTGTTAATTGTTCATGTGGCAAATTTCCATGAATTGTATCGTGAATGTTCAAAATGGCCACCAAAATGTACTGCGATTGTCTCAACCTTTTGGTTGTTTTCACCAACCTTAATTACACACCTATCTTCCGCGTGCACACTGAAGTATATATCAACATGCAATTATTTGCCATGACTCTATGTTGGCTTGTGTATTTTGTCATTGATGTACACTGTTCATTAACATTTGTTGCTTTCGTTTCAGAACTCTTTCATGTGTGAATCAACAGTTTTGAGAGCTTTTAACGCCTTGTTTACATTTTCTCGGGCCTATTGCAATACAAGAGCTATATGGTCACGAAGCCTTGTTTACGAAAATCCTAGGCTATAGCGGTTTCTGAACTTTGGCACACAAGAGGCTTACTTTTCTTCTTAATTGTGTAAGTATAAAGTGCACGTATTACGTAAACGGCAACGTATTGCCTGGCTATAATAACAGGTGCTGTTCATTACATGATCAACAGTGCCTAATTAAGAGCCCCTAGCAACAATGACAATTGCCGTTTTCTTTAGCCAGCACGGGGAAATTGCGTTGGAGTTGAGTGTTTCTAGAATTCCAAGACAAAATGCTTACAACAGGTGCATGATTTGTGTGTAAACTATTATGTAATTCTTTCGAGTAGGCGAGAAGATGCCCGTTTTGTGCGAGGTTAACAAAAGAACACATGCGCAAGAAAAGAAGACATGCACAATAAAAGGTGAGAATACAGGGTTCTCAAGTGCATGTAGAAAAATTGCGGTATTAGCCGAGACTTGATTGTATATCAAAAACTTTCAAGGAATATGGAGCAATTAAGGTCAGTTAACCCGGTCCATGCTTAAGTTAAAGTGAGCTTTGTGGTGGATGTGTCCGTGTAAAGGTGTTATAGTATGATCGAGTATGAATTGGACGTTGAGACCTGGCATGGCTGGAAATCGGTACATGAGAGTTTCAAGACATCAGAATATGGCGAACTACAAGAAACTTGTCAACAAGTTGTCAAGAGTCAAACAAACTTATTGGGTGAATATATGCGATCAACTTACAAAACAGACGCATGCCCACAAAAAAAGACAAACAAAGATTACATTAAGGTAGCGTGAGGTTATTCAAGTGAAGCACTGTCCATGTTTTGCGTGTACGGAAAGAAAATTGATTTCCAACTGACATTTTATATGGCAATATTATATGTAGGCCGATTATAGTTGGCATGCGAAGAGAAATGTATTCCCTTATGTCGTTATGATGTTGACAAATTGCCTATTATCTGTAATTGTTGTTCAGAAGATATATAAACAAGCATATCTTATTCATAAATGAAATGATCCACGGACATAGGAATCACATAGATAGCAAAATGAAACGTTAGCTCATCGTGCGGACGTGAAGGAGAACAGATGCCAGTTCCGTCAAGTTTCATGCCGTGGGCCGCCTACCTAGTCACCCTAGCAAGTCACGAGTTTGTGGGAGAGAGAGTCGCTTTTCCCAATTTAGTGCACGAAGACAAGTGTGGAACGTACTCCCGCCCCCGCTCCCTTATTTCGCATAAGCAAGTGAAGTTGGAAACAAATGAACAAACCGCCTCTCATTTCGCACTTATGTCAATTTCATCTTCGTTTCCAAGAAGTGGAATTCATCGAACTACACGAGACTTTTCTAGTGAAAACCTAATTCAGAGAAATTTTAAGTCATTATCGGTAAAGTACCTTGTCCACATCTAAGAACATCGTTTTTTGGTGGTTTCTGCAATGCATGGAATGAAAGGCGATCGTCGGTCCGTCCACAAGATATCATGAAATATATTGCCCCAGCCAGAAAGAAGGAAGTCAAAAGCTTTAGTTGCATGGGAGATACTATCAAGCTTTTTGTTTTTATGGCCACAAGCACAATAAGTATACTGCTCATGCCTCCCTATGCGTCCCAAATGTCTGTATGAGATGCTGCTGGAGCTGAGGATCTATATCATTAAAAAATACCTAACTTTCACTTCCATTAAATAATTAATTTGTTCACGGCTTACCATACAAATTAGTCGATTAAGTTATTCTTTTCTGCGGCCTATCAATTATAATTCTGTATTTGATATATTAGTTTACCTTTATAAATCAATGTCCGATATCTTATATGCAATATTCGAACTACTTTGTCTGGTATTACAAGCTTTACACAAATATATAACATTGGTGGGCGAATGACTGACAATAATTGAAGTAACAGTTAAACCGGCATGTTTGTGAATGGTTTATGAAACTGGTTCTTGTATTTCAGATTATCGGTTATGGTTATTGTAGGCCCAATTGTTTGTGCATATTTTATACATGTAGTGTTACATAATTTGAGATTAAATTTTATTTCATAATTTATTTGAAACCGTTTCTGTAGTAGACAATTATGATCTTGTACTTGGCGGCGCCCGTGTTCGCGGTGTGTATACGCCTCGTGAATTACACCATCAGTGAGCTCATGGCGGCCTACGACCAGTTCTCGGAAGAGCGATAAAATACGAGAAGGTGGCAATAGCACGCTCAGACAGTTTTCGTGAGAATCAAACATTCCTGGGTCATTCTTCTGGGGCTTGAGTAGGAGTTAGGGAGATTTAGAATCTATTACTACCTAGAAACTTTAGGCCTTATCATGCTGGTCCGTGAAATGGGATCGTAGTAGCCTATAAGCTAATGCAATCTGTTACCATCGGCGCTTGGCAGAGCCTCGGACTCTGTGGTTAACCAGACCCGGGTAACGTCAAAACTTAAACCGGTACAGAGGGCGGCGTCGGACTGAACCCGATCTCATAGATTGCCTGTATCCCATGCACACCTACATCTTATCTTAGATACTCATTAGCCACCGACACGCGCGCGGGTACAAACTGTCTCCTTCCTAATTGTACCAGGCAGGTAAACTCAAGTCAGTCCAATACCTTCCGTGAGGTGAAATCATAAGTGAGCCGACTTTTTAAGCTGATCCAGCCATTGTTTCCCTCGGGTATAAGCAGCAGTTTTATTTTACTTCTAGAGTATTTGGGATGGACTTGTAGCCAACGACTCGCAATCGGAATTGTAAATAAAACAAAGATAGAGCTAGATAAAATGCCAACCTGACAGCAGATCAGATAACGTCTTTGCAAAACCTGCCCACGGAGAAAGCTATCAAAGGAATAATTAAGACCCAGGGATCTTTATTTGGCCTCCGTGAAACACTTTAAAAAGCATTGTTACATTATCACTAAGATAATATTAAACCCTTTCTGAATAATGCAAGCACAAAGTGACGCCATTGAAAATTTTTACCCAATCTTTTGTTGCTTTAGGCTTTTGTAGAATCTAATCAGTAAAATCCAAACATTGATCATTCAGTCACGGGCCTAACCAAAGTAATCTCTATCGTCGTTTAAATAGTTTTTATTTTCCTTAAATGGATAAAGAAATGTTTATGCAGCGATTTAATCGAAAGAAGTGAATAGCTGCATGTAGAACGGTTGACATAACGAAGCATTAAAAACTATTCAAAACATTGTCATATTCCAGGAGATTTCAATACTTTGAACACTTTCTTCACACCAGTCATTAAGTGTTCTCGGTAATTACCATATGAGGAACGACTTAAATCAATAAGTAAATAAAAATAAATAAATAATTGCGCAGTCCTTGTTGAATTACAAACGTATTCTCCACTATTTGCTAAGTGGAAAGAGGACAAGGTTCCTACAATTGATTCTGTCCACCCAGTTTTTTTTTTTAACATACTCACCGGCAAACACTGACACTTGACACAGAACATTACCCCCACCGGCTCCAGTTCTGGACTCCATTTCTCCTCCAGCTCATAAAACTTCCCCCCTAACTTACAACCTGGAAACAAACAACACAAGCCTGATAAGGATATGCATTTTCTTAATAAAGATGGTTTAACACTTTTAATTATAAACGTTTCGGAAGCTGTTGAATTGGTAGATTTCTTCAGAATAGTTTCCGAACCATGCAACTGATTTCTGTTTCATGGAACTACTTTCGATAGATGCAACTGTTTTTTGAATAACCGTTTTCGGCTGTGACACGGTCTATACTTTTCATATTTAAGCCTATCATGCAAAGTAGTGTTACTTAAACACATATTTATAATTGATCTGTGTAATTCTTTGTTAATAAGTGAAATACTTGAGTAAGGCGTAAAACACCAATCAAATAAACAAATAAGTTTATGTTACATGAAAAAAGGATATGAGGAGATTTTTAAAGTACGGTTTCCTTATGCCCCAGAGGTCACTCCAGAAATTAAGTAGCCCGCTGTGCTTACGTAAATGGAGATATATGTAGTTGTAGAAATAACTGGTGACGTTAAGCTGATAACGTCATTTCCGAATATCATAAAATATATAGTGAAGATAAATACAAACCGGTAAGAAGTCACAAATTTGTATATGATAACTAATGACTATGTTTCATGAACGGACATGCTTGTCGCAACGTTTATCAACATATCTCCATTAACAATTCTCTGATAATGCGGAAAGCAGGTGGACCTAAATGAGAACATGGACGAGTCTTTGGGCTTTGCTTCAGATCAGTTAATTTTCCGCCTCATGTACTCTGCTTTTCGTAAAATGTGAAACATCGGTCTGAAGCATGCCCGAAAAGTTTTATGGATTCTTTACCCTTCACGATGTAAAAAGGATAGAAGTTTTCTGGGGATTTTCATTCAGACTTTATTGCCAGACACACGTCTTTATGTCTTTCTCGCCCCACAACGCAGGCTTTTATCGTGAGTTATAATTACTTTCTTGTTCTTAGAGGCATGTACGGTGTAAAGATATCAGACGCCATCATAATACTATACGTCTTCATATAACGGTTCATTCACTAGGGATCGTTTAGCAACTGTAAAACCCCACATGAATTGACAGCTACATTACGTATACACAAATATTCCTGTGTGAGCCTAGTTAGCAATATGTTTTTTCATGGCCAGTAAATACCTTGACTATCTCTGAAAAACACGTGCGTCAAGAATGTGCCCTGGTAGAGAGCGTATACCACGTGACTACAAGCACCTGCCGGGGGGCGAATTCGGCGGGGCATCTGACTGTCATAATTTATACGAGCGTTTACCCTGAGCTACAGGTCTTTAGCGAGGAAAGCCAAAAGAACACGGTAGAAGGTTAAATAGCTCCACTATAAGGAGCCATAGCCCTATTAAATCGACCGAATCACACACGCTCGCCTTTCATTAGATTAGTCCGCTTCCAATTATCTCCTAAATTTGATCGGAAAAAAGCTTTGCAAAAAAGTGATATCTTCAAAAGTAGCAGTGTCATTGATTAAATCGCCCTACAACAATCATTATATTTTTTCACCCTTTTAGAGTGTTCTTAATTTGGTGGGGGCTTTTTTAGTATCTGTTAGTCCACAGGAGTAAATTATATAGGTGATTGGGGTAACTTAATTTTGGAGCACGATGAACAAACTTATGACCTATACACCTTTGAAAAACCAATTAAAATGTGATCATGTAAAGGAAATAAAGCTAATAATTTAAAATGACCAGATACAAATTTTAAACTTTTGCTCGAATTGAGCTAGCACGTGTGTTAAAAATTCGCCTAGTTTACAGGTTTATAAACCCTGGCAGTTGGCTCGAATATTGAAAGAAGATGACGTAATCAAATTAGTCAGGAAACGATGATAGTGTCGGTAGACTAACAGTTTACACCTTCTAGGCGCCTTTGCTTCAGATCTAACACATTCAGACAAGATTGCTTACAGCTTTAATTAGATCGCCTTTCAACACCTTGCCTCATTCGGTCCCCAGTAAGGAAAGCAGACAAAGGTGTCCAATATAAATAGTTTGTAACATTATAAAACACGCAGCGGACAGCTAGATGAGGGAAGCCCAGGGTTTCTCCCCCCTGAACACAAGCCCGGTGATCTCCACCTGCACACTCCCCCGGTTACTGCAAGTTTTCACGTGCAATTCGTGTTTTTCTAAATATTTCTCATTGGTTCAGAAGCCAAGATTGTACACCTCGGGCTCGTGGTTTAATTCGGTAAACAAACCCAAATTAACCTCACGACCCGGCTCGCCAAAGGTGGGGAATACGATAAAATGAATATGGGAGAGGTGTTAGTGTGTGTTTTAGCGGTCTGCTCACGGGCATAGTTTAAATTCTTAGCTTTACACACCGACTGGCCGGAACACAAGCCGTACAGCTAAAGTAAACACAATATCATAATTTGTGCTTAGCTTTTTAACGAGGGCATTGGGCTCTTTCATTACAGTCTTTGTCCCGTTTATGTATTATCGGTGATAAGCTAAGGCACAGAATATCAGTGCGACTAGCACTTTTAAATGTGCAAGTTCATAATTTGTACGAGTATGACATACATAGCACTCAGTTTTACACCTATGTAGTGCTCTATGCATACATGTAACATTTTAACAATTTTGCTGTATATCATGTAACGGCAGTAAGTAACGGGTCGCTGATATTTTATAAAAAAAATTATGATAGGATAGAAAATTAATCGCATTACCTGGGGTGGTTTTCTTCAACCCTCTGTCCCAGTCCGCTTTGAGGGGCATACGAGCCAGACCCTTGGACAGTATATTAAGGAGACCTAACACTAGCCAAATGCCAGGGTTCATCTTGGGGGGCCAGGGGATTCCCCTGATGACAGGTCCACTCCACCACGGAACAGATAAAACTAGAAATCAAACTCCACTGGTGTAAAACAAAAAAAAAATACAACAAAAACCAAAAAAAAAAAAAAAAAAAAAACCAACACGGGTCTTGCAGCTGTGTTGATTAGCCTGTCCGGATCCACTCAACGGCTGCCTCCGGCGAACTCCAGCAAAATAACACGCTCTCTCTATAGAACCTTACGTGATGTTCGAGGATGATTTTTTTTCACTGCAACACAACTCAAAAACTGGCAACAAAAGCCCGACTGCATATATCACCATATACACCGTAGACTTGATCCTATACAAGAAGAAGAATTTATACAGCTACACTTGAAATCCGTTAAAAAGCACCGTCCCTATAATCAACCCTGAGAGTATGCCCTGTCCTGCTCCTCATACCACGAACTCCCACACCTGAACTGTAGCCCGCCACCCACTCCAACACCTCTTCAAGGGTTTCTTAGCGCCCAAGCTCAGGCCTAAAGACAATTACACGCGATTCCATTGGTCAGATAAGAGTCCAAGTCCAAGCCGCACGCACACCTGTGCAGAGGACGGCCTTAAATGAACAGGTATGGACACCGCGCGCAGAGCACAACACACGCGCTCCACTCTAGCCCATTCAACTTTTTTCTCGCTTTCTATCTCTTGAACAGTAGGCCCGCAATGCGCATGCGAAATCTTTGATCTCCCCCCACTTTTCCTGCCCCATTTTGCCCCACACGAGATACTGTATTAAGTCCTAATCCAAATGAGCGAGTTCCACTGACAGGTTTACCTGATGAAGCCTTTATTAGCAACCCCGCCCCCATTTACACCCCATACACCTTTAATACTGCCCAGTACATGTATATATGTACCAGTCATTGATAATGATAGTGTATGTGCAAAAATTTAAGATAAAGTGACTAACATTTATCCTCTTTCTAATTTTTATTTATTTATTTTTTTCCCATTTTTCCCCATGTATGTATGTATGTATGTATACGTGGGGTTTTATTTCGTACTTAGCAATTTGTCAGTCATATGACGATGACGAGTCATTAGCTGTCAGCCCATATACTGTATTTTCTTGTTACAGGACGAGCCCATGCGGCCAAAGTGCTTCTACCATTGGTCATGCCAAAGACACCAGACATGACACCCCCACCCAGTCATGTTTTACTGATACCCGGCCAACCAGTCATGTTTCCTTGCACTAACCTCTCAGTGTTGAACATATCCTTGATTATCGGAAACTAAAATAAAGGTTTAAGGAAAGCTGAAAGTACACTTTTTTATTTTTTGATTTTCACATTGATAAATTTATATTAGCTATCATATGGCCCATGGTTATCCGTTCATAATGCGTTCCACCGACCTGACACCATAAAAAGTTTCTAACTGTCAGATATTAGACTTGCCAAGCTACATCGTCTTGGTATTGGGAATTACGGTTATTTACATGTACACGAATCTTTTCATATTTATATTTAACAATCAGATGAATCAAAGAAAGTTATTCCCACAGTATGTTTTAGTCCGTCCTTTTGTATACTTTAATTGTCCTTAGCAAATAACTGCACTTTCTAAAGGGAAAGACCTCCTCTGTTCTTTTGAGGACTTATGTAAGAACACTAATTTTTTTAGCATTATTCTGATTGGTACACATTTTAAGTTGGTAAAGTTTGTATGTCCGGAAAGTTGTCTGAAAAGGCGTTGAAAAATGTCACCATTAAAAATCACTTTTTCTTGTACAAAAATATGAAACGAACAGTATCCCACGTATGGTTTGTTTTAGGCTCAAGATATAAAAACTTCATAATTAAAAGATAAAAAGTAAACACTGAATCACACGTGAAACAAAAGTACACATAAAATTGCGAAACCGATATATAACCGCCATATTCATTCAACTTTTTATTTGCAGGTCAACTCATCAAAATCTCTTTTAAAACTGTTCTCATGAGTTGTGTGGAGAAAAGTTGATCTGGTGTTAGTATGTACCTTGGCAGAGTGTTATCAGTCCTGCCATATTTGTTTTAAAAGATGCTTCATTGAGACAGCACCACACTGATCGCCTACAGTTACACGGTCGTAATATTTTCAGACATACTTCGTGAAATCACCGTTAAACACGAAGCCAACATAAGAGGTATCGAAGTTTTAAATTATACATGTAAACAATCGTAAAACTGTAGGCTAAATATGCTCTGACACAGATATTTGCAACTATTCCTAGCTGCATCGAAAATTTTCGTGCCATAAAAATAAGGATGGCATTTTAAAATTTCAATCACAAGAGAGATAAACGTGACTCAATTACCAACAGTCCAAGACAATTATGTGAGCATCCATGCGGTGTGTGTATGTAGGTATGTTTGTATGTATGTTCAGGGTTTAACATCGCATTCAACAATTTATCAATCATATGACGACGAGTAGTCATTAGGTGTGGGTGTGCATATCTTGAGCCTGCTTGTGGCAAGATGAATGAACGCCGCCAGGGCTGCCGACACTCAAGTATCATGCCGTAGAAACCACATTATTCTGCTCTGCCACAAGAAGACACAGCAATGCAGACGCATCTAATGACTTCTCATCGACATATGACGAGAAGTCGAAACTTAGAGCATCTGAGCTTTTAAAAAATTTTTATGGGTTTTTTTTTCACCTTTAACATTCAAAATGATATTGCAATACAAAGTCAGACTCTGGTGCATTATTCAGTATTTAAATAAAGTCATCTTCTGATCAAGGTACGTGAAAAGTAAGAACTGCGTCAACAGTAAGAATACATTTCCAGTGTCAAAAGCCAAGAAAATACATTATATCAAAGACATATTATATGAAAGAATAATAAATCAATGCGTCGAAACTGTCATTAGTATACCAGCCGTCAACCAAAACGGACGTTCCAGGTCAACGGTTACAACGCCAAATCACAAAACGACGTTTAACACAAGCCACCAAATAACCAACAATGTACATGAAGTAAGAAATTAGGATGGAATCGTGCAAACAGAAGCCGTCTACAGCTTTCGATGATGTTGGAAAGGCGCAAGGAATGCTGTAAGCGAATGAGTGAAATCAGTATTCAAACCGTGTGCCATGCTAGCAAAAAAGTTGTCGATAATAAAATATGTATCTCATTCGTGCTTTGATTGCAACTGTCCATAAATTCAACGTGTCGATGTAATTCAACACGATGCGTATAAAGCCCTAGCCCCGGGTTAAGTGAAATTAGACTCCTTGTTACACTGAAGATCTCATGCTGGCTTCCTCAAAGGCCATTCGTGGGAAGGTCTGCCATCAACCTGCGGATGGTCGTGGGTTTTCCCCTGGCTCTGCCCCCGCTTGTAAAAGTGCATGGTAGTAAAAGAAAAACATTTTTGAGAACGGCACAATTTTAATAAATAAATAAACTTAAGAAACCTAGAGGGAAGGTGTTTGATGGAATAACCTTAACACAATACTTTTTGCAGTAATAACTGTAGACGTTGATTGAAATAACTGTACAGGAAAATGGTTCGATTTATTTTTTAGAACCTATCCAAAAGAGTAAAATGGATTTAAAGCGTCACATTTTGCGGCAGTCTGAGGTATCAGTCTTGTCACTTTCATATTTTCCTTTGTTGCTTGAAATAGTTCGATACGCGATACATTCTGCGAATGAGTTCATAGGTCTGTATGTATATGCATTTTGAATAATGAACTCTAGCAGCCTGTGTGTTTTAAGTGGTAAAAACCTGATGTGACGTCACTAAATCTGATATATGGTGAGGAACGGCTAACGTAGAATATGACAGGGAGGGGTGTCACTGCACTCATCAGAGATAATTTCTCCTGCAATAAGTGTGTTTGTGGATTTTCTTGCAACTTACTGTATAAGTTTAGACCACATCATTATATCAGTGTGCCTACGTGGTTAGCATGCCAGCACGGAGTAATGACCGAAGAGCCTCCCACCAATGTCGTCTCTACAAGCTTCCTCTCCAGCCGTACATGGAAAGGTCGCACGGGAAACTCCGATTGTCGTGGGTTTCCCCTGGGTTTTGCCCGGTTTCCACACGTCACAATGTTGGCCACCATCGTATAACGGAAATATTCTTGAGTACGGCGTAAAACACCGATCAAAAAATAAATAAATTATATCCCTTCTAAATATATTCCATTGTGTAAATTGATTACGGCTTTGCAACCAAACCTACACCTGCAAATGTCATATATTACGAAATTAACTTTAAAATATCAGCAATTTAGTCGTATTGTTTTGGTGCATAAACATGTATAAACATTACCAACAAGATTGGTAGATGTCAGTTAGAAAGCTTTTAGTACCATAATTATCGCCATGCTTTGTAAGTATGTATCTATGTAATTAAGCTTGGGTATAGGGACTGTATAAACATGTCGGAGTTTCAATACCACTGCTGTGTTTATATAAACAGCTGCTATTACAGAGTGAGATATTTTTGTGCTTTTCCTGCTTTACAGCAGGATATAGCGTATAATGTAAATAAAGACCTTTCAATGTTAAAACACAAAGTGCCGTGGACTACGAATTGGATTTGACATATCGGATATTACACACATATGACTTTCCGACATCAAGTATGAAAGCTCATTCATGGACTACGAATTTGAGTTTTGATATGGAATTCATGCCTGGAATATCCAGTCTGCCCGGCATCATTGAAAACTGATGACCGCTTGTCTCTTGTGTGTTACCGGCTTTATTTCCTATTTGAATAATTTCTCACATACCTTTGTCTTTGGGAGCAAGTGTTACACGTTGTTTTGGAAATGGATCTTGCGATTATCGACTTGGAACGCCCCTTACGGACTACGAATGGTATACGAATGTCGGACATGACGCTTATATATAACTATATAGGTGGCTACAGCGACAACTTACCTGTAACTACATGTACGTAATGAAACAGACATTCGTATACCAACTGTCAACCAATAAGGACGTTCCAGGTCAATAATCCCAAGGCCAATTCCCAAACCGACGTATAACACAAACCACCAAAGAACCGAGAAAGTATATAAAGTACGAAAATAAGACGGAATCATGCAAAAATAAGCAGTCAACAGTTTTCAATGATGTTGGAAAGACGCAAGGTATGTTCTAGGCGACTAAGTGAAGTCAATATTTAAATCGTGTATATCAGTTGCGCTTTGATTGCAACTGTTCGTAACTTCAACTTGGCAATCTAATTCAGCGCGATGAATATACGGCCTCTATCCCTGAGTTACTCAGCTGTAAGCACTACATATTCGCTACCTATGTACCAAAAAATAATTGTGAACGGTGTTGATAAATATAAGACCTGTAGAGCCCCAAAATTTTTTAAAAGGCCGATTTACCATATTTGGCACTTTTAAATGGACATACAATATACGTGCACATTGATGGTTAGGAGGAATAAATGCGTTCTAATAAGGAAATTGTGCACAGCTCTCCCAAGTCACCTAAGCGCGCTTATGCCACTAACCTCACCCGACAAGCAGGGTTCGACAGTGCATGGAGGTTACCAAATAGAGAGTTATCAAACCAAACAGAGAAAACCAATTATAATTAATTGCAAAAAACGTGACAAAATAGAAAGAAGAAATTCTGTATTTTGACTGTCGAGAATATTTTGAAAATTTATAGATCAAGTTCTTCCATATCCAAAAAAGTTACGCATGGATTTTATTATATTCTCAGCCAAAATACTTTCTGTTTTTTTTTTCTTGACAAAAGTGTATGTAGCCTTTGTACAGGGTATACCGTGAGCTGACTTCCCGGCGACTTAAACACATGTACAGAGTTTAGTAGGTCGTTTTAATTAGTGATTAAATTGTAAAACTAATGTGGATTGCTTTTTTTAACGACGATCGTCTAATATAATGCTATTTGTCCAGATTTGCTCTGCTTGCATACATGAACATGGAAACCAAAATGTCAGCGATGGTAGGAATAGGCTTAATGTACAGTTTATACAAATTATAGAAATGGGCTTAATGTACAGTTTATATAATGTATAAAAATAGGCTTAATGTACAGTTTACGATGTATAGAAATAGGCTTAATGTGCAGTTTTTATAATGTATAGAAATAGGCTTAATGTGCAGTTCTTAAAATGTATGGAATTACGCGTCGAAACAGACATTCGGAAACCAGCGGTCAACCAGTGAGGACGTTCCAGGACAATAATCACAAGACCAATTCCCAAAACGACGTATAACACAAACTACGAAAGAACTAAGAAAGTATATAAAGTACGAAAATAGGACGGAGTAATTTTTTTGAAGGCGCAATTTGTGTCTACGATCAAGGCATGGACTAGTTTTTTAGGATGTTCCTAAAATGACGTTTAACCTGCTTTCCATTTTCCCGCCCAAGAAAATGAATTTCAGAAAGAAGTGTGCAGTGTATGATTGGTTTAGAATTCACACAAGTATTGTGGTGTCCCAGTTTTGTTTTTTACCGGGATTTTTATTATTTACGTATGATTTGTTCTCGTAAATGCGATTTGTATGATAGCCTCTTCGGTCAAATAGCTTCGAGCAGTTTCAGATTCCGTTTATGAATGAGTGGGTGGTAAAAGTAAGAAATGTTCAAAGACTTTCATTACCTATATCATACACCCTAAAACAGAAGAGTGGGTTGTTTTGTTTACGATATAAAAAATGACACAGAAAATAATTATAGGGAATATTCATGGACACAGCTTATAATAGATATATTATATGTATATATAGAGCAATAACGCCCCACGAGCTTACCCAGCCAATCATTTCAAACTCAGTCATTCAATGAGCACACTTTATTATGCAATCTCAAAATAATGTTGATAGTTGATTAGCCCGCCCATAGTTTACTGGTCTTACATTTAAAGGTGCTAAAACATGACGCTGATTTGTTTATTTTCATGAATAAATATACCTACATATATAACTCCCTTTCCATTCATGAAAGATGTCACGCCCTTAAGTCTACACTCACACACAGCTCAACCTACAACATCTCTATTCGATCCACCCCCAGTATCACGCCTTCCGGGTAATGACCAGCTAGTTTTTATTGCAACAGAAAGAAACTTGAAGTGATACCTTGAATGCAGTTTGGCTAATCATGGACATTTAGTGTTGTTTAGAATAGTCACCTGAGGGCGCCGAGGATTGTCAAAGCCGACCTTTCCTGTCGATAAAGGGGATTAATTCCTTGTCATTCGCCAAGGTGAGAGACCTTCCTGTGAAAATAAAAGGTGCCCCGTGGGGGTGGATTTGCCAGCGCAGTTAAAGACCGTCTAGATCACTTCACACAGGTCCCCTGACCAAACAAAACCTCCCATTACATACCAGCAATGTAACGTCAATTAAGCGACACGCTTTGTTCACTTGTCAACAAGAGCCGAACTCGAGAACTAGGAATGAGAAAAAGAAACTTTTCAATTTTCTTCCATGATTAGACTCAAAAGGCTTAGCTCTGGTTTAGTGGATGTCAAATGAGAATGTCATATGTCCTGACCACTATAGCCTCTTGTACAGCGAAAGCCGTAAACAAATCCACTTTGAGAAACCCGCCTGCTGCTAAAAAAAAAAAGAAAGAAAAAATAAAAAACAGACGACAAGCATTGTCCTAAATGACGTCATACACGCGTCATCGATAAAGGTAAGTACATTGTAAATGTAGGTAAAGTCTTCAATGAAATGAATGAGTAATTTTCCAGCACCGCTATATCTAAATGTTGATGTCCATTGTCTCTCTCCATATAAGGACAGATGCGAGTTGGTAAGGAGTCCCTGGCCGCGTTTATGACTAGAACGTTATCGAATGATCAAGATAAGTCTATATACCGCTCAGCAAAGCTTGGGACTATTGCACATAACAGAACATGGTGAAAATGATATCTCAAGTATTGACGGAAACGCATGTTTCCTGTCTGCAGACCACATTCGCCACGTTGGTTTCTGATCAAGGGATTGCACAAATGTTTTCTTGGACATTGTCTTCCATTGTTTTTTGTGTGTTTTTTGTTTGTTTTTTTTTTTTTTGTTTTTTTTTTGGACATTTCTGGATTGAGAAACATTATCATTATTGAAGTTAGCTCACCAGGCAAAGTTAACACACAACAGTGTGTTGCATATCCCATGCGATCAAAACAAGACGGGGGTTAAATACTGGTAAGATGCTGAGAGTTACTGTATCCAAAGAGGCAGAATACGCATTTACTAGTTCAGACTACTTCACAGCCCCTTTACATTTATGATTAGACTAAAGTTTTTTGTTTGCTTGTTTTTTTGTTTTTTTTTTGTTTTGTTTTTTAAGCAGTTTTCTTTTTACATATGGATTGAGTTTCAGTTTTGATAGTACTCGGTACACCTTTGTCATGATCAAAGCTGTAGCAATGGTAATTTTCAATTTGAGATAGTACAATTCACACCTTCATTATCATCAAAGCAGCGTAGCATAGGGTCCTAACACCTTCGGGGCACTTCTCTGTGCTCAAGTACAGTGCTAGGCATATAGATGGCATTCATTGATTAACATGTTTTAATTGGTATTTTTGTTCGGCACGTTCATTACATGTATATATTACTGTTGTCAATTAGTTTATACGTGAAAACCGATGGGCGCTTCTCTCATGTGTGACCAGCTTTATTTACTGTTTATATATTAATTCTTACAAGATCCTTTGGGAACAGGTGTTTTACGTTGTTTGGAAATGGGCCTTGCGATTATCGACTTTAAATGCTCTTTCAGGGTTTACGAGCCGTATAATTATATACGTACATACATGTAGGCCGGACCTCACGATTTAGAGAGCCCGCTTCGAAGTCGACAGGCCTGGGGTGATACCCGCGTCGGGTCATACCAAAGACTTTAATAAAGGTACTTGTTGCTGCCTCGCTTGGCACTCAGCATAGATACGACAGAGCAAGGAAAGAGGACTGGTTGGCCCAGTGTCAGTATAATGTGACTGGATGGAGCGCCATATGTGTTCAGCATGATGCTTCACTGGAAAACTTCTCAGTATGGCGGCAGCACTTTGGCGGCACAGATTCACAATGAGGCATACCATACGCGGGTATTAAGGGGGCCTCCGTGGCCCAGGGGGTTAACACGCCAGTACGGCGCAATGACCCAGCAGCCACCATTGCGGTCACTGTGAGTTCAAGTCCAGCTCATGCTGACTTCCTCTCAGGCTGTACGTGTAAATGTCTACCTGCAACCTGCAGGTGGCCGTGGTTTTCCCCCGGGCTTCACCCGGTTTCCTCCCACCACAATTCTGGGACCAGTTTCATGAAGCTCACTAATCTAAGTTTGCCCTTAACTACCATGACGACATATGTTGTAGAGATATAAAATGCACTTAGCTAAGAGCAACTCAACACTAAGTTTGCTTCATGACCCCTGGCCGCCGTCGTATACGTACAGCGTCATATAAGTAGGCGTCATATAAGTACATTCTTGAGTACGGTGTAAAGCACCAATCAAACAAATAACATGTGACTTCATTCCAGCCTACGACAATTCCGTTGCTTTCTGTATACTCGTAAGACCTTTGCGTGCTTTATTTTGGCAATAATCGGTCGATTTGCGCAGTCTTACGATCGTTGAAGTTTACTCGTGCCGTACATGGAATTCGGCACGTGCTGAGACCGTCAGTAATTTGCTAAAGGTCGATGGTTTACACTGGACACTCCAGTTTCATCCACCCATAAACGCTGCCAATCATGGTTAAAGTGAAAACCCATACATGAAGAACAGTTTCTGTATATACATGTACTTGCATACATCAGCAATATACGGTTTAATGAAATATCAAACTCTGGAAATGTCACACGGAACACATTTGGGTCATATCAACGGGTGAGAACAAAATAATGTTTTAATTAAACGATGTTGACCTATTCCGTACGGGACAGTTGTAGGTTATAGATACCTTTGATGTCAACCTTAACTAGACCCCGTTGGGGTGTATCATCATTTTGACGTTATTCGTGAAATCTGGATATCGCTTGATGATGATGTTTAAAAAAGCTACCAAACCCTCTTTATGGCTACCACATAATTTGCGACAGCCGTGAACACTTTCGCTTTATTTTTCTTTTAGAATTCCTATCCAAGTGAAAATTCCTTCGCGCGAAAGCACGACAGCCTGCTCGAGCTTAATACCCTGGGTTTGCTTTACCCTGACACCAAACGACACTGGAAATAAGAATATGAAGTTTGACCTGCAGTACTGACTTACAGTATTACCTGACTTTTTGCCCTTGCTTCTTAGACGCATACAGGCCCGAATCATATCCTACAATAATTAGTGTGGGAAATCACCGATTTAAAGGATACACGAAACGTTACTATAAAACTTAGAGTATGGTTTAGGAAAATGAAGAAAGATAAGAGGGGAAAAAAATTTCATGTTTTATATTTCTTAATAACTCCTGTATTTCATGCATGTTTTCCGTCAATGGTCGGGGGATATCCTGAAATGACGTCAACAATTAACATAGTGGGAACGCGCGACCAGCTAAGCAGCCCCAATCCGAGCTGGCCCCAAACAATGCTGTTTTGACAGCAATATACATCACAGTTGAAGTCACCACAGCAGGCTACTGAATTTCCGGACTGACTGCTGGGGCCAAAGAGAAACTTTAAAGCCCAAGCGTAAAGCTGAGAAGCTTTCCTGTTCTTTCATATTTTAGGGCAGATCCTAAAATCCACATTAAGAAAAACAACAAAAAAAAAAAAACAAAGCCTTTCATGTATCCTTTATACTACCGCTATGCATTTACCGCAATTTTCAATTTTTGTTTTATCTGAGTATCTTTCTTGTGTTGCCTCGTGGCTGTTACTTGTATTTTGTACAATATATGTGTCCTACCGTTTATCTATATGTTAAAACTTGTGTATGATTTTCTTAATATTCTTATGAAAGAATATAACACCGGTAGTGCACGCAGTGAACATAGCATTGAGTGAAATATAACAATGGTAGAGCACACAATGAACATAGTATTAAGTGAAATATGACATAGGTAGTATACACACTGAACATTGTATTGAGTGAAATATGACAGTGGTAGGCCACACAATGAACATATTATTGAGTGAAATATGACAGAGGTAGTGCACACATTGGTGCTTATCACTGAGATGTTAGAGCAAGGAAACAATACTGGTTGTTCCTGTGTCATTATGATGTGATTGGTTAGGATGTCATGCCTATCCCTTCGGCATGATATTCTTCAGTGGATGCAGCACTGTGGCCTGGTCGCGATCTGCCCCAGGAAGATTAACTACAAGTGTTCACACTTAATGACTCCTCGTCGTCAAATTGCACGACGTAAAAACCAAAGCGTATTAATTTATAGGGCCTACATACATACATACATACGTACGTACATACACACATACCTACATACCTACATACGTACATACATACTTACGTACTTACGTACGTACATACATACTTACGTACTTACGTACTTACGTACATACATACATACATACATACATACATACATACGTACATACATATATACATACATATGTACATACATATATACATACGTACGGCCGCCGTCGTACAATTGAAATATTCTTGAGTACGGCGTAAAACACCAATCAAAAAAATAAATAAACATATTTTCTGAATAATAACAGTTACAACTGTTTCATTTGACATTTTTGTAATTTCTTAAGTTATAAAACACATGTTCCCTTCTGCAGATCAGTGTTAGAGAAAATACAATGAAGCAATGTGATCATCATGAAGATGGTACTTTGGTTCTTTGGTAGTTGCCTGTCATGGATTATCTCCCTTGATACAGAGTAACGCTCCGGAAGTACAGTATGCTGCACAGCTTGGGAGGAGGGTGTTACTTTTGGGAATCAAGATTTCCAGAATATAGGTACCCATGTTTGTTGTTGTATTTAATCAGTTCATGTCCCTATGTTTATCTTTACTGCTAAATGCAACATTAGTCTCTCCCTGGGATGTTGTGACTTATTAAAAATATTCTTTTATATCTGCAACCCTTCACTGTATAGGGGAATGCTATGAAGTGTCCAGTTTTCGTGGATACGTATTAGTCCGCTAGCTTTGCCGTCTCATTTGATGAAATGATGTGATTGTCCAGTTTGGTTCCAATTTTAATTTATAATTTAGAATTATAATTCTGGATTTGCTACTTTCATCATCCTGCAGTCAGAATCCATCTAGATTAGTCCTGGATGACTACACTTTGCAGGGGCTCGCATAGTCATGGATTGCTCACATTCAGCTATAAACTAACCATGGTAATATGTAGGAAAACAGTTGATTACTAAGCTCCCAGTCCAGGTCAGATCAGTTACTCCTTTACAATGCTTACCATCCCAGGGCACATGACTGTTAAAATCCGAGGCATCCTGAACATCGATCATCCTGAACATAAACATCCATCCATATTTCAGCAAGTTCAACTTCTCTGCTCGCTTGGACTTCACAAGGATGGTCACCCATCACATACATTAAACACATTAAATGCGATGACAACACAACACTTAAAGTAATTCTAGACAAGTGACGTCTAATATATTGCTGTTAACATCAGTGCATTTGTTAGTTTCACCTAAGTCTGGCTAGGCCATGGTAATAGGGTGTGTGTAAGTTGCTACTATTAATGTATTTACGTGAACAGTTATAATAAAACCCTGACTGAGAAGACTGTTTGCCAGCAATTACACTGTAGCCGCTGCTGTGGTTTTACTCTCTGTGCTGTACCTCTTTAATTACATTGTAAAGGAGTGACTGGTTAAGCCTGGGAGGTTAGTAGTTGACTGTTTTCAGACATTTTACGATGGTTCCTTTACAGTTGAATGAGAGCAATCCATGACTATGCAAGCCTCTGCGAAGTGTAGTCGTCCAGGGCTACATTCATTTTAAGTTGGACTTAATGCTGTTACCCCTACAATAGTGTGAAATTTCCTACTAAAACTTGCACGGAAAGTTATAACAATGCAGTGCTGTCACGCTAATGACAATATCTGATTCAAATTCACAATCTGACCACTAGTCAGAAATTGCTGTGACATTACCTTTGGCACAGTTTTATTTGGGCAGGGACAGCCCCAAACTAATGTTAGAGCGCAGTCCTTTTAAACACTTGATGTAGTTACTTGCCCTTGTCAAATATATCAAGGCTATCAGTACAGCAGTTCACTGTGAGCATCACCATGGAATGTTGGATCGACCTTGTGCTTGCAATAAATTGATAAAAGGAGCAAAAAGTGTTTGCACACTCAGGGCCAAGGATATGTATTTGATGAGGATAAGTTTTGTCTAAAGCATCGTGACAAACTGCCATGGCAGCTGCATCAGAGTTTTAAATGGAGTGCGCTGTAGAGTTGGTTTGAGGCCATTAATGGCCAAAATTTGGCTAAAATTAATATTAAAGCAATCTCAGACTACCTGAACGCTAGTCCTATACAAATGTCAGAATGACATTTTGTAGTTTGGATTTGACATAAAATTTAAGTCATATCCTCATGTTACATTATTCCTGTTTGAAAACTACATAGCTCTCAACAACAACAGCATGCGCTTATAATTTCACCCAAAACATCACAAATTTGATAATGGCTTGACAGCGGTAAAGCCAAATAGTCAAGGCATCGATCAGACTGTCAGTCAGACTTTCCATCTGTCCTGACAAACTGACGCTGCTTCAAGTCTTTGTTTTGATAAACCTTGGTCACACCCCACGCAGGATGTCTAAAAAATTGCCTAGATGCAGCTGGACGTGGTACCTTTTGTAAATAACCGATTGTCGGCACCGGTCGACATGGACGTCCAGGAAAACATAGATGACAGAATATCCAGTTTAAATTCTGAGCAGGACGAATTCATTAGAGACTTTGTAAGATAAAAACATTGTTTTGAAATTCTGATGTAAGTTGACAATATAAGTTAAGAAACAAACTGACATTTCTCAGCCATAAACTTGTAACGAAACAAGAGAGAAAAACTGATGCTGGAAATGTGTGAATGTCTCTTAAAGGCGGCAGTGCTTGGGCAAGTTGTTTGCTAGTGTGTTTCATGCCAAAGGTAGCAGGCCAAAGGTCAGTGATTTACCCCATGCACCTTGTTTTCTTTCACCTGTAAATCTGACTGCCATTGTAACAGTGAAACTTTGTTGACTATACCTTTAAACAACTATCTGATTGCCGTTGTAGCAGTGAAAATTTGTTGACTATAGCTTAAAGCAACTATCTGACTGCCGTTGTAGCTGTGAAAATTTGTTGACTATAGCTTTAAACAACTATCAAATAATTCTAAAAATATGCACATGTATATGTACAAGTCTTTATGAGACGGTTAAAGGTAAAGCTGGTTGTCATAGTCCTGAGTATGTTGTAAAACACCAATAAAATAAATAAATCGATGCTGAAATTTAGGAGTTCATGTGTGTTAAGTGACAAAACACTGACATCAACGGTTCCTTTATGGTCAGAAAAGGCCACCGTAGAATCCCCAGCTCCAAATGCATTTTACTCATGTGGGTTCAAAAAAATGAAAAAAATAAATAAATTTTTCACATGGACAGTGGTTATATGCCTTTCATTCGACATACACTTTACGCTAGTGTTTTCTTTGCCTTTTAAATCATGTTGTCTTCACTGCCAAATCATAATCACACCTAATGGCATTCCATACTGAAAATTGTCAATTCACAAGCACTCTGATTTTCTTCTTTGCGTAGACAAATTGTCCGTTTTTCACATTCCATTACCATATACTATAAAATAATGTAGAAGATGACATCACTGTTTATTGTTTTTCTGTTTATTTGCATGTCTGTATATTTTCACAATGTCTCACCAGGCCATTAAAGGATACTTTGATCAATGCAATCAAATTGTGATCCAGGCAAAAATAATTTGTAACCCAGACATTGCCAGAAAATAAAAAGGTTGTTATGAAGAAACCATTGCAACCTGTATGTCAAAGAGCAGTAAACAGGACTTGGGTGATTAAATCTGACCATTTTTGAAGATATGAATTATTAGTTGACCTGTACAAAGTACATGCATAACTTATGTCATACCCTGAGCATCTGCATTGGCGTTCAGTAACAGGGAAAGCAATCTTAAAGTACATGTTAGAGGTGGTATCTTAAAAGTACAGCATGTATTGAGCTGAGGTTTTGCATACCGACTAGACAATGGCAGGAGGGGGGGGGTGCTGTGAGGGGGATGTGCGTATTAATTGCCATTAAATTAAAAAATTCATCATATCTCATAATGGAATCAATGTTAAAGTAAATGTTAGGGCTGATGTCTCAAAAAGTACTTTATGTATTGTTTTACATACATACAAAGAACAGTGGAACAATGAGGATGTTTCATCTACATGTATGATTCTCTGTGCGGGTGCATATTAATTACCGTAAATTACCAAATCCACGACTTCAGAACTTTACATGTGTATATTGAGCTGACATTTTCTCATTCATGTTTCTCCTTCAGACAAACTCTATGGTAGCCTTGCTACTCAATCTAAGTTGTGTTCATTCATCAACTGGACAAACCACAGGGTTGCTCTGCAGGTATAAGCTTCAGGACTACAGATATTTTGTGTTTGAGATATTACTTAAGCTCTTCACTGTAGGAGGCAGTCTTTTGCATGTACCTGTTGACATGAGTTGCACAGAGAAACCAAAGAGACACCATGGTGTTTTGTTCTTGTTACATGCAGCACTGGCAATGACCAGGTAAAAAGAACAGGCTGTGGCCTGTACAGCTGTTCTTCACTTCCATGGCCATGTACATGTACTCATGATAACGTCTTTACTCCACACCTGTTTGGACTCACTGTAATCAAGGCCAGGTAGTCTGTTGTTCAGTTATATCTGCAGGTATTTAGCCACTATAACACACCTGGATTGTGGAAACTTGGCACCTGACTTGTACCTGACACACATAAATAGTTATACAGCTAACCGGTTGTCGGCATTGTTTACCAGCTTAACCTCTTGTCAAGCTAGTTTGGAGATTTCTTACAAGGTTTGCAACTTATGTTCATCTGGATTTTTGTGCTTTTTGTGTCACTGTATGGATAATGCCTGAATTGATACTTCTGTGTTTATTCCATTGTAAATATATATTGCATTTTTGTGATTGTGGTATTACATACATCTGGTGTAGTTTTCTTCTAAACACAGGGCATGTAGATGTAGGCCTAGTATGTCTCTTTGGATTAAATAGTCACAACTTATCTGATATTAGCATAAATGATATGTGAATGTAGGGAAGTCTTTTTTACATGTAGATTTCCTGTAATATGGGCTTGTAAAGCACCTGTTTAATTTTTTGATGGTAATTTGATCACATCCCCTGCCAAACCATGTGGAAACCTAATCCTTATCCATGTTTATAGTGTACCAAAGTAAAAGTTTCTCTGAAAATTTTCATGTACAGCTCGCCCATTTCTTGTATGATCATGGTTATTTCAGTTGATGGGACACACTAGGTGTGAAAACCTGCAATGGACGAGGAATTTGTACATGTATATTCCGAACGTATCCCGTTTTAATGGTGCGATTTAATGGTGACAGTAAGCGGTCATGGATGCTTATGGGGTCATTTTCACAATCTAAACGTTCATTGAAGACCACTTATGTTCCTCCATTTTATGGTCTGCTTATCTGTATTTCATGTGATAAGGATCTGCGCTACTTGCGATTTACCAAATCTTAGCTATTTTGATTCATCCCCGGACATTGCACTTTCCTCCACCCATAAAATTGGAGGCCATTGTATAGGTGAAAAATTCTTGGCTTCATGACATACCTTAATTCTTCAGAGTGGCTTCATGACATACCCTAATTTTTCATAGTGGCTTCATGACATACCCTAATTCTTCAGAGTGGCTTCATGACATACCCTAATTCTTCAGAGTGGCTTCATGACATACCCTAATTCTTCAGAGTGGCTTCATGACATACCCTAATTTTTCATAGTGGCTTCATGACATACCCTAATTCTTCAGAGTGGCTTCATGACATACCCTAATTCTTCAGAGTGGCTTCATGACATACCCTAATTCTTCAGAGTGTCTTCATGACATACCCTAATTCTTCAGAGTGGCTTCATGACATACCCTAATTCTTCAGAGTGGCTTCATGACATACCCTAATTCTTCAGAGTGGCTTCATGACATACCCTAATTCTTCAGAGTGGCTTCATGGCGCACCCTAATTCTTTAACCTTTTTAGCTGCCCCTTCAACCAATATTTTGAAATATTCTGAAAGAACTATGAGGTGTTGAGAAATAATTTTCACAGTTCAATGAAGCCAACATCTGTAATGACATAAACAAATCCTTTTTTGCATTCTTTTCATATTAATTGTATGTATAAATTGAGAAGGTTGAAGATTTGCTGTATACATATACATGTAATTCAGGTCTACTGTGAAGCATTGTTAAGTACGACAATAATCCCCAATCACTCACTCTCTCAAATTTACTATTGTTGTATACGTGTAGATATCCTTGACACAGTGTTCTGATTTCCTTGTAGTGTCTCATAGGTGGGGATGTCAAAGTGCCACACTAATGGAGAATCACATGTCATTGATGACGTTAGGGTAAAGCCTGGGGTCAGGATTGGTCGCCAGAGAGCAGACACAGAACCCAGTATGACGGACACAGTCTCTGACGTCACTAGCAGGAGAGCTGTGAAGGGCAGGGCCAGCAAAAACAGGTTAGTTATATAGGATAGATGAAACTCTTGGTTTTTATTTCTTCATTAATATGGAGATTATGATTATTAAAGTACACACCAAATTCTCAGCTTTCTTCTTGAAGCGTGAAAACGTCTTTAACGTTTTTTCCCTGTCCAGAAATTAAGTACACTGCTATGGTGATGTCCAAAACAACTTTGTTGGGCAGAGTGTCCAAATTGTGGGGGCAAAGCTGGTCCTGTCTTCCCAGCATGTTCATCTATGATGTCATTTTTAGATATGTCCTACTGCTGACAGAAAATATGCTTAAAATGGAGGTGTTATTAAGGAATATAAGCTAGGCCTCAAAATGAACTTTTTTCATTTTTTTCTTTGGCTTACCCTTTTTCAGTTTCCTTTAAACCATACTCTTCATTGTTAAGTAGCTATTCATGGCTCCTTTAAACACCTGTCAAATAAATTAGTAGACATAAACTATGCATATTATATGAAATGATGTGTCAAGAGGTCTTAAACTGAAAGTACAGGATACAATTTTAGCTTCATGTATTTTGGAGCTAGAGGAACATTTTGGTGAATGTGCGCCTCAGAAGATGCTTTATGTGACATTTAAACGTTGCCAAATAACTACAATGTTTTATTATTTTTGATATAGAATCTGTTAAATAGACTAAAATCACCATTTTGATATCACAAGAGCAGTTTCATAACATTGTAAGTTATTGATCTCTATATAACAAATGTGTTACCTGGAATTGTTTCTTTTTAAGAAAAAGTTTGAAGTCCCAAGCTGTGTACTGTATGAACGTGCAGTCATCTTGGCTCCATTATCCATGTTTGTTTGAAGTTGACACTTGTCTGTTTTATTTTCAGAAAGACACGATCTCTCTATGGAGTGAGCCCGAACTGTAACTTTGGTCCAAAAGGCATTTTAGAAAGTTGCGAGACTACTGTGTGAGTATCATTATTTTTCATTTGTATACTATTAAGAAAAAATTGAGAATATTCCAGTTTGTGTTGATATTTTACGAAAATACGATTATATAAATGAATAATGCCAAGTGCACACAGACAGCATTTGTTCTCAAGAATAGGGTTTTCGTTATCTAGGCCAGTATCCATCTCTGTTTGCTTCGCCAACAAAAAATGTTGAATTTTGCTTTCTTTCTATGAATTTTGACCATCTATGTTTGCTCTGCCGGAATCATTAAAAACGGCCATTTAACATTGCTTATCAGCAGGTTACCAATATTCCAAATCATTTGAGACCAGGATTTGAAAATCCCCATTCCAGCGACAAATGTTGTTCATGTGCACAGGGTGTTTAGGCATGTTAGGAACAGAGTTAGACTGTTCATGACTTACCTGAATCTAGTGAAAACACACCAATACTGGCATGAATGTGATAGGAGTACATTTCCCCGCATCAAATATATCTATGTTGTCGATTACATGGTTATCTTTTTAAAGATACTGAATATTGGTTGTTGTGGCTTAATCATGCTGAATATCTCCTGTTCATTTTAATAGTATATTTGCATATGAATGATTTGTGTGTATCTAAAAAAAAAAGGTTGATTTGAAGATCATTAGTCATGTTCTGTAACATTGTCAGTGACCTGACTTAATATCAACCATCATGGTTATATGAACTTTGCAAATATTTTGAAATATTCATTGCTAACCTTTAGCATGTCAGTATATATGTATGATAAAATCGTTTTGATCCTCAACTTTTGTATTTAGCTCTTAGCCCTTCTGTGATTAGGCTGATTTGGGTTACGAATATATGAAAAAGACATAGCCTCTAAATACATGTAGATAGTTATTGTATACGTGTAAGTATCTTGGGGTGTTGGAAAGTCTGTGGTTTGGTGTGAGAATTATTTAAAGGCAGAGAAAACACTAAAATAAAGTATTTATCAGATGAAAGACAATTAAACACGGTCCAGGAAAATAGTTCGATTTACTTTTTTGATTCAAAAATGGATTTAAAACATACGATTCTGTGGTGGTCTGTTGGGACCCAAAGGGTGTCATTGGTGTCACAGCAGTATTTTTGGTTTGAAATAGTTCATTTCAAGGTCCATTTGTTAAATGCATTTATAGCTCAAAATGAGGATGCGTTGTGAATCATGAAATATAACAATCTATGTATGTCAAGCTGAAGTAACATAACTGGTCCTAATATGGTCACAAAAGGCCACCGTAGAATCCAAAGTTTTAAATGCATTTTACTGGGTCGAAAAATATTTTGAAAAAAAAATTCAAACAGTTTTCCATGACAGTATTTAATGGTTTTTCATCTGACATCTTCTTCCTGCTAGTGTGTTCTTTGCCCTTAAATAAAGATACTTTAGCCAAGTCAGCTTGTTCAGCTTCCTTCAGGGATACAGGGGAGACTACTCCTACAGCCATTGGTACTGAGATACAGTGGTTTATGTCATGTACAACCTACCAGCCATTTAATGTGAGATAGAATTGAACATTGAGTGTTTATGTTTTTCCATATTTTAATAGCGATGGTATCAGAGTTTTATCAAAAGTTAACATTGCTGTTTACAATTATGTATTCAGGGTTGTCTCAAAAATGAATGTTGTTGCTGTTTACTGTTAATCAGGTTTGTCTCAAAAATGAACATTGTTGCTTTGTACTGTTATGTATTCAGGGTTGTCTCAAGAAAAAAACATTGTTGCTCTGTAGTGCTATGTACTCAGTTATGAGTTTATCAAGTTTATTTCTGATTGGTTAGGCTGTTCCATAAAACCTTACCACTTCAGAACCTGCCTCAGAATTTGTATGCTCTCTTGTAATCATTTACATGAGAACAGTTGTATATCCTCAATCACATGACAACATTTAGGTATCTGTATTCGCAGAACAACAGTTGTATTATTCAATACATCCTCATTCATATGAGAAAATATAGATATATCCTCTCTTACATGAAAACAGTTGTATATCCTCATTCACATGAGAATGGTTGTGTATCTTTATTCAAATCACAATAATGCTCATATCCATGAGAACAGTTGTATATGCTCACAATAGTTGTATATCCTCATTTACATGAGAACAGCTGTATATCCTCATTCACATCACAAGAGTTGTGTATCCTCATTCACATCACAAGAGTTGTTTTTCCTCATTCACAACACATCAATTGTATATCCTCATTTACAACACAAGAGTTATATATCCTCATTCACATCACATCAATTGTATATCCTCATTTACAACACAAGAGTTATATATCCTCATTCACATCACACCAGTTGTGTATCCTCATTCACATCACACCAGTTGTGTATCCTCATTCACATCACAAGAGTTATATATCCTCATTCACATCACAAGAGTTATATATCCTCATTCACATCACAACTGTTGTATAGCCTCATTCACATCACAACCTGCTGATGGTTGTGGGTTCCCCCCCGGGCTCTGCCTGGTTTCCTCTCACCATAACGCTTAACCTGATAAAAATTATAAACACCAAGCTGGATTTTTTTTTACCCAAAAATGATAAAAAAAAATTTTTATTGTTTTCATAAACATATCACTTAATTTAATCGTGGAATCTCATGAATGAAAAAATAGCAAATAATTATGCTAGTGAATAGGCTTGCTCTGAATTACCTCCCTTGTTACAAGACAGCGACTATGACGTAATGCAAGATTAGTTTTGGAGGTGTGAGAAGTGGGACCTTGCCTGTTAAAATGTGCAGTATGTGGGGTATGTCATGACAGTCACAAAGATCTTTAAGGCAACAGTATGCAAATAAAAAAAAACATATCTGCCTTTGGGAGTCACAGAAATGTCAAGATATTTTGGGTGATGACTTGAAGTCCATGTTTTTCAGCTTTTCTATTTAATAAGAGTCATAAAATTATGTCCAAATAGATTAAAAAATACATATCCTGGGTTTATCCTGGACTTTGCAGATAAGTTTATAAAATTAATATCTTATCTTAAAGGTAGATCATCAAGTAGCTTATGCCGCTTTAACTCTGAAACTTTCCACTAGCCATTTTCTGTGGGTAACCCCAGCTTACTCCTAAAAACACACCTTTTAAACGGGAGAGTGACCTCAAGGGAAGCAATTTGGTGTGGGCTTGTTGTTATTAGAATTCCTTCTGACGACCTAAAAGAGTCATATTTTTACAGGATGAGCTGGCTCATGATGACTTTTCTATGTACAAAATATGGTAATATTTCTATCAATCCATGGAATTAGTCAACAACATTGAGGAGGTGGTACGGTTTTTAATCCCATGAGGTGGCGCTGATGTGAAGTAGGACCTCGAGTCATTGTTACATCAACATTTCAGGGACCGGTAGATCCAGGATCAAACCTTGATCGAGTCACACCTAAGACTTTTAAAGAGGAAGTTGTAACTTGGTGTTCAGCATGAAGGGGATAGTGCAACGACTGTTTGACCCGTATCAGTTTAATGGCTCGGGCAGGGCGGCTTACTTGCCTTTGGTAAGTCGTCTCAGTGGAGCAGCTCTAAATAAAAGAGCGGTTGAAATCCGTCCTGCAACAAGGAGGCACATTACACTATACACGGACCCTAAGGATTCCTTCGTCGTCATATGACTGAAAAATTGTTGAGTACGACATTAAACCCCAAGCACGCACTCACTCACTCAACATTTCATTGTAGTGTAACGTCTACACCGCTGCAGTGTATCAGTTTGTATTGTTGCATTTTACTGTGTTTAATGTGACATCACCATGAGCTTTGAAAGAGACATGTGATGTCAATAAAATGACAGGTCCCCATTCTGATTAGCCACAGCTAGGTGTACTGAATCAACCACCTCAAGGTCATCACCATGAGGAGCTGGACATATCAAAACAGTTTCACCCCTGAAAGTAGGGGAACCACAGTATGGGCTTGTTTATCCGTGAAAGGTGTTACGCTTGGCTGGCTCTCCTCCACAACATACCACAGTGATTTGGCACAGACCAGAAGGTGTGACAAGCTTGTTTATAACTGTCATGTACTAGGGTTCATGCACTATCCCATTCGAGGCCCATTTACTAGCTCCTGTTTTGTGGAGCTGCAGCTGTGACTTACTCCAGTTATGTCTAGCTCTGGTTATGTCTAGATTGAATTGCTCTTAGCTTCAGTTGTGTGTGTCTCCAACTGTGCCTAGCTCTTACTTTGTCTTGCTCAGGCCGTGTCTTGTTCTGGCTATGGCTCGCTCTAGTTGAAGTTGTGTCTATTTTTGGTTATGTCAGCATCTACTGTGTCTCGCTCTAGTTGTGCCAAAATCCTGTTGCTCTTAGCTCCAGCTGTGTGTGTCTTCAGCTGTGCCTAGCTCTTACTGTGTCTTGCTCAGGCTGTGTCTTGTTCTAACTGTGCCTAGCTCTGGTCATGTCTAGTTGAAGTTGTGTCTATCTTTGGTTATATCCAGCTTCTGTGTCTAGATCCTGTTGTTCTTAGCTCCAGCTGTGTGTATCTGCAGCTGTGCCTAGCTCTTACTGTGTCTTGTTCTGGCTGTGGCTAGCTCTGGTCATGTCTAGTTGAAGTTGTGTCTATTTTTGGTTATATCCAGCTTCTGTGTCTAGATCCTGTTGTTTCTAGCTCCAGCTGTGTGTGTCTCCAGCTGTGCCTAGCTCTTACTTTGTCTTGCTCATGCTGTGTCTTGTTCTGACTGTGGCTAGCTCTGGTCATGTCTAGTTGAAGTTGAGTCTATCTTTGGTTTTATCCAGCTTCTACTGTGTCTAGATCCTGTTGTTTCTAGCTCCAGCTGTGTGTATCTGCAGCTGTGCCTAGCTCTTACTGTGTCTTGCTCAGGCTGTGTCTTGTTCTGGTTATTGCTACCTCAGGTCATGTCTAGTTGAAGTTGAGCCTATCTTTGGTTTTATCCAGCTTCTACTGTGTCTAGATCCTGTTGTTTCTAGCTCCAGATGTGTGTATCTCCAGCTGTGCCTAGCTTTTATTGTGTCTTGCTCAGGCTATGTCTTGTTCTGACTGTGGCTAGCTCTGGTTATATCCAGCTGTAGCTTTGGTTATGTCCAGCTTCTACTGTGTCAAGTTTCAGTTGGATGCTAGATGCTGTTGTTTTTAGCTCCAACTGTGTGTATATCCAGCTGTGCCTAGCTCTGGCTGTGTCTTGCTCTGGTTGTGTCCAGCTTTAGCTTTGGTTATGTCCAGCTTCAACTGTGTCAAGTTTCCATTGGATGCTAGATGCTGTTGTTTTTAGCTCCAACTGTGTGTATATCCAGCTGTGCCTAGCTCTGGCTGTGTCTTGCTCTGGTTGTGTCCAGCTTTAGCTTTGGTTATGCCCAGCTTCAACTGTGTCAAGTTTCCATTGGATGCTACATGTATATGCTGTTGTTTTTAGCTCCAACTGTGTGTATATCCAGCTGTGCCTAGCTCTGGCTGTGTCTTGGCCTGGCTGTGCCTTGATGTGACCATATCTACCTGAAGTTGTATCTAGCTTTAGTTATGTCTAGCTCATCTTGTGTCTAGCTCTGGCTGTGCGGACCACTCTGGCTGTGAGGGCCACTCTGCCTGTGCGGACCACTCTGGCTGTGCAGGCCACTCTGGCTGTGACAAACTCCATATATGTCTTCATGTTTTAAAACAGTAAGGTGACACCATTTGTATTTTATATTTTACGGGTGAGCCAACACTGAAAATCCAGAACAGGAATAAAAGTGAAAATCCACCTTTTTACTTTGCTGGTCTTGATATTTTTATAATTTGGCAGATTTTTCAAAGCTACATGTATCTGATCATGTAAAAATGGCTTCAATAAGACAGATTGCTGGGACAGTCCACATTTCCCATAAATTAAATGATTTTTCAGTTTTACATTTATTTTTAAATCCTCATTTGACAGTGGAAAAAGATATACTCTGTTGGTAAAACGCCAAAACAAATCGTTGTGGCCTAACTGAAGAGTTGTTGAGTTAAAGAATGACATGCTAAGCCAAAGTTATAGTATTTTAAAAATAATAATTTGACTGACTGAAAGTGTTCATTGACAGTATTATATATAAATAAATGTGGCCATCATTACAGTGCATGACCTTTGATCTCTGCAGTCATGGCAATATTGGTTGGGGTGAGGTTTACAGTTATAATACAGCCATATAAAGGTCATGACCTGTCTGATGAGCCACATGAACATTCTGGTAATTGACCTCTCGATGACCCTTTTTATTTCTTTTTTATTTGTATTTTGCGTGGAATATCACACCTGTCACACTGATGTGTACGTTAACTTCACGGCTACATCATACTGGTTCTTACTGCTGTAATTTTTCAACCTTTTCGCATGTTTGCAAGAGGTTTTTTCGGGCATATTCTGAAGGCATTATTTTGTGTAGACTGATAAAATTACACTTTTTGTGAAGCCCTGAAATTGGCCAATTCATTTCATTTGACCAAGGGTATAATGTTTTGGCGGGTGTAGTAGCGCACATCCTGAAATGGTGAATTTGGCTTATTATGTGACCACCTGGCTGATCCTGCCAGTTCTCATGTCAGGAGGATAGTGTAAGGTGTGTAGGTCACTTATACAGATAGATCTTGCTATCTGCTGTGGGGTCACGGGCCTGGGGACAAAAACATATCTAACACCGATAATAGCACTTGTATCTAGCCTCTGTCACAAGGTCAAACTGATTAGGGATTTGTATTATGTATGACGTGGGACATGTTCTACTATTGCGTGTATATCTCTTCTTGCTTCATTAATCTGTGCATGATACATGTGCATTCATGTAACCTGCCAGCCATAAATTCTCATCCAGCTGGATGTATATTTGAGCCATAAATTCACATATATAGTTCTTGCGACAAGCTATCAGTAACCACCCATGTGGTTATAAAGCAAATATTTGAACCATAAATTCACATGAAGCACTTGATATCCCTAAGCCATAAATACTGATCAAGCTAAATACCCACCAGTCTAAATACTATAATAGAAATATAGACGTGGACCATAAATACCCATTAAGTATGAAACATAAATAAACACCCTGTTGTTAATGCCCCTATTAAAAACCAAAAATATCCACCAAGCTAAATGCTTCATTATGTCAAATGTATTATAAAATACACACCTTTAATGGAAGCAAAAATTCACACCTTCTTCTTGCTCCCAAACCATAAATACCCACCAAGCTAAATACTTCATTAGTGCAAACATATTATAAAAGACACACTTTTAATGGAAGCATAAATACACACCTTGTTCTTGTCCCTTTACCTTAAATACCTACCAAGCTAAATACTTCATTAGTACAAACACCTTTAATGGAAGCATAAATACACACCTTGTTCTTGTCCCTTTACCATAAATACCCACCAAGCTAAATGCTTCATTAGTACAAACATATTATAAGATACACACTTTTAATGGAAGCATAAATACACAGATTGTTCTTGTCTCTATGCCATAAATACCCACCAAGCTAAATTCTTCATTAGTACAAACATATTATAAAATACACACCTTTAATAGAAGCATAAATACACACTTTGTTCTTGTCCCTTTACCATAAATACCCACCAAGCTAAATGCTTCATTAGTACAAACATATTATAAAATACACACTTTTAATGGAAGCATAAATACACACATTGTTCTTGTCTCTATGCCATAAATACCCACCAAGCTAAATGCTTCATTAGTACAAACATATTATAAAATACACACCTTTAATAGAAGCATAAATACACACCTTGTTCTTGCCCGCAAACCATAAATACCCACCAAGCTAAATTCGTCATTAGTACAAACATATTATAAAATACACACCTTTAATGGAAGCATAAATACACACCTTGTTCTTGCCCCCAAACCATAAATTCCCACTGAGCTAAATGCTTCATTAGTACAAACATATTATAAAATACACACCTTTAATAGAAGCATAAATACACACCTTGTTCTTGTCCCTATACCATAAATACCTACCAAGCTAAATGCTTCATTAGTACAAACACCTTTAATGGAAGCATAAATACACACCTTGTTCTTGTCCCTTTACCATAAATACCCACCAAGCTAAATGCTTCATTAGTACAAACATATTATTAAATACCCACCAAGCTAAATGCTTCATTAATACAAAGATATTATTATATACACACTTTTAATATAACCATAAATACTTATTGCGTATTTTAAAATACACACCTTTAATAGAAGCATAAATACACACCTTGTTCTTGCCCTCAAACCATAAATACCCACCAAGCTAAATGCTTCATTAGTACAAACAAATATCAATCAATCGAACCCAAAACAATCAAAAAGAAACTCTAGTTTCCTCCACCCATTAATCGAAATATGAAAAGGGCATATATGTCTTGGTTAAAACTACAGATGCTATAAACTGCATGTACAGCACAACTGTTTTGCAGTTATAATGGCCATTGTAAGGATGCCATAAAACATCGATCAAATAAATCAATTAATTTTGATGAAGTTCCTGTATGCAGTGTCTATAATCCCAGATACAGTGGTAGCTGGGAAATGTAACACAAGTGTCTACAGATTGATCAAACATCCATTCAATCAAAAATATCTAACATCAAAGGCGCTCAATCAACCACAAATACTGCTATAAACACCATACCCCTATGCCCACTCCATAGTGGGGGATAATGTTAGAAATCCATCTAATCACAGGTAACATTTACATGCTCCAATGAATTTGACCTTACTGACGTATTCTGTCATTTACGGTTGCATAAAAGATCAGACAAACCCTTTAGGAACTTCTCCAGGATCATGCCTGAGGGATCTTATAGAGAGTGCATCACGTGTGCTCTGCATGAAGAATTCCTGAACTCCTGTACTGTCGGTCATAGTAAGATGCTTCAGTGCACATGAAATATTTTGTTCTTATTAAGGTTGCTGTGGTCATTAATTATAGGAATGAGGGGACTTTACCTGAACTCAGCTGTTTACACACATACACTCCCTCAGAGGTGACAGTTAGTATGCGTTGGTTTTGTACTTGGCCTACATTTTGATCTGGTGGTCGAACAGGCATAAGTGCGCAAGTGAGTGCTGCAATCTTTGTCTGGTCTGTCTGTAGGCCAGCTAGCACACTCAGCTGACACACATACATGCCGAACAGACCTTAGTGACATCCTGGTGTACCTATGTCACACAGACCCTCCGCATTATCTTACTAATATATCCTGCTGTGGTTTTTATCAACATCCTAGTCGCTGGTAGGAAAATGGCTGGTCAGTGGCTGACTTTGGTTCTACATCAGGGAAGGTGTGTGTGTAAAGCCCAGCGGCAGAGATAAAACCAACAGGAGACAAGGCTTGAAAAGAGGCAGCCTAATACATCCGGGTGCTCCCCCCCCCCACCCCACCTCCCTGAATATACTACTTCCTAGACAGCCCATGTGAGACAACCACCCTCAGCCAGGTGGACAGTGGCATTGCTGGACTACCTGTGGATGTGTATGCAGTTGTTCACCAGCTGTGACTTGACAAGAGGAGACCTGCCTACCCAGACCAGCATGACCATGTGAACCTCTCAGCCATATAAATACAGGTAGGTTCAACACTCACATGTATGTACACAAAACTTGCACTCATATGTTTAATTCAGTCAGCAAATCTTCAAGCAGATCATATGGTCTATTATTTGTAGTATGTTTACATTCCGAGTATTGAACTCTAAAGACTGGGCAGGTTTAGCTAACCTGTACAGGCGTAGTTTATACCACCCTACCCTGAGCATCTGCGTCGGCTTTCAATAACAGGGAAAGCAATGTTCAACAAAATGTTATAGGTGGGCTCTTGCTTATACTTCATCAAGTATTTTGGGATTTCTAAATCAGCTAATATATTAACTGCTTCAACAAACTTCATAGGCTCACATGTAGTTGCAAAATTCTTCATAGACAGCAACCTTAGAGCTTATGTCTAACAAAAACGCTGAAAATTTGTTACACAAAAATTGCTTAAGAGTTTGGTCTAGGCTGGACAGTTGTGATTGTGTGAAAACAGCTCTTTTCAGCAGACTGAGCTGGTGAGACCTTCACACCAATTGTTGATTATTTATTTTAGGAGTAGAACAGCCTATCAGGCTTTCTGTTGGCATTCCCCTGTAGGATGTTGCCATTCCCATGTTCAAGAGTGGCTCTCTTGATCTTAATTAAGAAAAAAAACTTGAACCTCCCATAATAACAGCCTATAAAGATAAACAATATCTACTCTGGTGGTTTGAGACTGCATTTAGCTGGACCACTGGTTAATGATGTGATTTTGGCTTAAAAAAGTGAGGCTCCAGCACAAAGTTCATAAAGCGTGCTAATGTATCCCTGAAGGTGTGGAGCATCAGAGAACAAATGTGTGTCATATATATATATATATATACACATTTATAATAAGAGATTCAGGTTCAACCCACGAAAATGCTAGCATTTTCATCATATAAGTGAAACAGTTTTGAGTAGGTTATAAAACACCTATGAAATAAATAAACAAATAAATGAATTAGAGATTTTTAGAGGTTACAGAAAACAATCAACACTACATGACAGTATTAAATATGTACAGCTATGACAGTATGACCATGGAAGCGTCGTTGACACAAACCTGTTAAGTATACTTAATCCTTGAGATGCACAGTGCTGTTCAGGCCAAGCAAATCCGTCTAGACAGTTGCCTAAGCAGGAGGCCAGCCCTTAATCCCATGGCATGCAGGGTCAGCTTATTGTGTCAGGCTTTTAAAGAATCATGGCTTTATTGAAGACAGACTAATTGTAGAAGTGCATTGTCTATGATCCAGTCTACTTTTGTAATCCCTCGTTCCAGCATGTTTTGGGTTGGTCTTTGAAGCCATTGAAAACACTGTTTTATATTCTTTTACTGCAAGCAAAAGGGTTTATGGGCAGCCAGATGAAAGTTCAGTCTCCTATAAACAGGCCTACATGTACCTTTTTTGTGTACTTTTGCACTGTTTTGATGTAGTCCCAGGCAATTGACCACTGAGGTACAGTTTGCATCTTCCTTAAAATTGACAAATATAATATTGTATCTAAAATTTGTGAATTGATTTTTTAACATGGTGGTAAAATTTTGCTCTCATATGCTTTTTCAAATGTGCACTGTTTTTGACAGATTTGCATTTCAAGACAAATCTTTTTAATTTCATTTTATACTTTTAATAGTGCTTGAGTGTAGAAAACTTCCAATTGGTTTGATTTGAGTGCAGTTGCACTCAGCAGTTAATAGGTCTTTATTTTTCAAGTGAATCACAGATGTACAAAGTCATAGTATCTCTCCTCCTATTGTTTCAGATCAAGTTCACGCATAGCTTCAGCACATCAGATAAATTGGCATACTACGTGCATCTCACCTGATTCAGCTGTTGCAAGTCATCACTGTTGAAGAAGCAGAAAAAAAAAAACCCCAGATGTTTGCTTTATGGATTACATGCGTAATTGTATGAAAGAGCAACCATCCACGATGAGAAAGAGTCAGCCTGAAAGATTAAGTTGAAATTTAACAACATGGACATTTGCATTAAGGATATTTCTTACGGTTTCTTCCAAGGAAACTTTTCTTCGATGTACTCTACATACCTGGATCAAACTATGGACCGTTTTGGTCAGCCTGTGATGTTGAGACTTGTGCCAAAAGGCCAGAAATCCAGCTCTACGATGCGTACAAGAAACTCGGACAAAGAATGGAGAAGTAACAGTACTTTAAGCAGTCCAGTGCCCCAGATTCCTGATGTTCAAATTACCAAGAGATCTCCAAAAAACGGTTTTATCATAACTAAATCATTTGCTCAAGATTTTGGTGTGAAGGTCTCACCAGCTCAGTCTGCTGTTGCATCCAACTCACTGACTGAGACTGATAGTAACACTGTCTCCTCAGCCCAAGATGACAAGGACATTTACCAATCAAAGCTGTGTGAAGCTATAGACTTGTCAGCTTTAGGTGACAACATTACCAATCCTCACACTCATCATGTCAACTTCATCTCTGGACCATCAGTTCAAAATGAAAAGGTTACACTGTTACAAACTCAAGATGGCAATATTATCATCACAAACTCACATGCGCAAATGCATAGCAGTATTGTAAACTCTCCAGCTCATGAAGGCAGCATCAGTAATAATTTGCTTGCTCAAGATGACAACGTCTTTGCCACCCAGGCTCAGGGAAACAGTGTTTGTGATTCATCAGCTGCAGATGGTAGCACCATCAACACACCAACTCATGATGGCAGCACCATCAACACACCAACTCATGATGGCGGCACCATCAACACACTGACTCATGATAGCGGCACCATCAACACACCGACTCATGATGACGGCACCATCAACACACCGACTCATGACAGCAGCACCATCAACACACCGACTCGTGATGGCGGCACCATCAACACACCAATTCATGACAGCTGCACCATCAACACACCAACTCAAGATGAAAATGTTTCCTGTCTCAATCATTCAGTCTACAGGGAGCATTATTCTCACATTGCAATGTCCTCTAAACATGATGAACATTCTGACAGTGTAACGGATAAACATCTATCTCAGATCAGCAACGTCTCTGAGCCTAGCCTAAACCAAAGCTTGGCTCCATCAGTAACGTAAGTACATGTAACCTGTAAACCTTGGGATACTTATCATTGATATTCAAAAAAATCGTGTTGCGGTATGATATACTACTGTACTGTAATTCTTCAACCTTTTCACAGGTTGGCAAGGAGTTTATTCAAGCATATTATAAAGGTATTATTGTGTGTTAACTGATAAAATTATACTTTTTTTTTTGGTGAAGGTTTGAAACTGGCCAGTGCAATACAGTGTAGTTTTGTCTCCAAAATCAAATTAAAAATTTGCATAAATTGCCGTGAAAGTTGCTCTGTCATATGCGAATAGGTTGAGGAATTAGGGTACTGTGTTTAGAGATGTATATGCAGATCAGATCTGCACGATTGATCTTGACTACCCATGATGAAGACGCACGTGTAAGACCATGTGTTGTATTTCTGTTAGAAGTTTATTTAACATAGGCATGAAAATAAGAAATTTTTCATAAATTTTCTCCGTTAACAGTCTTGGAAAAAATTTGATTTTAAAATACAGTAGGTGTTGCCTGTAATAACTCTACTGGCTATACTGAAAAATGTTCAGTATATCTCAATAATTTGATTTACCTCACAAATTTTAAACTTTTCCTTACTCTTTTGTGTTTTCCCTCACAGTTTCCATATTTAAAACAAGTATACAATGCTATAGGCTTGAATGTATTTTATAGAACAGTCAATTCAGTCTCAAACTCGCTCTGTTCTAAGTAGAATGATTTTGTCTTCTAGTTTCGATATTCAGCTAATCTGTGATTCATTTTTTTCTACATTCTAAAGTATAACATGACATGGATGCATCCCTTGTATACTCAAAAGTAAAATGTAACTACTTGTAGGCAATTTACATTCTGGGCATCACGGTTCCCTCTGATGGTTCTTTGTTATTATGCCCATGCAGACATGGTGCCCTGTCATGGTTCCCTTTCATGATGAACTGCCATGGAGCCCTGTCATGGTTCCCTGTTACTGTGCCCTGTCATGTTGCCCTGTCATGGTGCACTTTCATGGTTCACTGTTGCCGTACCTTGTTATGTGGCCCTGTCATGGAGCCCCGTCATGGTGCCCATTTATGGTTCGCTGTTACTGTGCCCCATCATGATGCTCTTTCATGGTTCGCTGTTATTGTGCCTTGTCTTGTGGCCCTGTCCTGGTGCCCTATCATGGTTCGCTGTTACTGTGCCTTGTCTTGTGGCCCTGTCCTGATGCCCTTTCATGGTCTGCTGTTACTGTGCCGTGTCTTGTGGCCCTGTCATGGTACCCTGTGGTGATGCCCTTTTGTGGTTCACTCTTACTGTGCTTTGTCATATGGCCTTGTCATGGTGCCCTGTCATGGTACCCCCTCATGTGGCCTTGTCATGGTTCCCCTGTCAGTGTGCTCTGTCACTTGGCCCTGTCATGGTTCTCTGTTATGATGCTGTGTCTAGATCATCTGGTAAAAATGACCGGTGTATATACATATAAAGTGGAGAGGGATCTTACATGTACCAGTACCTGAATCTATTTACAAGTTATGGCTGTTACGGGGAAGTCTTCCTGTATAGCTGAGAGGTTTGTGTCAAGTTTGAAAAGCAGTCCATTTCCTTTGTGTTGTACGTATAAGTATTTTTCTGTGGAAAAATGCGTGTACATGTTTGCAGTTCTTCTGCAATGTTAACCCAAATCCAAGAAATAATTTGTTGATTTTGTATGTTGACATGTTGGCTTCTTTGACAGTGTAAAACATGCATGTCTGTGAGTCTGGACAGATTACATGCTTCATTACTTCAATTACAAATAGTACGTGGGCAGGTCTGCCAGCAACTTGCGGATGGTCATGGGTTTAACTTGGCCTCTCTGGTTCCCTCCCACCATAATGCCGGCCGCCATCGTATATATGAAACTTTCTTTAGTACGGCGTAAAACACCGATGAAATAAATAAATCAATTACAAATATGAAGTATAAACAGCAAAATCAGCTTGTTATTGTGAAAGCCAAAAATTGTCAGTTAACAACTGGCATACATATACATGTACATGCACTAAATCCACACCGAATTCGACCATGACATGGTGTGTGTTTTAGTATATTATTGAGATATTTCCTTGCTCTAGACATGCTATTTGATCATTTTTGTGAAGTTCATTTTGTACCACAACCTGAACGTGACAGTTTAGTCTTCCAAAAAGTAATGAATTATGATTTCAAAGTATATGACATTATACTTTAGTGGCCGATTATGTTGAGGGTAGATATAGGCTCTAAATCTCTGTATTAAGCAGCTTGTGGTAAAACACACACATATACCATGCAGTGGCTAGCAACTTGTGAGTAGCGAAATATCTGTGGGTTAATTTGGAGACACTTATAAAATAATCATCCATATCATAGTGCGTTATAATCCTGAACTATTAAAGCTGAGACCCCTGAGGGTTTGTTTGTAGCATAATTGAAGCTCATAGAAAAAAAATTGCTACCAATGGGGAATAAGAAAAACATAATTTATTGCGGTGATTGTTATCAGGAAAAATAATACAGACATCTCAATATCGAGTGTATATATATATATATAAATATATATATATATATATATATATATATATATATATATATAGCGGTATCCAGTGTTTGATATGGCTGCTTCGGCTTGATTAGCAGGGCATTGAGCTACCTTTGTCAATATGCAGACTGGAGGATTCATTCTTTCTTTTTCATTCTTTTGTGGACATTTTAAACAGTTTTTCACTGGAATGCTTTCTTGTTAAGTACATGTACTAGTTTTGTTTTTTTTTTTTGCTTTCCTTGTCTTTTTTTTTCTTTTTATTGTGTTTGGGATGCACAAGTCCAGTTCATGCTGTAATATGTAAAGTGATACATATATTAAGGTGATTTTTACAATAAAAACTATGATTGCATTTAGCATTTAGAAAAATTGCATACTGTTAAGATCAGCTTCTGTGTAACTGTTTAATGAGTAAACAAAATTAGTTTGTGATTTTTAATAGCTACATGCAATTTCCTTTCTCGAAGTTGATCCCGCTAATAATAGCCTAAGTCCGCCCCCGATCCCCTGTTTCCACCCCCATAGAAAATATAAGAAGACATTAAAATTCTCTTCTTGTAACACTTAAATAATGTGTGTATATTTAAAATGAATCATATTTAATTTAACTTTAATTTAATTAGAAGCGCTTTAGTCAATGTTTGTCAGCCCACGGTTTTAGACATGTAAATGGATACATGGTTTAAATAGCCAGCTGATAATTGCTGAGTATTAGAAGTCACATTCCTACACTTACAGTCAGGGTTTGTAGATCGAACAAAAGATGGATTTCAGAAACATGAAACGGGATATAACCACTGTGCCAGTTTCGCCGGAATCTTTAGGTATCAAGTCAATTTACGGGTAAGGTAAAAATTTTAAAACACCCAGGGTATTAGAGTTTTATGTAAAAAGCCTTTGGCTGAAATTAAAATTTTATATGTGATTTTAAAAATGCTCTTTGTTGACCTGCAGAAAATTATTTTAGGTCGCACTCCAAATGTCTTCCTGCATTCAGTTGAAACAAGTCTGATAAATGCTTGAAAAGGCTTTTTTTGTAATGTGATGAAAGCATCAAGCTGATAAGGCTACTGTGTATGCATCTGAGTGTTCCCAAAACTCAGTGTATATACGAATATTTACACACATGTACCTGTATCGTGTGCTTGCTTTTGGAGCTAAAACTGCCTTGTCATGCCCTCAGAGCATAGCTACACGTGCATGTATTTTGAAGTGCGGATTGTTTTGCTTGGTTAAGCTTAATACTTTAGTCTTCAACTCTTTTAACATAGACTAATTTTAAGTCCCCACTTGTATAGACCTATACAAATATTACACAGCATGATTTTTGCTTTTCACACCATGAATTGTGGAATTTACCTCGCATGCTGTTCTAAAACTTAAAGCAACTTCAGTTTCTTTCATTGTTTGATTTTTTTTATGCGCAGAAGGTTTAAAAAAAACTTTGCAATACTGTACGTAATTTATAGATGGTTACAAATGAATGGTTAATACAATTAACAAACCTTACGTATTCAATCTGTGAATGCGTTCCTGTATTTCTTTCCTTTAGCTTTACCTTCCTGCTTTAGTCACACATACGGGGTATATGGTATTGGGTGTTGTTAAGCCGCACTTGTAAGAATGTAACGAGCTTAAAGTGACGTTTCAACATTTAACTCAGGACAACATGTACACGTAAGTTTGCATCAACTTTTGTGAGGCTGAGAAGATCAGCTGTTACCATGTTAACGGCAAAGCCTGCATTTCCGTGGTCATACATGTATGTGTAGCTTTGCATCTCTATTGATATGTTTACGTATTACGTTTTCATGAAGATTGTTTGATGAAACGTTTTACAGTGATATTTGTATACAGCGTATGTAAACCATGATCTACCTGGGAATCAGAAATCAGTTATCTGTTAATACTAGGAAGTCAATAATAAACGTGTGTTACATGCACTGTATGTTGAAGCATTCATAATGTTTGCATCTTAAATTTAACTGTGATTTGATGCTTGACTTCACAAGCAGTATGTATATACATATATATATATATATATATATATATATAAGTATGGCGTGCAAACCACCAATGAATCTATAGAAATATAGGATGTATAGACTTGTATTCACTATTTGCACTACGTGTGACATTTTTTAGTTTTATACCCTACACATTTTACATTAATACACACATGTACAGGTTTATCTATCACAGTGTTTCCATCAACATCCATTTATGTGCGTGTAACATTTTTGCCAGTGTGGTTAGATACATGAAGTATTTACATCAGCACATACAGTTATGTACTAGTCTGACTTTAATATCAGCATTTATGTGTAACATTTAAATCATTCATGTTTATAGTGGCGACGTGTTTGTAACTTTTTCACATATGTAATTATGTATTTGTCCATAAGATTTACATCAGTAGTGATGTATTTTTGTGTAACTTTCACATCAGTATTTTAATGTATTTGTGTGTAACTCAGTAGTTACGTATTTGTGAACAAGACTTACATAAACATTGATGTATTTTTCTGTAGCTTAAAAATTTCATCCGTACATGTACATGTAGTTACCCTAATTCTTCAATCTTTTCTACCTCGTCGACCAATATTTTGAAACATTCTGAGAAAACTGTGGGGTGTAGAGAAATAATTTCCACAGTTTTTTTAAGCTTTATCTTTGTCGACACAAAAATATAATTTCTAATATCATTTGTATAATAATTGTATACATAAATTCCACTGAAAAGGGTGCTTTAGTGGTTGAAAAGGTTGAAGATTTACAATATGTACATGCAGATGTATTTTTGTGTAACTTTTACATCAGTTGTTATGTTTACGTATTTTTGGGTATCTTTTACATCAGTAGTTATGTTTACATATTTTTGTGTAGCTTTTACATCAGTAGCTATGTACATATGTTTTTGTGTAACTTTTACATCAGTAGCTATGTACATATGTTTTTGTGTAACTTTTGCATCAGTAGTTATGTACACATGTTTTTGTGTAGCTTTTGCATCAGTAGTTATGTACACATGTTTTTGTGTAGCTTTTGCATCAGTAGTTATGTACACATTTTTGTGTGACTTTTACATCAGTGGTTATGTACATGTATTTAATTGGGTGTGTTTTGCTCTACTCTCCAGCACCATCCAGGACCCAGCCAGCCAGAAGTTAAAATGGCAGAACCCACCTCTCTCAGTTCTGGTCGTGAAGAAGATGTTTGATGACAGTGTTGTCCTTCCTTTTACTGATCTTGTCTCATGGCTCATTGAGGTATGTGATCATTAAAATTAAACCAGGCACCATTCACATGAAAGAATCAGTACATGAGCTGTAAAAAAGCTCTGAATATATCAACGCCATGGAGGTTTATCTGTTTTCTTTCAGTTTGTCTTGTCTTTTGGTGTACAGCAGGATTTATGAAAGAAAGCACCAAACATGCTCAAACACAACACGTACGAGACACAATTAAACACCATGCAAAGGCAGCCAGCAGAGCTGCCATTTGTCAGGAGTCCCTCTGGTGGCAGATTTAAGCATGAAGAGTAAATAACCCAGAAATAGACTGGGTCATGCTGAGAAGAGATCCTTGCATGACCTTTTGATTTACTGGGAACAGATGTACATGGCTGTGAAACAGTTGTATATGTTTGTAGAAAAAATAAAATGACAAAAGCACCAATAAGCAGTGCATATTTAATTCTTCAATGGGTTTTTTTCCTGCCTGCCAAGCTGTCAATCTTGATGTCATCTCTGTAAGCCTAATGTTGGCAGTTTTTTTTTTTTTTTTGTGCACTTTAACAAGAGAGGGTAAGTTTACTTGTCAAGTACTGATATTGGTGGCTGTAAAGCTTAAGACTGGACAACTCAGCCTTGACTGTCTTAAGGGCTCATGTACATATTCAAAAATAATGATGCGACTACTCATTTGGAGTAGTTACATGTATTCAGCTACAACCTGCGGATGGTCGTGGGTATTTCCCAGGCTCTGCCCGATATCCTCCCACTGGCTGCCGTTGCAAAAGTGAAATGTTCTTGAGTAGGTTTAAAACACTGATCAAATAAATAAACAAGATCTAAACTATCGTACCTCTAGTGGAGGTGACATACTGGCATCAAGCTAGTGGTGGTGCTTTAAATCAGGATCGTCATTTGTCCCTGTACCCAGGTGACAGTTAGTGCTTTTCCCTGGGCTTGGTACAAATCTGACAAATAAATGAATCAGAATACTGAGACCTAGATTAAGCATCATGTTTGGTGTCTTTGGCACTGCAATCCAGTGAGGCAGCACTTTAAGCAAGCTGAACTGGGAACCAGCCTGAAAAAAAGAGAAACTGTTGTGATTTGATCAGAATATTGTTGACAGTGAACTCGGTACTAGAAAAACAAACCTATATCTGTAATACGTGCAGTAGCTGTTTGGTGACAGCTGCTTTGTGTGTGTGTGTGTGTGTGTTAGGGACAGTTTGTTTTTAGTGTTTGTGGGTGTTTGTTAGTGATACATTTACACTTTATTGACCAATGCGGTTGCTGTGAGTTCCAGCCCACCTTGGTTTCCTCTCTCTCTGATCATATGTGAAAAGGCCTGTCAGCAAGCTGCAGGTTGTTGTGGTTTTCCCGGGGGTCTGCCCAGTTTCCTCCAACCATAATGCTGGACACCCTCATCTAGGTGAAATGTTCTTGAGTGTGGCGTAAACACCATCAAATAAATAAATGAACCTTATTTTGTGTTTTGGGGTTATAATAGGCCAGTACAGTCGTGTGATAGCCCACAAAACCGGATATCCAGCAATAATTGCCTCATTCACAAGGATGTCCCAGCCTTGTCATATCACACAATCATAATGCAAGAGTTCAAGATGCACTGTTCCTCAATGCTTATCTCTGCTTTCCTTGTCTTTGTGGTGAGCTTGTTCCCAAGCAATCAGTGACAGGTTCAGAGAGTTGCACAACAATTAGGCAAATAAATGTAATGAATGTGGGAAGAAGTAAGTTTTGAAGATTTTAAGTGTATTAAAACAAATATGAGCAATGTGTGATGTTTGTTTTGTCTTTGTACCAGGAGAAGAAAATGATTGTGTTTATTGAACACAAGGTGCTGTCTGACCCTCTCCTCCAAACCGATGCTCACTTCAACTGTCTGACTGAGAAACTTCATACATTTGGCCATGGTAAGATCCTTTAAATTGTGTGTCTGGATGGTTTTTGAAAAATAAAATATGTGAGCTATTGGCAGTTGTTGTTAAGACACAGACTGAAAGAATGGAATTCTTGCAATAGGAAAAGTTTGTCCAACCATGGCGCAATATACTACTAGTCTATTCTCTGAGAATTACACACTGTTATTCTTCTATCTTTTCACATGTTTGCAAAGTCTTTATTCAAACATATTTTGAAGGATTTTCTCTGTGACTGATAAATTACATATTTTGTGATGCTATGAAACTGGCCAATCCATCTGAGGTAGTTTTCTTTCCAAAATCAAATGAAAAATGTGCCCAAATTTCACTGAAAGTTTATGATTCATATGCAAAAACGGTTGAGGAATTAAGGTATGCGTATATAAGAGGGAAATACATGTATCTTTGAGAAATACATGAACAGTATATTGTTGTTGATGTATGTATTACACATATACATGTTCATGTATATGAAAACAAATCAAGTAGAATAGTTCATGTGGTGAGCCACTTACCAAGTCCTAAAATTGTAAAAGTAAACAAAAAAGGTTTTCTAATTTATCTAATTTAATCTACATTTATTTTAATATTTAGATTTCTTTTTCACTGAATAAAGTGCAAGGAAATGCTTGGATACTGTAGGTACATGTAGTTTAATAATTGGAATTTTTTTTTACTCTTGGTTTCTTCACTGACTGTTTCTTTTCACTTTAAACTACGCATAAACTAAATAATCTATGAGGAGATAACGTTGATGAAGAAGTTTGGATGTGTGTTGCAGGTGATGACCTGACGGGTAAGATAGATTTTATCATCTGTCTAGGAGGAGATGGCACATTACTACACGCATCATCCCTGTTTCAGGTGAGGAACCATTTGTTGACACCAAAGGCTCCATCCCTTATCATAAGGTTATTATTAAAGGTTACCAAAGCCACATAAAGTGGTCATGAATTGGCCAAGGCACAGATAAGTACACTTCAGACCTGTACATGTACACGTACCTGTCTGCCTCTTTCAAGCTTATAAAATGGCCAAAGCCACAGAAGGTGTCTGGTCCTATGGGTATAGCTTCTAAGGCACAATAGAACATCTCAATGTTATGAAGTGGCCAGAACCACAGAAGGTGCTTTGTTTCAAAGTTATGAAGTGGCCAGAACCCCAGAAATGTCTTGTTTCAAGAATATAGTGGCCAAGACACAGAACATTCCTTGTCTCCAGGTTATGAAGTGGCCAAAGCCTCAGAATGTGTCTTGTCTCAATGTTATGAAGTGACCAAAGCCACAGAGTCTTGTCTCCAGGTTATTAAGTGGCCAAAGCCTCAGAAATTGCCTTGTCTTCAGGTTATGAAGTGGCCAAAGCCACAGAAAGTGTCTTGTCTCCAGGTTATGAAGTGGCCAAAGCCTCAGAAATTGCCTTGTCTTCAGGTTATGAAGTGGCCAAAGCCACAGAAAGTGTCTTGTCTCCAGGTTATGAAGTGGCCAAAGCCACAGAAAGTGTCTTGTCTCCAGGTTATGAAGTGGCCAAAGCCTCAGAAATTGCCTTGTCTTCAGGTTATGAAGTGGCCAAAGCTACAGAAAGTGTCATGTCTCAAGTTTATGAAGTGGCCAAAGCCACAGAAAGTGCCTTGTCTTCAGGTTATGAAGTGGCCAAAGCCACAGAAAGTGTCATGTCTCAAGTTTATGAAGTGATAATCTTGAAATTGGGCTATAGGTTAAAGTTGATTTTCGGAGCTGAAATAAAGATAGGAACAAAGTTTTGTAGTGTGTCCTTCAGTGGGCTGCCTTGTCTATACAAACATATAGACGTAGGCATTAATTTTCCTTATTACAGTACATGTACTGTAACATAACTGATGGCGAAAAATGGTGGTTCTTGTAGACTTCAACTTTTGGAGATGAGTTTATTTTGATGGATCTCTCAACAAATGGAAATTTGAAAGTCCATCACAAAAAATGGCGATGCGTTAACCTGTATATGTGGATATAGAACATATGTATTTGAATAGTTCTTAGAATAGGTTTGTAAACATGCATACATGTATATCCTGTGTAGAAGACCCAGAAAGGATTATCCCTGGCCATAAATGGGAAAGCCTGGCAGCAACCTGCGGATCGTTGTAGGTTTCCCCTGGGCTCTGTCCAGTTTCCTCTCACCATAATGCTGGTTGCCGTCGTATTTTAAGTGAAATATTCTTGAGTACGGCGTAAAACCACAGTCAAATAAATCAAATAAATAGGAAAAAATCTTTCTGTTGGCATTTGGCATTTGACATGTTTGAACCACACAAGTTATCACGTAAAGAACTGAAACTTGTTTTTTCAGTGGAAGGAACAAGTATATAGGTCAGGTTTGTTTGTATTTATATCTGGTATGAAATGATCAGGAGAGAAATTTGATTCCATTGGCTATCCCGTTATTGAGAAAAGACAAGGAAGTGAGACATGACTGTGTTTTCTGAAAAGTCCATTGAAACCTGGCTTTTGACGAGGATATATGTTACACCTAGCTGCAAACATTAGTTCATAGGCGTACCTGGTTATACTATCAGGTTCTCAGCTTGTCTGAACATGTCTCATCTAAATTTGCATTTTCAAGGGCTTTCATCGTTGAACTTTCATTGTATATATGTGTATATATATCCATATTTCTCGCTCTCTTGGGTAGCTTTATGATCATGAACATAGCCCGCCATCGTGATAAGATTTCATGATTTCCTTGAGTCACAATGCCTGAATTCAGCCATTTTTATTCAGCAATATTGTGAATAACATCTGATTTCTCCGGTGAATTCATTTGCTCTCAACCATAGCATGATCAAATGTAAATGATCAGAGTGCATGTTATACGTGTAAACACATTCATTTGTGGCTCATAGCTCTGTTCTTTTTTTATACCCTGAGCTGCACAATATATGGTGCTTCCTGCATGGTACACTCTGGATCTGTGCACATTCACATTGTCGAAGATGTTTTCTGCTTCACTGCAGGAGATCCTGTAGCTGATTTCAGTACTGTGGCTATTTCGATCCAGTTACAGATATGTCATCCAATGAAATCCTTCGGCACACTAATGTCGGCTCAAGACCCCTGTGCACACTTGTAAGATGCAGTCTCTGATAAGCCAGAATAGCTTCATCACTCTGGCACTTCATTGGTCAAAGTGTATTGCATGTGTTTTGACTGAACTCCCCAACGATGCCAGAAAACCTGGCCTCAAATTAAGTTATACTAAAGGCTCTTTGATCTCTAGGCAATAGCTATTAAACAGGGATAGTTTGATTAAAAAAAATTCAGGAAAAGTTACTCTGAAATGAACATTTTTCATTTTTGGGGAAATGCAGAAAATTATGACCAAAAATGATTTTTTGTGATCATAAGTGTATCTTATTTCAAAAATCAAATTCCTGATCATCACACCGAAGACTTTGGGTATGCTGAGAATGGGAGTTTGTCTAAAAGAAACGCAGTGGCAGGGGACGGATCATCTACTGAGCTTGCCTTCTGTACGCAAGTACAGAATTATTACACGTATCATGAGCCATTAATACAAGTGTGTATATGCATGTATCTGTCTGTATTTACATGTGTCTGTGTGTATTTACAGCAAAGTGTACCTCCTGTCATGGCATTTCACCTTGGATCTCTGGGATTTCTAACCCCGTTCGAGTTTGTTAACTTTCGCGACCAAGTTACCCAAGTCCTAGAAGGTAGGTATGAACCAAGAAATCAATACAAACATCAAATTGGGCACCGTCCTTGATGTCATGAAGCTCTGGGTTAATGGTAGAGTGCATAGGTGTACAAATGCAAGAAGGCACAAAGGATCCACAAGATGCTACAGGAGTTACATGTGAGCAAATGTAAGCAAAGCTGACTTATGTATGCAGTGTGCACTAAACAGTACCCAGGCTCGCCTTCCATCTTTTTTCAGACAATCACTAGAAATTCTGTTTTTCTTGAATTTTGGACAAGGGGTGATCTGTGCATATACAGGAATATTTAGGAGAGTTTCAGGAATTACTTGAAGAATGCGCAGGATGCAAATTTTATTAATCTTGGGAGATGGTCGTCGTGAGAAGCAGCAGCTAGATCCATTGTTAATAAGTAAAAAATGATTGTAGAGCAACATTTTAATAGAGTGTTACAATGTAGTAGTTCCTGTGCAACGTTATTCTGTCTTTATTGTGATGTCGTCATGGTGAGCTGGGAAACGAACTTTGGACATCAGTAAAATGGCGTCAGGGTCCTACTGCCAGGCATTTGACAGGCCCTCATTACCCTAATTCCTCAACCTTTTCACATGTGAAAGATTTGCAATTTATGCAAATTTTCATTTTGATTTTAGAGACAAAACTACATTGGTTGGATTGGCCTGTTACAGGGCTCCACAGAAAGTATTTTATCAGACAACACAGAATAATGCCTTCAGAGAATGCTTGAATAAACACTTTACAAACTTGCTTAAAGGTTGAAGGATTACAGTATAAATCATATTGTTTGTAAAGGAGGACAATTTTTTCTCCTATAAAACTAAAAGGTACTAAAACAAAACAGCATCACACAACAAACATTTTAATCAGAATGTTGAGAATGTAGCAGCTATTGTTTTCTGGTTGTTTCATTCTATGTTAGATAAAAGTGCACACTAAATACTTTCATAATTTGAATGGGTCTTTTGTCTTGTACTGGTCATGTGTTGTTTTTTTGTTTTAAATACTGCAATTCTCCTTACTTGTTTCCTCGTTTTTCTCCTTACTCAGGTAATGCTGCCCTCACTCTGAGAAGTCGCTTAAAATGTGTTGTAACAAAAGATCGAGATGGTGTTCAGTCATTGACAAGACTCAAGAACGACCCAGCCTACAGCTGTGCTGAGATTTTGGTAAGCTGAAGATCTTTTACAGCATGCGAGGACTAGAACTAAAATGTGTGTTTGTGAGGTTCAGTATATACCAGGGGTTTTTTTTTTGGTTTTTTCATGATCACCTTGTCACTGTTTCTTGGCACATTATGCAGGACAATATTCTAGTCTGATTTGCTTCTGATTTCTTCTGTTTGATTTCGCATTGATATTAAGTGATTGCTTGCCATTTACATATGCAGTATAAAATGTTCCTTTTGTTGAAGACTGCTTGTCTCTCACCAATATGACATGCAAGTCATGTGAAATTTCATTATTAACTTGCCAAATGACAGTGCCCTGCACCCATTAAGCCAACCGCCATCACATAAGCAAAACATTCTAGAGCATGAGGATAAAGAGCAATCTGTCAATCATTCAAAATGCTTAATTTTCTCACACATGTCTCGTTGTCTTTTTCTTTGTTAGGTCCTGAATGAGGTCGTGATAGACCGAGGCCCGTGCCCGTACCTGTGTAACCTTGACCTGTACATAGAAGGTCGTCTGGTCACATCGGTCCAGGGCGATGGTAAGACTTAAAGTGAAACATCACACCTGACGAATGTTTATTTCCACTGAAAGACTATCAAAGTATCTGAAACCTGCATTAAATATTTTTTTAGATTTTTTTTTTTTTCCAACCCAGTAATAGTGAAATTTTGTCTTGACACATCTTCAGCATGTCTTCCGTTATCAAGAACAACGTGTCATCATGTTAACTCTAGCTCTCTAACATCGGAGGTATTTTCGGCATAATGGTCAAAGCAGTACATTTTAAAAGTTTTGAACTTTGGCAGTGAAGGCCCGAGTGATTGATATAGTTTTCTCAGAAATTGGACATACTGGAAGAATATTCCTTCCACTGTTTGAATTGTTGATACAGTAGGCCTACTATATCATTTTACAAGGAACTCCAGCGACCCTGTTTAAATGGCCTGTCTGAAGATGCATGGCCTAGGTATTCCTTGTTTAAGTCCTATCCTCCAGAGGAGTTGTGCTGGTGATTTTGAACCCTGTTAAATGTTTTAAAAATTACAACAGGATTGTTGTACATCTGGATTCATTCTCAATTCTGAAACAATTGGAAACAAGTCTAAGCATCGCTGAGCCTGATCTAGGCATTCCACTGACTGTTGCTAAATGTTATGCTTCTAAGTTGAAAGCAATCCTGACCTAGTTATCACAGGCATCAGAGAAAGCACCTCAGCTTGATCACTGGGTTTCAATAATGTTACTGTATTGTAAAAAAGAGAACAGAAAAAAACACCATCTTGTATGCGAAAAGGACGATATAGCAAAATTTAAATTCTTCCGTGATAATAACGATGTGATGTCATCTTCTCATTTCCATAAGCCTCAATCAGTACAATACATTCAGTGCAATATACTTTCAGTTTTAAGTTAATATTTTGGTCTCTGATTATGCTGAGCTGCTCAGTGGTGTTACTACATTAGATTCAATATTGTATATTCAGTATGATATATATTACATTGTGTATTTATACGTTATAACTGCTTTATTCTTCTTTAGTTTTCAGTAAGTAAATCAACTAATCTTGTGTTGTTTTTTCTTGTTGTTAGGATTGATCGTGTCCACGCCCACAGGCAGTACAGCCTATGCTGTGGCGGCAGGTGCCTCCATGATGCATCCAAATGTGCCCGCCATCATGATCACGCCTATCTGCCCTCATTCTCTCTCATTCCGACCAATCGTAGTCCCCGCTGGTGTGGAAATAAAGGTAATAATATATGCCCTCTTGCCATTCAGACCTGAAAGTGCACTAATTGGATGCCAGTGCAGATAGGATTTCCTGGGTTAAACTCTGTAGCTTGGTCACACTTGAATAAATCTGCCATATACCTGCAAGTTAGACTTGCCTCTCTCAATAACAGCCAACTAGAAACAATTCTGTATCGATTTAAGTCATGAATATTTGGTATTAAAGTGGTTCCCAAGTTTGATCCATAGCTACCAGACTGATTGTACGAGTCAAAGCATGCACATAATAAAAAAAGAATCTGCACGTTTTGAAAATAATAAAATCTGGGTATCCAAAGGATTAAGGGAAGATGATTAGGGTACTTAAAAAAGATTTGTCAGACACAGGCATGTTACACGGAACATAATTATCCTAATGACTTGTAACTTCCTGTATGTATTGATACGGAGGTGCTCAATTCGTAACCTACCTAATGAACAGTTAGGTAGCTCATGGTACCTTGTTATCTCAGTATTACAACCTTCGGACATTTCGTCAAAAGTAGTACACCTACTGTTGTATAAGGGTAATTTTTTGTCATATTTGAAAAAAAGTAAATTCGGGTTTAAGAAACATCCGGATAGGTTACAGAAACGAAGGTTGAATTGATTTATTTATTTATTTGATTGGTGTTTTGCGCTGTACAAGAGAATATTTCACTTGTACGACGGGGGGCCAGTATTGTGGTTTGAGGAAACTGGGCAGAGCCCGGGGAAATGCCACGACCATGCCCAGGTTTCTGGCAGACCATATTAATTTGAAATGTAAAATTTGAATATGTATGTACATGAGTGTAACATGTAAATGCAAGTCTAAACTATCAGAACACACAACAAGCAATCTCACTGGCTAAAGTATATATTGGTTGGTGCAGTGGAATGGGTACCTCATGCAGTTCAGCATAATCTGTATCCTTTTGACAGGATGAGCGGTATTTCATAAATCGTATCAACTGGTTGACTCCAGTAAATGTATGTTACTTGTCTCTTTCAGTTGCTCGTATCTCCAGAGGCCCGTAATTCAGCCTGGGTCTCATTTGATGGCCGCAACCGACAAGAAATCCAGCAAGGGGACAGGTCTGTATTTGAATTCATTTATATAACTGGATTGGTGAGAGACTCCTGGGTCATTGTGCATGCAAACCATCAGGAGGATTAGATTAGAGGAAATTGAATCAGACTGCAAAGCTTGCAGTGCCATAAGGGGGCGTTAATGCTATTTATTTATTTATTTATTTATTCAAGTTTTACACTGTATTCCAGAATATTTCATTTGTACAGTGGCAGCCAGCATAAAGGTGGGAGGAAACTGGGCAGAGCATGGGGCAATTCACGGCCATCCACAGGGGTCGTTAATGTCAAGATGGATGCTGACTAACATCCTGTTGATTGGGTGTAGTCATAAACTGTTGTCAAGATGGATGCTGATTGACATCCTGCTGATTGGGTGTAGTCATAAACTATTGTCAAGATGGATGCTGATTGACATCCTGCTAATTGGGTGTAGTCATAAACCGTTGTCAAGATGGATGCTGATTGACATCCTGCTGATTGGGTGTAGTCATAAACCGCTGTCAAGATGGATGCTGATTGACATCCTGCGGATTAGGTGTAGTCATAAACTATTGTCAAGATGGATGCTGATTGACATCCTGCTGATTGGGTGTAGTCATAAACCGTCGTCAAGATGGATGCTGATTGACATCCTGCTGATTGGGTGTAGTCATAAACTGTTGTCAAGATGGATGCTGATTGACATCCTACTGGTTGGGTGTAGTCATAAACCGTTGTACTGTATACTTTTTGATTCAAACACTTTCTGTTTTTGTGAAATGTTGTCCTGTGGGTGGGTGAATCAAACAGAATCAAGCCAAATGTGCATATTAAAGTGCTGCACTTTTATTTTTATTTTATTTTTTTCAACCTTATAAATTGCATTTGAAACTTTGGAGTCTACAGTGGCTTTTTCTTCTATGATGACCATCTTGGGACCAGTGACCTGTGCTAACGCTAGCCTTTTTTTTTTTTTTCCATTTGCCAGTGTGGCTAACCTGGTCAAATTTTTTTAGCCATTTTGGCAGTTATACAGTCATAACAAAATTCACAACTTGAACTTAAAGCAGAGCAGTCAATCAATCAAAAGGAGAGGTTCTCTCTCACCAGTGCAGTCGGGTGAGTTCCTCGAGCTCAGCCCTGCTCCCAACACAATATTGAATCAAAAGGAAAATGCCTCTGAAACCAATCTTCTTGTAACATGATTGGGTGATACTGCTTGGCCAAGATGGCAACGTTAACAGAAAATAATTTCGCCAAACTGAAATTATGTTCGCAAAATGGCAATTGGTAGCCTTAGCACAGAATGATACTTTATCACGCTCAGACAGTTTTTAATTATTTCATCATTCAAAATGCATATACATGTATATATAAATAATTGAATGCATGAGCTGAATGGACCTTGAAACGGACTGTTTTCAGCAAAAAGGATGGATGTGACATCAGTGATACCCTCTGGGTCACTACAGACCAGCGGAAAATATATTTGAAGTGATTTTACTTGCTTGGAAAACTTTTTTAAAAATAATTCGCACTGTATTCCTAGACAGTGTTCAGTGGTCTGTCATCTGATACATACTTTACTTTTGTGTTTTCATTGCCTTTATGTGTATATGCATCAGTACTCAAAATATTCATTTGTAAGATATTTGTGTTATTGTAACAGATTCTTGGATATGATTTCTTATGTTGGGATCTTGTGTTGATTTTAGTGTACGAATCACCACTGCCCGCTTCCCTGTTCCTTCTGTGTGTAAAACAGACCAGATAGACGATTGGTTCAACAGCTTGGCAGAATGCTTACACTGGAACGTCCGCAAATCTCAACTGCCCTTGTCATCGAGAAACAGCACGGGAACATTGGATTCTGACAGCGAATCAAACCATAGCAATCGGTGACCGAGTACTGGAACTCTTCTTGTGTTTATATACTGGTTAGCTCAACACTTTTATACGCCAGGGTCCATCTGTTGGCTGTATTTTATTTTTACAATTCATGTTATGAAATAGAGACATTTTTTTTTACCCATATGAAATTATTCAGCGGGATTTTGTTACTTGCTCTACTGACAAGTTTTCACACTTTGTACTTTATTATATTTTGAGGGAGTCAGTAATGTTCAGTTTTTCTAATATGTTTCCATAAAGAAATTATTATGTCGAATACACAAAAGCTATATAGTATATTTTAAATTGAGTATTCATTTTTGCATAAATTTCATGTGGAAAACACTCTGCTTTGTGTGGGCACTTGTAGGTTGAATAGATGCACACCTTATACATATAAATGTACATGTATGTATATATATTTATATATATATATATAACACTATTACATAGACATAATGATGGTTAATGTGCCTACTTTTCAGCTGCTAGGAGGAAACTGCAGGTTTGAGTTCAGGCGGGTGTAAGTTCAAACCTGGCTTGTGGATTTCCCCGCTCTCACTCTTTGTGGGGCCTTGATGACAAAAATTATGATTGCCAGCAATGCTAGTGTGACTTTTAACAAATATCTGGTGGTCAGTTCGTCAGGAATGTAATTGCTAAAGGTCAGTGGTTTATCATGGCATCCCGCGGTTTCCTCCACACAGAAAACTGACCACCATAGTAAGTGGAAACTTCTTGAGTGTGAGCACTAAAGAAACGGTCAAAAACATCAATAAATAAGCATAGACATAATGCTTTGTTACATGTGACAAAGGCTAAGGTCATAGTTTTAGGTAGTTACTGGAAAATCTTCCATGTACACTATTATTCAAGATATTCCATTTTATGGACTATGATAATTAAATGTCCCCTGATGGATGTTTATATAAACTAATTAATGTTGGCTTTCTGTTTGATTGCACTTTATTGACTGAAAGAAGCATTGATTGGTATCCTAAGGCATTAAACCAATTCAGTGATTTACTGGGGAAAAAATACCGCAGTGACTAGAAATATTTGACCTAAATGTCAGCCCCTGTCGCTAACAAAGAACTTGCCTGCCACGAGAACACCTGACGTGACTGGTTTTAACAAGAGCTGACAGTGGCTTGAGGATTTCCCGACAAGTCACACCTGTATTTTTTATCCATGATTTAAAAAGGGAGAAATTATCAAGCCAGAGTTGTTAAAAACCTGTAAATTCCAAAACTGTCTCAAAGCATTGATCCCATCGGACATGCATGCTAGCCACCCCTTCTCCAGTTGTTTGAAGTTTGAAGATTGATGTTGTCCGTTCACAGCCCCATAAGTAAATATAGCAAAAAAGGTTCACTCTCGCTTTAGCTGTAGAAGTGGAAAGTGATGTATAATTCTCCGACACTTAATTTACTCGATCTAGAGGCTTGCGATCACTGACAACTGCTGATTTGCAAGTTATTCCAAGTTAAGCAAATTTTTTGCGACTGGAACCATCCACTTGTACCCAATTCCGTCAATCTATGTGTTCTTGCATCAAATTGGCCCAAATTTTGCTTGTGATTACAAGGTTTTTTCGTGAAACGTTATGATATGATAAGTGTTACGTGAGTACATGTAGATCAACTTCTGAGTTGTACCAAGTTGCTTAAAATCGGAAGTCAACCTATGCCCAGCTTTAGGACTTTTTTAAAATGGTAGATGTATCAACTGATAAAAATAGTTACTGTAATTACCATTTTTTAAAATGGTAGATGTATCAACTGATAAAAATAGTTACTGTAGTTACCATTTTTTAAAATGGTAGATGTATCAACTGATAAAAATAGTTACTGTAGTTACCATTTTTTAAAATGGTAGATGTATCAACTGATAAAAATAGTTACTGTAGTTACCATTTTTTAAAATGGTAGATGTATCAACTGATAAAAATAGTTACCGCAGCAAGTTAGTGAAGGGCATTATCGGAGACAAGGTCCGTTCAGCTGGTATGTAATTATGTTGTGTTTCTTGTGACTTTTTTAGTACTTTCATAATAGGTTACTTGTATCATATGTACTTTAGCAATGGTGAAGATGAAAGGTTGCTTATTTGTAATAAATATTTGACTTGTTGTTTTGGTGCTTGTCATGATGACTAACCTGTTAGTTGTATAATCCTGCAGTTCATGACAAGTACACATATTCACCTGGGCATAATAAGAATACTGTCAGTTGTTAATGTTATGGATGTTTTCTTTTTTGTGTTTTTTTATTTTCAATTTTACTGATTGTTATTGTTTTATGAATTGGGAAAGCAGACATATACCTTGTTGTGTTCACAACTTTTTTTTTCTTTGTATTGCTTAGGCGATACCAATTTTATTTTTGTTTTATGGGCAAGACAACAGTTGAAAAACCCAAGAATGCAGTAAAAATCAACCTTTTAATTTTGTCCGATGTTGAATACTTTTTATGACTTTTTGTTTTTCAAGGCTTTCTGATCATACAAATATATATTTGACAGAAAAAAATTGCTGGGACAGCCACATTTCCCACAAATTAGACCATTTTACGTTCTGTTTTTATTTTTATACCCTAGCTCTGGTAACATTGGGAAAAGATTTTATTCTGCCTGTAAAACTAATATAAATTGGTGTGGCCTGAAAGCTGTTCATTGTATTAACAGATTCGTTTTTGTCTCTCTCACCCCACGCTGTAATATGCACAGATTAGCCTGTTAGCTGGCCCACATAGCAGTGGTTTTGTAATACAATCTGTCTTGTGTGAGTCTTTCATATGTTGTGTTGAATATAGCATTTATTCAAATTTTGTTTGGGTTTTTATCACTTTACAGGTAATCATTCACTGGCATAGGAATGAATGTGAAAAACAAAATAATGTACAGTCAATTCCTGAAAGATCATTTAAAACATGCGAACTTGTGGTGTGAAAAGAAAATGTCAGATTGCTTGCAGATGTGTGATATTTTACATAACTAATTATAGCAATACTGTGGCATACTGTATTTATAGGAGCCCTTTGAGTACGTGGCATCAGTGGTGTACAGAAGCCATGATGTGACTATTTTATGAGATAAAGTGGGGGGTGGGGAGATCTCAAGTCTCATAGGAGTCTGTTCACAAAGAGTTCTTTCCCTTTGAATTCTTTTTTCATCTGGTAAATGTACATGTAGCAAGCTCTTGTGATTTTTCAAGCATTTCATGTTTCCTTTGTGACCATAATAAAGCCTCTTACAATACCATTGTATGTGCTAACTTGTGAGGCCACATTCGTTGTATCATTCAATTTCAAATTATATAAACACATTGAATTTATATTTATTCATACAACTCTTGTTTGTTTTCATTTTCTAATTTGCAAGTAATTATATGAGAGTAATTAATAAATATCCTTTTTGACCGCTTCGTTGGTCTAGTGGTTAGGGAGACCCGGGATCAAACCTGGGTCGGGTCATATCAAAGACATTAAAAATGGTACTTGTTGTTGCCCCGCTTGGCACTCAGCACTGAGAGGTTAGAGCATGGAAACAGGACTAGTTGGCTCGGTGTCAGTATAATGTGAATGTGGAGGGTGTCAGGTCTGGTGTCAGCATGATACTTCAGTGGTGGCAGCACTTTGGTGGCATGGACCATGGACTCTCTCTGCCACAAGAAGACACAGTGTTTGTTCACACAGCAAATGACTCATCAAAAATCATATGACTGCAAAACTGTTAAGTACAATGTCAACCCCAATAATTCATTCATTCCTTTATATGAACATTTAGTACTGTTGTTCTTGTCCCAGTATGAACCTTTACTTACCTCTGTATGAACCTTGAATTTCCCCTTGATTAATCTTCGCTTTGCCTTGTATGAACCTTTATTTAACTCTCTATCAACTTTCAATCACCAAACAATCACCAAACGAGAGGGTGGGGAGTGGGTCCTGCATTTATTCGATTTCACAACAAAATTTGTGAATAAAAATTTCTGGCTCCCTGTAAAAATGTAAGTGAAAGTAATATTTTTGTAACACACGACATAGCATTTTAAAAGGGCTTTAACCTGCAAACTGTGACACACAAAGTTGTAAATCTTTTGAAAGGTGACATTGAATTTTGATTCCGTCAAGGTTTTGTGTCAACTCTTATTTCAGTCTAGTACAACAGCCATCCATACCACCCACCCCCCACCCCACCGACCGCCATCCCCCCAGTCGAAATGATATGATGTCCGGCACTGCCGCCACAAAATACCGGTACTGATGAGCAAATCCAGCAGGGGCTTCAAGTCTGTAACCACAGCAATTAACTAGGTTACTTTTACAACACTCCGTCTAGGCCAAACTCCGTTATTTCCTCTGACTGTAAACTCTGACTGTGGTCATATATTGAAGTGAAATGTTGGTACAGGGGATAAAATAAAATCACGCCAGCATGGTGTAATGATCCAGGAACTTCTGACCAATGCGGTCGTTGTGAGCTCCTGCCGGCTTCCTCTTCAGCCATACGTGGGAAGGCCTGCCAACAACCTGTGGATGGTCATGTGTTTTTCCCGGTTTCCTCCCACCATAATGATGGCTGCTGTCATGCAAGTAAAATATTTTTGAGTACTTTGTAAAATTTGTAGATACCCCCACTCTCACTGCTTGGGGCCTTGGTAACAATGAGCAATCTACAACATTTTGAAGACATGCACTTACGACCCCCCAAACCAATGTGGTTTTATATCCATAGGTGATAGAACCAGAGGTAGGGGCCTTAGCCCTTGGTGAATTAATGTTTTGTTGATGTGTCGTAGCAGATCAATACAGTCCAATTGTTATCGTAATGAAGAGACCTACATATAAACCCATTTTATCCCAACAGCACTGGGAATCAAAATTGCCTATTAAGGTTGATAAATGTATTTTGCTACAAATTAAATAAAGATTAATAGAAACATTACGTGTCATTATAAACATAAGCGTACACTTTTGGTTCAGGTTGGCTTGTTTTTGGTAATAATAGACAAGGGGAGATAACGCTCAACGTCTTACAATTTCAACCAATCGGAACTGGCCGATGTGTGCAGTGCGGGGTACTATTGTCGGTGTTGTTGTCACATGCTCCAACACGGAAGATACACCGTGCAGTATACGACCTACAACAAGTCTCTTAATTAGAGATGATTCTTTAAATTGCGACAACGTATACACTCTCCAGAACTGAATCATTAACAATTTGTTCCTTTGAAAGCAGCATTCATCTGAAATGGCGCTGGGAGTTACGAGGAGTTTGTTGGCGGATGGAGCAATGTTGAGAAGGATGATGTGGATTTTGATGGCACTGGTGACTTTTTGTATGTCTCTCACATCAGCTGACACTGAGCCACAGTGTGCATTCCCAAATCATAAAACGCCGCCTAATCTCAGTAATATTAAACCATTAATGGGCCAGAGGTAGGTGTGATTTTGAATGTCTTTAAATTTAAAGTTTCTGGTGAGCTGCATTGGCGGTTGTTGATAAAGAGAAGAAATGGAAGACGCTTCTGCGCTGTGTTATATACTCAAGTCGCATGATGTGGCTCATCAGCAGACCTAATGATGCACTGACGTGCCCAGCATTACGGAACCACACTGATCAACGACGTTCAACCATAGGGCCAAAAACATCCTTGCTTATCAACTGTAGAACATTTGGTATTTAGTTTTAAACGATGTTATTTTGTTTTTCCTTCTGTAAAGGAGCTTCCCATAAATACTTCTTTGGGATGATCGGTAGTTGCCACTTCTATACTGTGTGACATTGGGATTCTGGCTGGAAATCTCATGCACTATTCTGAATATGTTAAGACATTTTCGTTTCATGCCACGGGAAATTGATTATTATGTGAGATTTCAAACATAGCGGAGTGGCACAGAAGTAAAAAAGCACAGATCCTTTATTCGGTCTATCTAGATGGGCTGTAGTGAAGTTGTGCCTCCTGTCGGCAGTGGAGGGACTAGAATTTACTCTACCTGTTGACCGGGACATAAATATTGATTTTCTGTTGATCAGTAAACAAATCTTCCAGATTAGAGTAAAAATTAGGATAATACGATGCCAAATAGGGTCTAATCTAAAGATTATTGTGATATACCCAGGAAAGAGTGACCTACCTGGTAGGGTGGCACATTGCTGGGCATGGTCTCACCTTCATGTGTGAAGGTGTATGCATACTCTGTTTGCAAATAGACCTTGCATGTCTCTGGTACTTTTGCTAATATTAATCACTGCTGACTTAATTCAAATCAAATGTTCACACATTTTCAGTCAAAGTCGATTTGGTCATACTTACCCCCGTCAGGTATTGTTGACATGTGCATACCTGTATATTATCACAGGACTCATGCCTGTTCCATAAGATTACCTTGAACACGTTTGTACTTGCTGTGTAATAATGCTTCTAATGTGGGTTCTTTTCTGCATGATCCACATCTGTTTATCACTATACACTATTCGTGATGATGACAGTACGAAAAAAATTTTGTCTGCTCCCCACGACATATATCGCTTCTGGGCACTGCCATTGTGAGTCATTTCATTGGAGTGGCACTGAAAATGCCTAGTTATTCTGACAGGAAGTGGTCAGTAATGATTTTAACCCGGGCATGCATGTGGTTAATCAGTTACCCCTCCACTCGTCCAAGAAATAGAAAACTTTCAGCTCTGTAAACATGGGAGAGAAAGAATAAAATGAAATTTTGATGCCCTGCTATAATAAAATGGCCTTGAAAAGAGATGTTTGGACACTCTCTTTAATGTTTATGGCTAAACCTCCTGCAGGTATGCGATTTTCTTCCCATCACAGAAGTAACTGTAATCATATATCAGCTGAATAATTCTTGAGTTAAACAACAATCAAACCAAGAAAAAATAAGGATTCTGCTACACTCATAATACTACAGTGTACTTGAGCCCTCGGGCTGTCAGCAAAGTAAATGGTGGCAAAATATGATGGCTATAGTCTGCATTCCCGTGCAGCGGTACAATAAAAATATGGGCATTCGGACTGGGTTCGCATATGGATATCCCAGGCCTTTCAGTTTGACTTAGGTGAACGCCGTTTTCTCATGAACTCTCCTTCAACATCCAAGCATATGGCTGCTTTTTTGACTTCCCACACGTTGACAAGATTGAGCCCTTTTTCTTAATATGACCAAACTAATATTGAAAATGATGATATATGTAAACCTGAACATAGCTGTTAGGTTGTATGTTCTTTTGCTCAATGTATTGTATTTTTATGCGCAGGTTTAGGGTGGAGGATGAAAACAAGGAATATACTTATGATATAGGTATATGTACCACAGCTGTTGCCGACAAGGACTTCTCAGAAGCAGGCATATTGCAAACGGAAACCGCAACTCACAAAATTCATATCATCGGGAAGTTCAAGTCTTCAGAGGTCAGGATAGGAAGTAGGTTTAGTGGTCTTGTTTTTTGACATCTTCACCCTGCTGTGTTCTCAACTGACAATGTTTGGTGTAGTTTATTGGCAACATTATCGGGCGTAGTCCCAGTTGTCATCCCGGCATCTTGTTTTGCTCTTGCCCATTCAGACCTGGGTGGGTGGATGTGCCTAGGTGTTCATGTATTGCGTAATTACGTGAACAGGAATATAAAAACGAAATGAACCAAGATTACTTGATGATTGCTAAGCATTCCCAATGATTTCACCTTTTTAAAAATGTTCAACCCTTGAAAGTATACATGCATAAGTAAGGTTTATTAAAAGGTATAAAACATGCCTCAAAAACGAAATTTTTGTATTAAAGTTTTTTTTTTTGGCACATAACCCTTGAAAGTGTACATGCATAAGTAAGGGTTATTAAAAGGTCAAAAATATGCCTCAAAAACGAAATTTTTGTGTTAAAGTTTTTTTTTTGGCACATAACCCTTGAAAGTATACATGCATAAGTAAGGGTTATTAAAAGGTCAAAAATATGCCTCAAAAACGAAATTTTTGCATATAATTTTTTTTTTTTTTTGGCACAACTTTCTTAAAAGTTCCTTAAAACGATAATCTTCTTTTAGAGTTCAGTGTGTTGTATCCTTTAAGGGCACTAGTGGTAGCATGCAACCGAAGACATTCAGCCAGTCTGACGTGCGTGAGTGGAACTGCACGTGTTCAAATCTGGATTGTAGAACGACATCTACTTTGTAAATGTTATTCAGAAAATGAGGCTTAAATAATTTGTGTGTGTCACTGAAGATGTAAGTTTCATAAAACTGAGCAGATTATTTCTTAAGAGCCTAGCCACTCATTCTCTCGGCAGTTGAAAGTGCAGAATAATGATGGTAGATTAAGTTGTAAATGACTATGGTTGCCTGCAACCATAATGCTGACCACCGTTGTATAAGAGAAACATTCTTGAGTACGATGTAAAACACCAGTCAGATAAATAAACAAGTAAATATGAGTATGAACTGACTTTCTGTGTTCTGTGCGATGTATAGAGGATTAATTTTTGTGTTTGCAGCTGACTGGGCCATGCTTGAGTACAGACATGGAGATCAATACAAGCACCATTGTAAAAATGGTTCTGAGAGAGTAGCAGTGATAATGATTACATGTGATCCCAGGGTCCAAGCTGTAAGTGTGTTACCAGGGTTACACTGATTGGCTGATTTCTTTAATGTTATGTTGTGTTAAATGTGTTGATAACATAGCAATTTTGAGTACCCTGGATGACCCTAAGTTTCATCCATTACTGACTTTCCCATTTTTCCTGGTTCTATCGATTTTAGAAAGATGTTTTGAGGTTTTCTTGGACCATGAGGAGATATTCTACTGGAAAATTTCAAGTTTCAGCGCCTAAATAATATTTTGTGACATTTCTGTGCCTGTAAAATTGCACTTTTTTGTGTGAAATGGTACGCCATTTAGGGTAATTGCAGACCAGTGACGTTTTACAAATTGCAATTAACATCACAGCATTTTTTTTTTTTCTGTACCGAATTGTGCTTAATCCATGGTGCTAGGGGGCATGTCACTTAATACCGTTGAAGCATTTACAGAAACATTTAAAAGAAAAACCTGAGGTGAAATGACAAGAAGCCTGATTTCTCTTTGTTACTGCTCTGGTTTTACTATGCTGTATGTCTTCTCCTACATGTATGTCACGCTGTCGTTGCTACTCTAGTTTTATATAAGTGATTATTTTTCACTGTCATATAAGTGAATTATTCTTGAGTATGGTGTAAAACACCAGTCAAATAAATAAATATATAAATCTAAAGCAAGTAAAAGACAAATATAAAAAACTGTTTTTGTTTGGCAGAGATATGCATTAATTCTTTTCTACTGGCATTTTTATGCGTAATTACTGATGTGTTTACAGATAAGTGATGTGAAGCCAGTACTGTTAGCAGAGGAAAACAGCAAGAACGCTGAGTGTTACTATCTGTTTGAGATGAGTCACTCTTGTGTTTGTACAGATATTGCTAAGCCTCTAATGTCCTTTAGCCTCAGTATTGGATCCATCGTTGTCATTGTGTAAGTACAATTCCATGTCCTGCTGGCATCGTTTTGGGTCATGCACGGAAGGTCTGCCAGCAACTTGTGCATTGTCATGGGTTTCCCCCAGCATGCCCAGGTTTTCCCCGGTTTCCTTCGCCCAAAATGCTGGCCATCATCATATAAGTAAAGGACAGTGTAAAACATCAAGGAAATAAATCAATGTGTAAGTAGTGTCATACATAGGCAGCAACAGTACAACACTACCTTGTGAGCAGTTGCAACACTGCCTCGTGAGCAGTTACAACACTGCCTACATGTAGTTATCAGTTACAACACTGCCTAATTATCAGCTACAACACTGCCTGGTGACCAGTTACAACACTGCCTTGTGAGCAGTTGCATCACTGTCTAGTAACCAGTTACAACACTGCCTAGTTACCAGTAACAACACTGCCTAGTGACCAGTTACAACACTGCCTACATGTAGTTATCAGTTACAACACTGCCTAGTGACCAGTTACAACACTGCCTACATGTAGTTATCAGTTACAACACTGCCTAATTATCAGCTACAACACTGCCTGGTGACCAGTTACAACACTGCCTAGTAACCAGTTACAACACTGCCTAGTTACCAGTAACAACACTGCCTAGTGACCAGTTATAACACTGCCTACATGTAGTTATCAGTTACAACACTGCCTAGTGACCAGTTACAACACTGCCTACATGTAGTTATCAGTTACAACACTGCCTAGTGACCAGTTACAACACTGCCTACATGTAGTTATCAGTTACAACACTGCCTAGTGACCAGTTACAACACTGCCTACGTGTAGTTATCAGTTACAACACTGCCTGGTGACCATTTACAAAACTGCCTCGTGAGCAGTTACAACACTGGCTAGTGACAAGTTACAACACTGCCAAGTGACCGGTTACAACATTGCCTAGTGACTAGCTATATCACTCCCAAGTGACCAGTTACAACACTGCCTAGTTACCAGTAACAACACTGCCAAGTGACCAGTTACAACACTGCCTACATGTAGTTATCAGTTACAACACTCCCTCTTGAGCAGTTACAACACTGCCTACATGTAGTTATCAGTTACAACACTGTCTAATTATCAGCTACAACACTGCCTGGTGACCAGTTACAACACTGCCTTGTGAGCAGTTGCATCACTGTCTAGTAACCAGTTACAACACTGCCTAGTTACCAGTAACAGTACTGCCTAGTGACCAGTTACAACACTGCCTACATGTAGTTATCAGTTACAACACTGCCTGGTGACCAGTTACAACACTGCCTTGTGAGCAGTTGCAACACTGCATAGTAACCAGTTACAACACTGCCTAGTTACCAGTAACAACACTGCCTAGTGACCAGTTACAACACTGCCTACATGTAGTTATCAGTTACAACACTGCCTAGTGACCAGTTACAACACTGCCAAGTGACCAGTTACAACATTGCCTAGTGACTAGCTATATCACTGCCAAGTGACCAGTTATAACATTGCCTAGTGAGCAGCTACATCACTGCCAAGTGACCAGTTACAACACTGCCAAGTGACCGGTTACAACTAAGCCTGGTGACCAGTTACAACATTGCCAAGTAACCAGTTACAACACTGCCTAGTCAGCAGTTACAACATTGCCAAGTGATCAGTTACAACACTGCCAAGTGACCAGTTACAGCACTACCAAGTGACCAGTTACAACACTGCCAAGTGACCAGTTACAACACTGCCAAATCACCGGTTACAGCACTGCCAAGTGACCAGTTACAACACTGCCAAGTAACCGGTTACAGCACTGCCAAGTGACCAGTTACAACACTGCCATGCGACCAGTTAAAGCACTGCCAAGTGACTGGTTGAAGCACTGCCAAGTGACCAGTTACAACACTGCCAAGTGACCGGTTACAGCACTGCCAAGTGACCGGTTACAGCACTGCCAAGTGAGCAAACACTGCCAAGTGACCAGTTACAACACTGCCAAGTGACCAGTTACTACACTGCCAAGTGACCGGTTACAGCACTGCCAAGTGAGCCATTACAACACTGCCAAGTGACCAGGTACAACACTGCCAAGTGACCAGTTACAGCACTGCCAAGTGATCAGTTACAACACTGCCAAGTGACCGGTTACAACACTGCCAAGTGAGCAGTTACAACACTGCCAAACAGAACCCGGAATGCTTACAGGATTATTGTTTGACATAGCTCAGCTCTGTACTTTAAAGAAATGGGTATGAATTTAATAGATGTTGTAATCTCACTCCTGAGGTCCTCCTGGGGTCCTTCTGGGGTCCTTCTGGGTGTGATAATCCATATGAAACTCATGCAAAATTAAAGACTGGTGAAGTATTTTCATCAAAACAAGAAAAAACAACCACTATTATCCCGTTATTTTCTGACCCAGAATGGTCACTACCATTAGTTGGGAATATTTATTTACTGGTAAGTTTTATTATGTTTAGAGAATGGATTAGTACAAAATATATATATATTGTCAAATGTTGCAAAATCTAATCTAATATCTAATCTAATAATGAAGAATGAGATGTAAATTTCGTCAAGAGTTCATAGAAGAATCACATTTGTGTATGTGATATGGAGGATTGTCCCCTGATTCTAGTGATACTTTGATAAATATGTATGTTTACCCACATTTTTTATAGTTGCATGTAAAGGTAATTCAGACCTATATTGAACATAAACACAAAAATCACTAGCAAATGTCATGAACATTTGTGTGTTCATTAATGAAGTCAAGGGATCCTTGACAAAGATTCCGGCCAAAAGGGTCGAAAGCTTGGGCTTATATTTCCGTAGTGACTTAGTTGTTATCATTGAGCCCAGGTAAAACTGAGTCTAAAATAGTATATAATTTGTGTGCTTATTCCATGTTTTCAGCTTTATGACTCTCTGCGGAGTATATTTACTGGGAGGTGTGCTCTATAACCGGTTTGTGCTCGGGGCAAAAGGCATGGAACAAATCCCAAATTACAGCTTCTGGCTCGATTTTGGTAACCTCCAAGCGGTATGTATTAATTACATGTAGTATTACTGTCTATTATTCCATGGAGTGGGGAGACCTGGGATCAAACCCAGGTCAGGTCATACCAAAGACTGTGAAAATGGTACCTATTGCTGCCTCATTTGGCACCAACGGTGAGAGGTTAGAACATGGACAAGCTGGCCCGGTGTCAGTATAATGTGACTGTTTGGGGTGTCACGTCTGGTGTCTTCAGTATGCTACTTCATTGGCGGCAGCACTTTGGTGGGATTGACTTGAAATTTAGCACACGTAACAAGCGTTTATGCAATGTTTATGCAAGTTAGGGTTTAGCTGATACAGTGGAAGTGATAACACGTGATTTTTTTTATTTCTTTTTAATTTCAGTATTCTAAATATGCTATCTGACATAGTTTGACATCCTGATCACGAATCCGGTCTTATTTTTTCCTGCGATGTATCTTTTCCCACATTTTTGCAGGTCACATGACAGAAAAACTGTTATAGCTGTAAAGCTGAAAATCGCTGTGTATAAATTGCTATACATGTGCTGTATGTAAGGAGAATATTGTTGAATTACATTTTTGCCATGTTTCAGGATGGTTGTAATTTGGTGTGCAGGACGCGCTCAGTATCACGTTCGTACAAGGGCATCGGCGATGACCAGTTAGCTGAGACAGAGGATGACAGAGATGATCATTTGTTGCCCATGTGATAGGAAGATTTCTTTCCTCTCAAAAAGCAAAAAAAAAAAATCAACAATAAGAAAAAATGAAAGAACTAAAAGCAAAAAGAAGTTAGATTGTGTTTGGAGTTGTGACAATAGAGAGTCTGTGAAAGCCGTGTGAAGAGTGCCGAGTGATTTAATTGCTTTACGACCACTGGACAAATCTTTTGGTGCTTAAAGGTCGATCTCCTGGTTTCTCTCTGTAGTTATTTATCATCTGCGTGAGTTGTTGAAAATTATGAAAAGCAAACAAAAGTTTCTGCTTCAATTTTTCTTTCCAATTTCCAAATTTACATCAAATCCTGGTATGTGTTTCCCATGGTTTTGTTTTGGTTTAAGGTATGCCTTCAAAAGCACATCTGGAAATGTGAGGATGTAAATATGCAGAATTTCTGCTTCCTTCAAAACTGAAGACAAAAGATATTTATATGTAAATGTTAAGACTTGTTGCTTTAGGGCAAATGCATAATTAGTGATTATGGTGTAGCTGTTTCTGTGTTTTTTTAAATAGATTTATTTGGGTGTTAACAAAAATATGTAAGAGGGTGTCCAAACAGCCCTTTTTGATACCATTTTGTTTGAGCAGGGCGTCCAGATGTCATGTATGCCTTCCTTTCACAAGATAAAAGTACACAAGAAAACAATTTTCCTAAAGGCCTCAGTGATTAGCACACAAATTAAGTAGCTTACAGTAGTGACATCAACATTGATAGCTGTCAATACAACTTTGTTACAGGGAAAGCCTGAATTAGGGGTGCCGTTAAAGCTAGCACAGCGTTCCCATTATGTTCATCAATGACATTTCTGAATATGCTCTACCTTTGACGGGATATATGCATAAAAAAGAGTGGTTATAAAGAAAAGATAAAGAATGCCTCATAAATGAAGTATTTTTTTTTTTGTTGTTATTTTTTGGGCATGTCTTTCTTCATTTTGTTTAAAACCATACTCTTTGTTTTATATTACCTTTGCATTTATGTATTAGGTGACGTGCATGTATGTATTTAGCGATTTGTATGTATTACATGACTTGCATGTATTAAATGATGTATGTATTACATGACTGGCATGTATTGTATGACTTGCATAGATTAATTGATGTATGTATTACATGACTTGTATGTATTACATGACTTGCATGTATTACATGTAAGTGACTTGGGAAGAAGATGGGTGTAATTATCAGGGTTTGATGAATTCAGTCATATTTGTCCTTAAGGAAGAAAATTGTGGGATCATTCATGCTTTCATGCTTGTTTCATTTAGCGTTTTGAAAAAAAAAAAAAAAAGAACATGCAAATTTTTTGTAACCATATTCATGCAGTTTTGTAGGTTTTTAAGTTGTCTTGGACACTGTCAGGTGGTAGATCTATAAACACTGGTTATATGGCACCTTGACATTGTGAAGGTACTGTGAGGAGACAAGTAGACTGACCTCAGCATGCAGAGGACATAAAGCCTATAGGGGGTTTGGGCACCGGCATTGCCTTCATCAATTGGTGGGCAAAGTTCAGATTTATGATTCACAACAGTGTCCTTTATGGAGCATACATGGTTCAAATTACATTCATATTTGGTAGTTTATGTTACATGGAAGATTTTGGCTTTTTTGTTGTTTTTTTTTTTTTATTTAATATTTGGGTAACTACATATACTAATTAAAGAAATATATGTACATTTCATTTTGTATTCATTTTAAAAGCACATGGTTTACTGGTATATGCCTATGTACTGGTAGAGTGCATGTTTCATAACAGTGATTAAATGATTCTGGAGTGGTTATCGCTGTTGTTTAAAGAAGTTTAACGCTGTAATTTGTAGAAACTCTTGCATGATTTTTGAGCTTTTGTGTTCTGATCATAGAGTGATGTCCCTTGTGGCTCACACTGACCTCTTCATGACCTGTTAATAAGTGTAATAATGCGTCTTGACTAACAATAAACATCTTAGATTGTTTGCTGAAAGTATTGGAGGAATTTTGCTTAAATCTTTAGTTGGAGATAAATAATGCAGTTGACTTCTGACATATAAGGATGACTTGCTTGGTTGTTACATGTACATATATACGTATATTTACTGCTGTTAGCTAATGAGATTTTATTGCACGTGCCATTTCAGGCCATTGGTCCATTTTAGGGGAGATCAGTCATCTCGAGGCATAAAATGTTTACGAGACAAAATTCTTGACAGCATTTGCACATTCCAGCATCCGTTTTTTGTTTGTTATCCATATGAATGAAATGCTGGTCATATAGTCTATTAAGCTGAACGGATTTCAAGCCTGACATAATCTTGTTTATAATCATGCTAAAAAAAATCTGATTCATACTATACTTTCTATGATATGATCAGTCTTTTTATCATATAATGTTATATGGTTAACAAAACATAAGGAGAACATGCCAAGCCTGAAGAGAGTGTTGGTTCAGTCTTTATGACACGTAAGATGCTGGTTCAAACCCGGCCTTGGACAAGGAATTTGTAGAGTCCCTCGCACTCACTGCTTCTCGGGCCTTGCTGAAAGTAGGCATTTGATGACGACTGTGTGGCCGCTTGCACTTAATCTTATGATCATTGCATACCACTTGTCTTTTTGTCCTTGCGAAAAGTTGGTCAGTAACTTGCCAAAGGTCAGTAGTTTTTTGCCACACATAAAACTGACCACTATCACATAAATGAACAATTATTGAGTATGGCTTGGAGCAAGAGTTAAATAAATAAATATATTGTGAGGTGCTTGTTACATGAACCCAAGGTGTCTTAAAATATTTTATTTCTAGACAACACAATAACATTCTGTGCTTCTTCACCAGTGCTACTATAAATTGCTGATGGCAAAGTCAGTTTTATTAAGGTGACCAAGCTGGTTAATATCACAGTTTTGAGTAGAATTTTGAAGAACAGTTATAGAAAGCAAGAAATCTTTATCTGGATCTGCTTTAATTCTGCCGAAAAGCCAAAGCCATTGTTTAATACCTCTTCTGATACATGTAACAACCTACATGTCAGTCAGTTCAAGCGTCTTGACTTACTGATGTGTGTACCTCAGATAAGAAGGTAAATTGAGTTCTTGATGGCCATTCTGTCATATTGCATGTTGATTGGTTGAGGACTCAGATGTTACACATTGTAACAAAGTTGAATATATATATATATATATATATATATATATATATATATATATATATATATATATATTATATATATACACATATACACATGATTTATTATGTCCATATAGGTAAGTGTGTGAAATAAAATCATGTGATGTATGTATGTATTGTCTTGAACATACGGTTCTAGGAAATAATTCTATTTTAAAAGTGGAATCCATTGGACTTTTATGGCACATTTGTTGTCATGGAGACAAGACCTTGAAACGATAACTTTTACTTCCTCAACAGTAAAGACTTCAGTAATGTTTGTAAGAGTTTCCTTTCAGCTCCTCTCAGCGACCCTTATAAAAGCTTATGATCAGTGTGTTAAAATGGATCATTGTATTTATTGGTATATATGAAGATTACACTATGCCTTGTGTGTTGTGTTGTTATGGTTTCAGGCTTGGCCAAAATGTTTCTTTAAATGCTTGTGTGTATAATAAGGTGGGAAGATCTACATACCTGTTGATGGAATTTCTTGACAATATTTTTCCTGTGTCCACACTCTTTGATAAGCACAGAGGCCCATTAGTGTCACGGTGAAAACAAAAAATGGTGGTAAAAAAAGTCGATTTTTCAACTTTTTTTCTCGAAATTTTGACCTTTAGTTCATAATTTTGACTTTCTTATGTCATGCAGCTGGCATTGCGATTAGGAGCAAACTACGCACATTTACCTTGTGTATTACTGTATACAATGTCTCCGTGTTTCATCAATGTGTGACATCAAATAGTCGAAATTGTGACTTTTTTTACTAAAATATTTTTTTCCTCCGACACTAATGGGCTTCCAAAGATAAGCTCTTGCCATTCTCATTATTCTGTCTATGTATACGTACACCAGCCAACAGAATGTATCCTGAGAGACTAAACAGGTCATTACATGCCTGGCCTCTTGAGAAAAAGTTGCGCATATACAAGTAATCAGAACTAGATGTTGAGAATGGGGGATTCGTTGGCCATCCACAAAGAGAAGCAAATTTGTCAACTCATAAACCAGCATGCAGTGCCCTATATTTTACTTGACTAACAATGCATGCCAGCTTTGGATTATTCATCGTCATTTATTATGTTATTGAGATCTCTAGTATATTTGTTATTCATACAGGTAGATGAGGTGAAAGGTTTACATCCTTTTGTGTGGAGGGTCTGAAAATCCCATTATGACAGGCTTTCTCTGTAGATGTCTAATAATTCATGTGTCCGTGTATGTACATGGACTGTGCTTTTCTTACAAAATATTCTTTGGCATAAAAGGACAAGGTCAGGTACCGCCTATTATACTCTAAATGACCTGAAATTTCATCCATGACTAAGTTTTCAGTTTGCCAGATTCTGGGAGTTTTATTGATTTATAGATAAGTTTGTTTGGAAGGTAGAATGATATCCTAGTGGAAAAATGGAAAGTAATATCTCATGACACTTACATTGTATTTGCGTCCAAAAATGGTGTTTTGTGTGGTCGAATTTTTAGGTTATTTAGGGTAGTGGGTATGCTATAATATGGCTGGGTGGGGTGGGGTGTGGTGTGTGGTGGTTTCAGCCCGGTGTGCTATTGAGGCAGCACCATAAATTTGGTGGCATTGAACCACAATCAAAAAACACCTAAGACTACATAATTAGTTTGTGCAAATTGTTGCACAACAAGAACATCTGCCTTTATCAATAGCGATTCCAGCCAGAGTCAGAATTCTGATTTACATTTAATCATTCTCATTTAAAAAATGACATGAACTGTTTGAATTTGTATTTTTCTTGATTCCCTAAAAAAATGTATACACATATATTGTTATACACGTACTATTGATTTTACCATTTAAAGGGGTACAGAATCGGTTCTTATTGGCTGGTGTGAGAGATAGGTAAGTCCAGGATATGCCCTGCCTGAGCTGGATTTTTGGTGGTGTTCATTTATTTAAGCGTGAGCAAGGCTGCAAGATTTAACCCAGGAAACCCTATCTCAACAGTCAGCCAATCAGCATCGATTCTGTACAGTATCCCTTTAAATTATTTCTTTTCATGTATTGTACTAATTACCAGGTGTGGCACATGTATTTGTATTTGGAAACAGTTAAAATATTGATGTCTTTTGAGAAAAATTATATTTACATGTATTTCTGTTCTTCAGTGTTCATGATGAAAGGAGCAACGTCATATTTCAAGAATTCAGATGTCCAATGTTCTGTGGGCTGTTTAAATTTTAACAACTAAGTTAACAGAAATGTTAAGTTAAATTTTTGTGGGCATGTAGCCTCTACAGGCTGCTAGTATGGATGTCACAAATGGAGTTTCATTAATTATTTATATCATGACTTGTTCTTGTAGCTAGAAATCACTCCTACCTGTGCTATTTTCCAAAATGTGACTGGGGTATAATTTTAATGTTTGTTAATTGTTAATGAACACACCTTGGCATGTGATTGTGGGACATTTATTTATTATTATGATCTGTGAAACAAATTTTTGTTGGTTTCAATAAACTTTTCCTATTTTGCTGGTATCATGGTAGTAAACATCGGCTTTTTTTGGCTGGCTCCAAATTTCAAAAACACCTCCAATTGGTAGATATTAAGCACAAACATATAATTATACACATTGTGAGACTGGGCCTGCTTTGAACATAAAACTTCACACGATAGCAATTAAGTTTCTGTATAATTATATATATATATATATATGTATATAAAAAGAGAAAGATCCCCTGGTGAGGAGAATTTACATAGGAAAAAATTAATAAAACGCCTTCTCAACTTTCTACGTTTTGTTATATTCCAACTGCAGTTTCAAACTTCATGGTATTTTCAATGAATATGAATGTCCACAGAGGTCTTCATATATGATATGTGTTACCAGTAACTAAGGAATATGTTACGTACATGTCAAAACAGGCAGTGGTTTAGTTACATGGCATAATACATGGATAAATTGTGGCTGGGAACAAGGTCGTACATGTATAAAACTGTTAAGTGGCGAACATTAGAAAAATCAGTACCTAAGCGTGTCTATCCGCAGGGCGACTAGTGACGATGCGTCTTTATTAGCATAGAACGGATGGCCTGCGGATAATCTGTGACATAATATTTGTACATATACAATGTATAATATATACAATGAGAAATACAAATGATTTTGTTTGACAAAATTAATCAACATAAATTATGCAAGCATGTGGTACATCATCATATTATGAGATACAATGTTAGGGCCGATGACTACCATTGAGACATGGGTTGTATTTATTTATGAAGAAAGTTTATTTTACATCTAAGGTGGCTTCATTTCCATCTAATACTTCATAAAATGGAAAGACTTTAAACGAGGGAGTCAATGTATATATATATATATATATATATATGTATATATATATATATATTAGAGGCTCGAGTCTTTGTTCATCGTGCACTTCACTAGCTATAGCTATCAAGTCATTCTCCTACACACATATATATATATATATATATATATATATGGTACTAAATTCTGAACTAAAATTGAAACTTAATTGCCATCTTGAAGCACATTTTCAGTGGTCTTTCAAATGATGAATATATGCTCACTCAACATGACAGAGTAACTGTGCATAGATATAAATATAGTGTTCTTCCATTTTGATGGAGGACTGTATCAGGGTGACATGTAAGCGCTATCTACCTCCGAACTGGAGGGAATTTCCAGAAATCGCTGGTTCAAATCCCCAACCGGTATTAGGCCCCTGTCATAGTTGGGTGAACTGTTAAATAGGGTATCAGGTGTCTACTGTCTGGTCAGTGAGTTGATACATTTGTTTGCCCACTGTTTTTACATATAGGCTTATTAATAATCCATTTAGGCTGCATTTAAGGCCACCTGTATTTAATGGGTTTCCTATTCATGTTTTTGTGACTTATTGGAGTATCTTGATATTTTGTGTTTATCTTTCCTGGTCTTTAGGTAAAAAAAAGGGAAAAGTGTCATGTGTAAATGGTTTATCATATGACAGCAGATCAGAATGTAGGCTCTGGTGCATGTAGGCCTATATCCATGTGTAAACTGTTGGGTCTATGCATATACAAATAGGCCCAATTCCATATGCATTTACATACATGGAGGCCTGTAATGTAAGGTCAACAATGTCTCAGTTTCGCATTTAGGTGGCAGGAGGTGTCCTAATTACTACAAATGGAAAAGAAGGACATTTTGTGGTTGATTATACACAGGCCTGTATTATAGGCCAGAAATTATGATAGATCTACTGTATGTATGCTTGGCTTTTAAGACCACACATAATTTTTAAGTCATGATTTGTTTATTTATATATTTGATTGCTGTTTTACGCTGTACTCAAAAATATTCCACTTAAACCACGGTGGCCAGCATTATGGTGGGGGGAAACTGGGCAGAGCTCAGGGGAAACCCATGACCATCCACAGGTTGCTCCCAAACCTTCCCATGTACGGCCGGAGAGAAAGCCAGCATGAGCTGGACTCGAACTCACACCGACCGCATTGGTGAGAGGCTCCTGGGCACTAACCAACTAAGCCACGGAGGCCCCTAAAACATATGACGACAACGAGTCATAAGGTGTGTATACTTATACTGCATGTGTTTTCTTGTGGCAGAGCAAGTCCATGCCACCAAAGTGCTGCTGCCACTGAAGCATCATGTCGAAGTCACCAGACTGGACACCTCACCCAGTCACATTATACTGACACCAAGCCAATCAGTCCCGTTTCCTGGCTCTAACCTCTCAGCGCTGAGTGCCAAGAGAAGCAGTAAAAAGTACCAATTTTAACGTCTTTAGTATGACCCGACCCAGGATTTTTCCCTGGCCTCCCGACTTTGATAGGCCAACTGTAGTTTGCAGATTAGGCCTATTCACGTCTAATGTTACTATGTCTAATGCAATTGCGCATGCGCTAGACACTGGATATTGGCTTAATAGTAAATTTAACAGTCCTGGAGGTCTGACACTCCAGCCCACCCATTCCGATGTTATTGTGGGTTGATGAAACTTTGTAATTTCATGTCCTTCAAAACTAACCGATTAAATATATAGGCATGTGGGTCTTTTTAGGCCCCTACTGATGATGAGGGCCACTACATCATGATGCCTATCACAATGGATGGACCTCAGTTCACAATGCCTATAGCTATACTGAATGGCCTGTGTGCTGGATGTCAGCTGGCCCACTGGCGTCAATCTTGATCGAGTATTTTTAGGCCTAAACTAAAGGTTTTTTGTTAATCGGTAGACACAGATAGAGGAAGCCTATATTCAGCTGATTAACCCTTGACCCAGCTGCTATGGTATAAGGAGTTATCATGGTTATATACCCTTTTAACTCTGGTATCTTTCAGTCTGTCGGATAATGTGACCTAAAGATTGTTTGGTTTGTTTACACTGTCTTATATCTAGGTATGGAGCTACACTAGTGTAGGCCTACATGTATTGTTTCCAGCCTATCTCAACCTGTGATAACTGAAAAGATCATGTCCAGATCTCAAGTAGGCCTCTTATAGTATATGTAAGACATTTTCCCCAAAGTTCATACCCGTAAAGCCACTAAATTAAATCGTTATTAACTTCTAATGCTGAAAAACAAATAAAGAATTCTTTCACGGAAATCCGTATTTCGTTTAATTCATACAGTATTTCTAATTTTGGTACAAACCGGTGTAAAATCCCGAATCCAAGGAGATTGCGGAAGTGAAACTGTTTACATTGTTGCAGACGACATAATTTACGATCACCCTGAAGAATGTCAGTGACTTAGGTTTTGTGGAGGTGCTGGTGATATGACAAGCGCCCCCTTTAATCATGGCTATTCTGAGTGTTCGTCGAAGAAAACAGTTGACGTATTTTGTCATTGGAATGGTGTTTCTGTTAGGCGGAATCGAATATGGTGAGTCGTCGGTGCTGTCAGATGTCAAAGTCAAACTGGCTCAAAAAGTTTCTTTCGTTTTTCAATGCAGTTGAAACATTGGATAACGACATTAGAAATTGTGAGAATCTTACGTTGTTGTGCAGACCAGATTGATACAAATCAAAAAAGCAGATTCTTCAATGGATTGTTGTCCCTCTACCATGTGACAGCAAACTCGATCAATTAAACTTACAAACCCTGAAAAAAAGTGAAATTGGTTGATTCTCAGTCAGTCTTACACAGATATATTGTATATACAATATATAAGTCAGTTCCGGGCCACTAAATCAGATGGCCATGCATCTCTCACTGTGTAATAGTCTGAAATAGAAGGTACTTTAATCAGCATATTTTGTTGCCTCCATGGTTCAGTTGGTTACCGCACTAGCGCAGCGGAATGACCCAAGACCTCTCCCCAATGCAGTCGCTGTGAGTTCAAGTCCAGGTCATGCTGGCTTCCTCTCTGGAATCAGTCAATTTTATACCCAGTGTAATTTAAGTCGTGACCAAGCTATATGAAGAGAACTTTAGTTCCATAGTTTGATTGTAGGTTAAATGAGCTTAGTGATCATTTTCCCACTTTCAAACTAGATAACTAGTTGGGAATCAAACAATACCTACGACATAATACATACATCTTGGGAGAGAGAGATTAACTCTTAAATTATACATGTATGTTTACATATCCATGATGTTCCACCTCTCAAAATCGATAGTTTACCCAAAACAGAGAAGAGACCGTGTTAACATTACATTACATTCCTGCAACAAAAGCTGGAAATTCCCGTGCTCAGTGCAGCTCACTGTACAGCTTTGTCGAGCCAATTTTAATGCGATGAAAAGTGCTTACCCGACACTGCATGCATGGTCTGATTCACTGTAAAGTATCTATATAGACTAATAAATTAAATCAGTTTGAAAATTATGCATCAGATATATGGATACAGTCTGATTATCTGAAGGTAAAAGGAAGTAACTAAGACAATCCTATTTGTCTGATGAAAAGGTCAAACGGACAACAGCCACAGCGACTGGCAAAATACTTCACTGAGCAGTAAATTTTCCTTCAAAAAAATGTCCCGTATTGCGAATTTTGGGTATTCAGTGAACAAATCTGTGTCATTTTTAAAAAGAGGAGAGAATACTGATTCTGTGCATACCGGTGTATATGTATATACCTTTTTCTTTATGAAATCGCAAATTTGGGGTGAAAATAAGAGACAAATATCAAGTCATTCAAAAGTGAGACTGACCCAGAAGTTTCTTTTTTAAGATTAATCGGACAGTTCTCTACTTAAAGGAAAAGACCTCTAAAATTGAAGTGGGCATCACTAAATAGACCACTTAAAACTATACACAGATATACTTTTATTTATTTTTTTAGATTTTTGTGAAAAGAGTTAAGGGAGCTCAAACATTTGAATTCTAGGGTGTGCTTTATGGACCATACTATCAGAGGTTAGGAACTCTGACGTCACAGGAATTTTTTTTCAGCTCTATCATGACACTGAATACTGGACTAACTTGTTTTTACCCATGTATGAAAGATTACTGAAATAATGCTCCCAAAAATTCCTTTTTTCTGGTGAACATCAGGAAGAAAAGATGATGTGATGTCAGAGTACCTACATACCGTCGTTATGGCTCATGAAGCCCACCATAGTTTTCAGATATTTGAATGCCTGTCAACACTCTTAACAAAATCAAAAAAAATAAATAAATAAACGAAAGTAATTTTATGCAATGTTTTCAGTTGTCTGTATGATGAATCTTACTCCATATTTCAGCTCTCTTTTACTTTAATACACTCTGGCAGCTCTTGCTATGTAGTCCAGCAGGAAAATTTGCTTTCCTTAATGTATGCTGTCATAATGTCATAAGTCCTCTTGTGTGTACATTGGTAAAACATCTTTTAGCTGAATGTAATCCAGCTCTGTTCATGCATCATGCTTTGAATTTTAACCTTCTGCAAAGTACGAGTTGGCTGTTTGACAGTTCAAGATGAAATCCAATGACCGAAGTATGCTGATATTTGGTTAAAAAGGCTAAGAAAAAAGTACAAAAGAAGTCTCAACGAAATTTTTGAACCACCAGCATATGCCTTGCCTGAGATTTGAGTATGAAATATGGCTGGCATCAGTTTGACTTCTCGATTAAAAAGTTTGAACAGCAGGATTATTGGTATAGCCTTATTTGTCAGTGTAGGTTTTGACATTTTTGTACAATAAGATGGCTTTGGGATTCAGTGTGTAACCAACACTAAATGTGTGCAAGTTGTCTCAAAGGTAAGTGACACATTCCCTGTGGAGTTAAATATGACAGGTGCCCAGTTCTACACAGTGGAGTGCATATGAGAAGAAAGAGAAATGTTACAAAAAATTACATTGTTCCCTACTGAGACCTACTTGGTGTTTTTATATTCTAGTGAAGGTCTGACATTTAATATATCGTGACAGTGAACTGAGATTTTTAATGCTGTCTTCCACTACAGCTCCGGGCTTCATATTTTAACCATGAAGTGTCATGAAAAACAAACTCATGGTTAAGTTGTGTTTTTATTAACTGATATGGTACATGTGTTTGATATCAGACTGAAACAAGGATATATGTCACTCTGTGCAATGTGATTAATATTAAATCTTCTGTTTCCAGCTGTTATTTTACCTACCATGTGGCTTTACATAGAAAGTCGGTTCCATGCACAAGAATACTTCCTGGGCCTTATGCTGGCAGCTTTCTGTTTTTCTGGACTGTTCTCAGGACCCTTGATGGGCAGGTAATATTGTTAATTAGAGCATTTGACATATTATTTGTCAAACATCTGTTGTTAGAATGGGTGCATTCATGTGTAAGAATGTGATGGTTAAGGTAATACCCAAACATGACAAAATGACACGTGCATACAATTGTTGAAGATGTGTCACTGTAATACACTATAAAACTGGCTGCAATCGCATAAGTGAAAGATGTAATTGAGTATGGTGTTAAGCCACAGTCTAAAAAATAAATAAATACTGCTTCATCTGCCTGTGTCATCTGTTAATTTATATCCCTGGATGCCATACACATGTACATACCACACGGAAAAATCAGTTCTTAGGGTTTCTACACAAATGATACTCTACACTTGATTGGCTTGATAACAAGACAATGTGATAGAATTGAATGTGATATATTCTCTATTACTTTATGATTAATATTATTATTTTTTTTTTGTTTGGTTTGAGGGGGGGGGGGGCAGAGCAAAGTGCTTCAGTGAGGCAGCACAATCAGTATGTCAACATTTGGACAGTTTTCTACATGGTCAAGAAGATTGACACTATTGTGATGTGACAGATACTAAATAAACAAACAAAACAGTGGTGTGTGGACCATCTGTGAAGTATTATTATGGCAATTTTGTGGTTGATTCGCTAAGGTCATCGTTTGCTGTCATCATTTCAGGTGGTCTGATGTAACCAGGAGGACAAAGATAATTCTGTTGTTTGCAAACTGTTGGGAGATTGGGGGCAACATAATGTACTTTCTGGGCATCTCCAAGTGGTTCCTCTTTGGTAGCCGATTAGTATCAGGTAATAGTGCAGGTTAATTTCAAGATGGAAAAGAATGAGATGAGTATTAATTTAATAGTATCAATTCATTATCATAGAATTTGTGCAAAAAAGATTTCATTTGCGCTAAATGACGCTAAAATGTTGCCCCAAAACATGCATTTGAGATATATAAGAGAGGTATCTTAAAATATTTTTTTCGCTCTGAAACTTTTCCACTAGAATATCATCCTAACTTTCAGACCAACATCACATCATCATTCTAAGATCATAGAATCCTGCTAAATAATGGGGGATATTTTAGGTCATTTATATATTGAAGTTTTCTCCACACAAAAATTTGACCCCTAAATTGTATGGATAATATTTTTAGGAATTCGAAATTTGATTCAGAAATTTAAATTAGGTGATCAATTAATTAAACTGATCAATAAATAGATGAAGAATTTACATTCATCTGACACAGCAACTAAATCTGTATTCTACATGTAGCGTTACCAAAATTCTATGAAATGGTTTTGTAAAAGTTAGCTGTTGTATTAAGAGGAGTAAGAAGAAGTTCAAGGTCAGTTTATTGTTACCTGGAATTGTCAGGTGTGGGAGCAGGAGCAGAAGCGACTCTGGTGGCAGAGCTGGCTCGTGTGACAAGCGCTCAGAAGAGGACGGGTGTGCTGTCCATGTTCATCGCTATACGACAATTTGGACTCCTCATAGGTGAGCTGAACTGGTCCCACTTTGTCGGTACAGCGTCCGCTTCAGGGGCGGCAGATCCAGGCTCAATCCTGGGTCAGGTCACACTTAAGACCTTAAAAGTTGTAACTTCCTCGCTTGGCATTGAGCATGAAGGGGGTAGTGCAACGACTGGTTGACCCATATCAGTATAATGGCTCGGGCTGGGCAGTTTGCTTGCCTTGGGTAAGCTGTCTCAGTGCAGCAGCACTAAATAAAAGAGCAGTGGAAATCCACCTTGCAATGAGGAGGCATATTACATACACTGTAAGGACTCCTTTATCATCTTTTGACTGAATAATTGTTAAGTACGACGTTTAACCTCAAGCACTAACTCACTCATACATAGAATATTTTATTTAAACTACAGTTTTGCCAACAAAAATGCACTTTCAGGAAGACAGTAATCCTAAAATGATACCAACACTTTTTTTTTTTTTGGATAAAAAATTAATCAAGCTTCACAAAAAAGTGGCGCTATCAATCAGAATCAGAATATGTCAGTTGAAAAATGGTGAACTTAAGGTGAAATACCTTAATTTGTCTTGTGATGGTGTGATGTGCTTGCAGGCTTAATAGTCGTGTTTGTCATTTCCAGCATAAGCTTTCATTGAGGTAATTTAACTATTATCACAGCATTAAGCCTGTCTTGCTACAAAATGCTGTTTGTATTCACACTGGGTCTAAAAAATATGTAAACCATGAATCCTAATCAAACAAACAGACGGAGAACATGTATTAAAAGAAAAGACAACACTAGACCAAATGCATATTTGCATCGACGACTCCCCAGAGGAAGTTTAGCATAACCCTTGAGAGAGTCGATAGCCCCCACGTCTGTTTCCTCTCGTATCACCCAAACCCTGCTTTGCCTATTAACCATATGAGTGGGCTAAGACTGATGAAACATCATTTTTCCTAATACTCTAGAATGGTGCTTCCCATGGTTTTGTAGGAATTCTATAGTAGAAGTAGATTTGAAGAGTTACCAGACATGTCAGAAAAAAATGTCTGTCAGTGACCGTTTAGGTATGTTTTCATCCCTCTTCCTTTATTTATTTATTTGATTGATGTTTCATACCGTACTGAAGAATCCTGTTCTTATGTTACTCCAATTATATTATTTGTTGTCTTTTCTTTTAAAGTATGTATTTGTACATATGTTTTTCAGGGCCCGGGTTTAATTTGTTCCTAAGAGAGCTTCATTTTTATATAGGACCTTTTCTTGTGGACAAATACACCTCTCCTGGGGTAAGTACGGCTGTTATTAGTGTACAAACGTGTACAACTGAGTTTGTTATTTGGCACATTTTTTAGAGTCCTTGTACATCCTCTGGTCATTTAGGTGTCTGACCATGTTGTACTTACTGAACTTGACAATGTCGCTCAAAATTGAAACGTTCAAGATTTTATTAAATCTGTACTATTAAAGATGTTGATAAAAGAATCAATTAACTATTTCCATATTTTCAAAATCTGTTCACCTATGAATTTTTTTTTTAAAAGAAGGAGTAAACTTTTAATTGCTGAATTTTAATGTTTAGTATACTATAAGTTTCAGAACCCACCTACATGTAATCGCGATGAAATGGTGAATGACATTAACCTAAAGTGATTTGATACCAAGTTTTGAACACAACAGGCTTTTATGGCATTGCTGTGGACCCTCTTACAACTGCTGATATTATGTGGCTACTCAGAGCTCTCGGCTCTAGCTGCTGCAGAGAACGACACCCTGTCTTCCTCCAGTGTCATCGTAAACGTCTCGACCAATCAGTCGCCTGGACAATCCACGCAGGTGATTGACAGATTAAAGCCTCCCCAGTCCTCTGCCAATCAGAATGGGACAGTGTCAGGAGTTTGCCGTAGCGCCCCAACCCAGGACCACACAGGCCTTCATAAGCCGCTGGACGGCTCACACTCTACTTCCTCATGTCCACAAAACATAGCTTTTAAACCTGCCTGGCTGGAGTATGAGGACTGGCAGAATAGCTCTGAACTGATAGAGTCTGCGGAGAGATACATGTACGTCTCTTCAGAAAATGACTCCAGGCCATTCAGTGTTGAGAATGCACGCCCTCATTCGTGTCAAGAGGAGAGGACATCAGAAATTGCCCGATCCTACGGGTCTGTGAACTCGTGTGAGCGACAGACTGAAGGTGGAAATGCTGAGGACACGCCCATCATCAGGAGCGGGACACGAGAGGAGGCCAAGTCACATGGGAGAGTCAGTTACCCCTGGAGATACTATTACAATGGTAACAATAAATAAATCTAATGAAACCAGAAAACTTCTGACATGGCGAAATTAATAGGCAGTGTTCACAAACTTTCCAGTGCTTATATTAGCACTAGCTAGTGGGAATTTCCCTTTTGGCTCAGTTGGTAGAACGCTGGACTGAGACCCAAGTTTTGAATTTTGGTGTGACCCACTTAGTTAAATCCTTCGACCATTACAGTGGTAATGTGACCAAACATGTTCCAAGAAGCGTGGGGCTCTAGGCCTCTGGGCCTGTGAACGTGGGTGTGTCTGTGGAGAGGAGAAGGATTTAATTAAGGAGTGTATCAGGAGCAACTTTCCAGTGTTTATACTAGCAGTAGCTAGTTAGTGGGAATTTCCCTTTAAATCTAGCTGGTGGAGCGCTGGACTTCGGCCGCTGAGACCCGAGTTCAAATCCTGGTCTGACCCATGTAGTGAAATCCTTCAACCATTACACCAATATTGATGGGTGAAAAATATGAAGATCAATTTATGAAAAATACTCCTACATATTAATATCTGTGCATCTGATGAGGTGTAAGATAATAGACTGTGCCCCATGTGACGCTGAAAACAGGAATGTTCGTCACTGTCAGAACCTAAGTATAACATCTGCAACAGTGTGGCAATATGAATATTGCTCAAAATTCAGCCTGATATTTGAATGACACCACAGAATTATGGTATTACTGACGGTTAAATCTGGTTTCATGCTGGAGTGTGTGTAATTTTGTTGTCCCATGGTAAAAAGATTTTAAAATATAAATATTATGGGAGTAAAATGACCCACTGATACATTCACAGTGTACCCTACTTGGTATGACAGTGTGTATATTGTGTTGTTTCAGAGTACATGAGAGAGCCAGTTGTTGTGCTGTTGGGCATACAGTTTATCAGCTTCTTCAACCAGGTGGCCCTGGAGGTAAGTCAAACTTAAGTTTTGATCTGGAGTTAATATTGTTCTTGGGTCTCCAGCTCTGGCTGCTGTGCCTGGTGGATCAGATCAATGTGTTGCTAAGCTTGTTCCATTTTGGTGGATTTCAGTGAGATTTTGCACAAGTTTTTGGCAGAAGGTGAACTTGTGCCGTTTTGGTAGCTATCTTTATAGTGAGATTTTTCACATGTTTTTGGTGGTAGGTACAGATCAATGTATTGCTAAGCTTGTGTCATTTGACTGGTCATCGTCATAACAAGATTTTCTACATGTTTTTGATGGTAGGAAGTTTCCAACACTTACGTAGACTTGAACCCCCTTATAATCCTAACGATTTCAATAGGGGCTGAAGCCCGACTGGCTTAATCCCCTTATAATTGAGCAGATGAACACTTGAGCAGATGAACACTTGAGCAGATGAACACTTGAGCAGATGAACTCTTGATAGGAATTTTTTATACAAATTAAGATATATAGAAAATAGATGGCTGGTTCTCTTAGCTACTTTCTTACCTACATATAGCTACGTGACATACCATATAGCTAAATTCCAACTCTTACAAATCGTTGTAATATAAAACATGAAATAGATGATACCATAGAGGTTTGTTTGGATTTTTACTCTCGTTTCAGACTATGATAACCCCTTTGACCAAGACATATTTGAACTGGGGAGAGTTAGAGAACAGTATTATGTATTGTGGAGCCGGGGCACAGGTATGTAATGGTATCGGTGTATGTAAGCCTGGGGTTTTACATCATATGATAATGAGGAATCATTAGGAGTGTTGATTATACATAGGCCTGTAGTGTAGGCCAGTAATTATGATAGGTATGACGATATGACGAGGAGTCATAAGGTTTGTGTACTTACACTGCATGTGTCTTCTTGTGCCAGGGCGAGTGCATGCCACCAAAAACAGTAGACATCATGACACCCCACTATTGCATACTTGCGTACACAAACAAAGTCGCATGTGCAGTTTTAAACTTGTATTTCCAACAGATTCACAAAGCATTACCATTTCTTCTCGCAAACCTGACACAATCCGGTCTTCTAAATCTACCTTCACTGATCAGAGAGCTCTATCAATCAAGTCACTTGCATCACCTGTCAGGTGTCACGAGTAGAACACGGCTGCACTTGTGTGACACGCGTCGGTGAAGTGTCGTCTGGAAAAATTGTCCGGCTCTTGTGTCAGAGAAACCCTTCCGCCAGATAGGCACAAGTTTTGCTGAATCAAGATGGTTTTCTCTGCATCGGACAAGGAATTGATCGTCTTTTCAAGTCAAACAAGGTAGAACATCATTTTGAAATGTCAGGAACATGCATTTTTGACTCTATTTTGATTTTGGTCCCATGAACAGAAATCTTAAAGGATGAAATTGAAATTTGGTCTGTATTCTTAGGACATAATGGCTTTTGAGTGTGTGAATTTTTAGAAGCTGACGTAAGAGGGTTTCGGAGATATTGAGTGTCAAAGTACAGTCCATCTTTTATGCCCACCCAATATACCCATGAATGTAATCAAAGAAAATATAAGACAGTCGATGTCTATTACAAACTTTCAAATTCCAAACACTCTGTGAAAGCATGACCACGCCAAACAAGGAATGTACATGCTCAATGTAGACTGCAGAAGAACCAATGAAGAACGTGGAAGTCACCTCACACCGTTACCTGGTGAGCTCTCACTATGCAATGAATATCTGTACAAGTGTATGTAAGCTTAAAAGGAATTTCACTGAGAAACATCTATCAGCTTCCCTTGTCCATGTAATTGTAATTTAGTGTGTCAGTCAGAACTTTCCTCTTATTGCTGAAGAGTTCCTTCTATGGGTTTTTATATTGGGAATCTCCATTGAATACAGAAAACATGTTCCATGCAAGGTTTTTTGAAAAACTACCACAATTTACTTTTACCCCTTTTCAGTAGCACTGTGTGTGAATCCGGCATATCAGAAAACCAGAATTGTTCCAGTTACCACATTAGGAGTTTGCGCAACACTGCCACCAGCTTTATAAATAAAATAAATATATAGTTTTGCCTTGACATGATGTATGCGTCATCAACAACAGAAAAAAATTATTGTTTTGCCTTTCCCCAGCAAAAATCTTGTGATCCATAGGCAGAGACAGATGGAAATTTAATCCTGTGATAGTGAGTGGCATGTTGATAAAACCAATGTGTATGACTAAAATCTCATCTGAGGGGACTCGATTAAATATTTAGTAAATTAAGTATTCATGGTTACAAAATATTGGCGGAAGTCAACAGTCGTTCAGATTACACCACAATGGACAAGAAATGTTTAGCTGCAGCAGTGTAAACACTCGTGTGTAAGTGTTGCTTTGATCGCAATTTGACATCTTCATCTTGTCTGCTGGTAAGCCTAGTTTGCAAGTATGGATTCGCGGTGTGCTAAATTCTGCTACAGCTTTGTATACGGAGAGCCCAGCAGGTTAAAAACGGGTATTGGTTATGCGTAAAGGTAGGCCTACTGGATAGTCACACTGAATCTCCACTGAGTTTTCTCTCAAATTCCCATTTATCACAAAATAACAATAATAAAACCTGTTGCGAAGTGCATGTACTAAAATCATGATTAAGACTAAGGAAAACATGAACTGTTAGTGGTAGGAGCATAGGCAAACTGCTCAGTGAAGCGGGAGCTTGTTATTTAGATATTTGAGCTGTCCATATAATCCTCTGACCACCCCTGGTGCTCTCCCAGGGCGTCCAGTCAGTAAGAACCACAAGTGAATTCTGGGTACACTTTCCGAGTCCCAGGACAGAACTTTAGGTCATTTACTATGTATATGTGTTCATATGCCATGGTTCGCATGTGAGTTTCCATTTTAAAATGCACTTTCAAAAGCACATAAAAGCCATAAGAAAATAATTTGGATGCTTACACTTCGATTTTTCTAATTAACAAATGAATCAAACTTCACAAAAAAATCTTGTGACTCTATGGGATGAATAAACCAGAATCAAACAAAATTGTGTCACCTTTAAAATATTAAACTTTAGGTATTTGAGTTGTGGACAAGATTTATTTAGGAGGCTAAGTTAGGAGGAAAGAATTCTCATCTCCTTCACATTTTGGTCTTTTGCATTGCTTTTACAGATCATAGCAGTATTTTTTCTGGTGCGCTGGTTAAGCAGTAGGTTACAGGATAGAACCATGATTCTCATTGGATGTACAGTCCTGACCATAGCCAATGCCTGGCTGATTTGGGTTATACCTAATGCTGTGCCAGGTAAGACAGAAATCAGACAGTGTGTTGTGATCTGTTTATTAATGCGATTGTTGTCCAATGCCATACGGAGAAATTATTCACTTGTACAAAGGCGATGACTGTTAAAGCTGAAGGAAACCGAAGTGCCTTGGGGGTAAACCACCAACCTTTAGCAAGTTACTGATTAACATTCCCAGGCGGGAAGTAAGGATATGCCAGCATATTGGGGGAAGATAAGTGGTTGACCACCTATTGTCAACAAGGCTTCTCAAAACAGCGAGAGCTAGATTCCTTGTCCCATACCATTTTTTAACTGTACCTCATATGTCTCAGTTATTGATAGTCAATCAGCTTAATCACACTACAGCTCAAATCAGAGTTATGTACTTGCATTTACATTTGTGTGTAATTCCTTGCAATGCCTAAACAATTCCAATGTTTCTGTTTTTCGGCTGTTTTCAGGTGAAATGAAGCAGAATTTGCCCAAGTTTATTGTTGGTTTGATACTGGACATATTTTCACTTCCTTTCCTCATTGTGTGTAGTGTGTCGCTGTATTCCAAAGTAACTCACAAAGAAACACAAGGTAAGACCACAAAGCTATGAAGGGTTTGATTTTGGACACGAAAGGTAAAATTTGGTTACTATAGTGTAAATCACCTGTTTAGCAATTTTCAGGTAACACATTTTCTTGATAATGATGATGGATTCATCCAGGGTTACTTAGGCTCACAGCGAACGCCAACGTGGTCTTTAATTCGTTGACATGCAGTTTTTACTTTTTTTTTTTTTTTGCTATTAGAGGCAATGAGGAAAATATCCAACTTGTTTGGTATCTCTCAAGTTTCATACTCAAAATCTTGCGAGCTGCAGTGGCGAAGAGAAAAGTGCTCAGCTAAGCTAAAAAGTTTGAATCCAGTTAAATATCACCACAATTTCACATGTGTGTCTGTCAGCTTGCCCCGATTTGCTCTTAATTTTTGGAATCAAAAGTATTATATTTTAGGCCTTGATGTGCCTCTGAAAGTACATTTTTACATACCAAACTACAGGTGAAAAACAGTAATTATACTCTAAATTTTTGAGAATAAATCTTAAAACCATGCTGAAATATGGCAGCAGTATTGCTGAAGTAGCAGTAAGCCATGGTCACTCAAGCCCACAGAGAACTCGTCATGCTGGCCCCGAATTCCACAAAGCCGTTTCGGACTTAACAGTTTAATTTCTAAAGCTCAAAAATAAGCTTTAAAACTGTATTTCAAATGAAATGGCTGTGTGGAATTGGCCCGAGATCTCCTGACCTACACGTACGTTTTATTCAGATTTCTTCCCGATGGATTCACAAAAAGTGATTCCATTCTTGTGAGTGGAAGTTGCATTTGAACTAGACTGTGGCATTTCTGTTGTTAAATCTGCCAACAAAGTATTAACTTGGTCATGGTTTTTGATTTGTAATGAAAATTGCTCTTTCAGGTTTTAGTCAAGGATTGCGTCGGAGTGTGTCAGGGGTAGCTACCATCATGGGCCCACTCTGGGCAGGCTCTGCCCTACCCTGGCCGTACATCATGCTGGGGGTGATGCTGGGGCTCATCACTGTTGCTCTGGTAAGTGATAATTACCATAATTACAGGTAAAATGTTCTCAGGATTGACGGTCAGGGTCATGGGTGCAAGAGTTCATGCACTGTGTCTTCTTGTGGCAGGGCGAGTTCATGCAGCCAATTGAAAGTGCTTCTGCCGCTGAAGTATCATGCCAAGGACATCTGATATGACAACCCACTCAGTCACATTATACTAACACCAGTCCTACCAGTCCTGTTTTCTTGCTCTAACCTCTCAGTGCTGAGTGCCAAGAGCGACAGCAACAAGTACCATTTTTAAAGTTTTTACTATGACCTGACCCAGGTTTGATCCCAGGTCTCCCAACTTTAAGGCGGCCACTTTAAGCAGGCAGCTGGACTAGTGTTACCTGTATTTGAGAGTGTTTGGGCACATTGATTATCAGTTTATTTGATTTTGTTAAATGCCATATTCAAATATTTCACTTTTGGGATGTTGGTCAGACAGTTTAGATCATGTCTGTGTTATCTTTTGGTGTGACTTAGGCCTAGTCTGTTTCAGTCATGTCAGATCATTTTTCTGTTATCCTGCAGTCTCAATGTGGCTATTAAAGGCCTACTCGTCTGTTTGTGTCATTTCAGATCATGCTGCTGTTATCCTTTAGAAGTCTCAATTTGTCAGAGGATTTTCGAGAAGAAACCCCGAGAGAAAGCCTTCCGCATAATGAGAGAACACCCTTGTTGGCGTGACATCACATGAACTGTACCACCCACAGTATGGTCATGTGGTCAACTCTTTTCAAACAAATTCACATCTTTGCATTTTTATTTACCTAAATTTGTTTGAACCTTTGAGTGGCTCAAGTCCTTTAAAAGGGTGTTCTGAAATATTTAACCTTTACTACAAACATTCCAGACCTTATTGTTTGAAGAACAAGTATTTTCAGGTTAATGCATGCCTCTGACCAGAAATGGTTCTTCACTACTCCAATGCGGCAAAGGCTGTTCATTTTATTTTAAGACTCCCTTCATTGTTCTCTTAGTCATGTTTATATGAGCCACATTCAATACTCAGTAATTTGCCAGTAAAAGGCCTTTAAGAACATGTCTGTCCATGTTATAATAAGTACAGTTATGTGGACCTATAGTTAAGTACAAGTATATACCTATACAGTTAAGTATAGGTAAATGCATGTATGTTCATGTAGTTAAGTATAGTTAAGTACATGTATGTTCATGTACATGTATAGGTAAGTACATGTACTTGTATGTTGATGTATATAGTTAAGTACATTTGTGTTCATGTCCAATTGCCATTGTTTGTGATAAACATCTTATGCCTGTGATGTGAACATGATATTGTTAAACAGTAGACCTGTTACACAACTCAGAAAACAACTTCCTTTGTCCACTAATAAGATTTAGAAGATGAGTGGGAGGGGGGGCATACCCTAAATGAACTAAAATCTCGCCCATGACTAATTTGCTTATTTTGCCAGATTCCGGGAGAGGGGTGTGGAAGGAAGGGGTGATATCCCACTGGGAAAATGTAAATTTTAACACCAGAAGTAATATCTCGTGACATTTATTTGCCTTCAAAAAGGCTCTTTTTGAGGTCAAATTTTTAGGTCATTAAGGTATATGTTGCTCCTTTTAATACTCAGATATCTCCTTATTTTCCTGATGTTAAGTAGCTATGATTAATAGAGTTTCCTAATGTTTTTTGTTTTGAGGGGAGGGGGGGGGGAGGGTTAAATGCATGTAAAGGTAGAGTACATGTGCGAACACATGCAGTTTACATGTGGGTTATTTCCTCAAACAGGTGGTTGAAGTCACTGCTAGCAGAGCCCTCTATCTGAACTTCATCCCTCTTGCCAGGGTAGTTATGAAATGAAGAATCTGGGCAAGGTCATGCAGCCCAACATGGGCACTGCCATGTGGCACACTAAAATCTCTTATTGGTAATTTTGAGACAAATATTACATGTATTAATCATTGGTTTAATATTTTCTGTTATTATAATAAAAATAATCACGGTACTTTGTATGTTTCATGGTTATACCATATTATACTCTTTTTTATATTGAGTACTGGTACTTCTTTTTGTTACTACTTTGCACATGAGCATTATTCCATTTCTTTTGTATTTTTTGTACAATTGATCACATGTATGATTTTATAAACTTATAATAGATCTGATCAAGTGGCCAGCACAAGAAATCTCTAGCTTCATTTATTTTTATACACACATTCTGGTCAATCTAATCATGGCATCCAGCCTCAATTCGTCTGGGAATTTTCTATATTCCACCCCACCTTAAAGGGATACAGAATAGAGATGGGCAAGTCCAGGCTACGCCTTAGCAGAGCTAAACTTTAGATATGGTATATCTATTCAAGTGTGACCAAGGCTGCAAGATTTAACCCAGGAAACCCTGTCTTCGCTGTTAACCAATCGGCGTGGATTCTGTATCCCTACTTTACTTGGGGTCTTGAATAAATGAATGAATAAATAAAAGAATTGATTTGAAGAAAGTAACTGTCAAATTGTACGGTTTGCTCTTCCCAGATGCCTTGGGATATGTGAATAGCAAGCAAAAGTATACACAAGTATATTTGTAAAACATGAAGAGTGTCAAATGATACATTGTTACAACCATCAGCTGTAATCGTCAAATCAAGCATTTGTGGCATTATTAAAGTGGTTGACATCTCCATATTAAGTTGTATTATTTGAAGTTCTTTAGACATGAGAACTCTGGACTAATACGGCTAACACATTTACCTTGCTCTACTAACAAACTTCTGTGTCACACGTGTTGCTCAGTTACCATGGTTACTTGTCAATGGCCAGTGGTCTAATCTGGGCACTTTTCCATCATGAAATTTGTGTAAAATGAAACCGCTTCAGAGCAAGATTTGCCACTTATGATGCATATGTCTTGTGGCAGTGTCAGTTCTTTCAATTTGAAGAAAATTCACTTTAAAATGTGGGATTTCACATTAAACGAACTGTCATTGGGTGAATAAGTCTAGCCTGTTGATAATGGTCAATTAATCCATTATAGGGAGTGTGGGGGGAATGGAGCAATGTTACACTTTTCGCACTGATTATAGTAAGGCTATAAAGTGTAAAGCCTGGTGTAGTTCTACTCATGATCATAAGCAGCTGGGTCCAGCTAGACCAGGTCAACCAACGTTTTTATAGCCACTTTTATAGTAATATATCAAAAAGTTTTACAAAACCTTGCAGTCGTGAGCAACTGAAGGACAGAACTGGATACAAATGGATGCTAGTCACAGAAAAGCAGAACATGTTCAACATCAAGCAACTGCTGAGATGGAAGCCTGACCAAAACCAGTGTCCGATCAGATGTTCACAGTTGCTTCCACCTACTCCTAGATGCTTCCAGCTACTAAACATGCAGTTGCTCCAAGAATGATCTGTACCCACCGTTAAGCAATCTAAAAATGAATACATTTTTTGTATTTGCTATACTCAAGGTTAACCTTCTAAAGCATCATTAGTAAAACAGGCCCCAACTTAAAGTTATGTCTGTTCTATTTATTGATCAACAAAAACATTTCACAGCAATGAAGTGGATGTAAAAACTCAAGCACAAAGTTGGTTTTCTCCATCAGATACAGCTACATGTATGTTAATTTTTTTTTTCGTCTTGGATTCATTCAAAAAGATTGTTCTTTATCTTATTCTGTATGTGGAAAAGAGCCACAATACTTCAACCCATCAGTAATAGGGTGATACATAAGTGTTGTCTACCTCTATGCTGGAGGGAATTAACCTTTTAATACTCATGTGGTTGACTGCCAACCCATAGATGACTGCCAACCCACAGGCTCTACACTCCAGTGGTTTAACCCAGACGAGACAAGGAAATTGAAAGGTCTTACACAAGTACAGTGTATACCTCACAAATAGAAGTATAAGATTAAAGGGTCTTGCACAAGTATATGTCACTAATAGAAGTACAGGTTTTCCCAACCATGCTTGTACCTCAACACCAAAGAAAAAAATAGCCTAATAGCCTACATCTGATCAACAAGGTTATCAACGATATCAACGAAAACTATATGTGGTTTGAACTTCTTTTGTACAATGCCACTCTCGCATGTTCTCTTTTCTAGGTTTAACACAGGTTGCTATATACAATCATATAAGAGTCAGGTCATCTGAAGGGGACACAAGCCATCACAACAGGGAAATCACTGTTCTGTCGTAAACATTCCAACTTCTAAACCGCATCAGAGAACAATGAAAAATTTGCAAAAGTATAGTTGACAGTATATGTGTATGTACATTTTATTCTCTTTGCTCAGAGTATACATAGCAGGGTAGGACAATACATTTGTGCAATGTCACCGTGTCACTTCTGAAATTATGTTCTGAAATCCCCTACAAAATATCATCTTAAAAAGGAAAGTTTCCAGAACAGGAAATCTCACAAATGAACCTTGTAAATCACACACAGTATTAACACAACTTCCACTGTAATACTGCGCAGCGCTGTTTTAAATACTATACTTTTTGAATGATTTCACCGATGTTTGGTCTGTGATGCAGAAATTACAGTAGGACAATTTATATATGTATGATAATTTAAAATTTCCAATTTACAAATTATAACACAAAGCTTACATTGCACATGTGTATGTGCACCAGTTTTGTCATTCATATTTCTGCTATTCTTGTCTCATTGGTGTAAGAAAACAGGAGCCCCCCCTCCCTTCCTAACTGCTTGTATCAATAAACAACAATACCCTATTTCTTCTGAAGTTTGGGACACCTGGTAAGCTCATTTCAGCCAATATATATGTAATTCTAGCATGAATATTGAGTTTTTTTTCTCTCACATGGTTAGACCATCTAATGAACAACATACTATTGAACAACATTACTTTTCCAAAAGGCTGGCAAAGAAATGTAATATTCTACTTAGAACACTACTAATATCTGTCCCAAATTTTAGAACAATTAGGGTAGAACGGTTTCCTCTGTTATGAAAGATGTACATTTCTGCCTTTGATACTTTATACTAGAGTAAACCTTTCATAATGTATGGGATTATACATCACTTACTGGAATAGATTGCCCTTGCTGTCCCTACAGGTACAGTAGAGAGTTTCACTTCTCCAGGTATGACAGCTTTATTGTTCAGGTTTATGGGTGGAGGAAACTGTAACAGCAGTTTGGAGACACTGTAACAGTAGTTTGGGGACACTGTAACAGCAGTTTGAGGACACTGTAACAGCTGTTTGGGGACACTGTAACAGTACTTTGGGGACGCTGTAACAGTAGTTTGGGGACACTGTAACAGTAGTCTGGGGAAACCAACGCACATCTCAAGTAACCTGGCAAACCAACTGATTTTAAAGCTGCATCCGAACAGTTGAGTCAGTTTTCCTGGACATCTCAATAGATCTCCTTGTGACGCTATGAAGAAAAACAGAAATACAAATGTAAACTGCTGGCCCTGGGATCATGAAGCGATCTTAAATTTATGCCAAAATTTCAATCATTAAATCTGGTATCTTTCTTTCCGTTGTTTTTAGCTGAAATTTGTTGTACAACAACTTACCCAGAATTTATGCTGTTATGCAATATCTTAAAAAAATAACAATTTTAAAGTGATATAAAATTTTGACTTAAGTCTAAGATTACTTCGTAATAACGTGGCAGATGTTTTTCTCCATGTACATATATGAAGGTTGAAGCGTTCAGGTACAGTAGATTAACGAGACCAGGTGAGTCGTAAGACAATATGTTCTGGACCATACATAATAAGAGCAGCAGCACAGAAAACAAAAAAAGACAAAAAACTAAAAAACAAAAGCTGTGTCATATAGGAAAACAAACTACAATATTCAGGGCCTACTGGTTCAAAGCTCTCTTAAGACTTACATGTGATACAAAGATTTCACTTTAAGCCAAGTCTTCAGTTTTGTCCTAGGTCCAAAAATAATTGCGTAGCACTATATTAAATATGAACTAAATCTGCTGCGGTATGGTCACTGTAAAAACAGCACTGGTTGCTGATTTTTGTTAAAATCATAAATATATAAAATGACTTAATACCAGTATCAGCTAATACACTTTTGAACAATCGGGCCCTGATGTTAAGATGCAAATGTAACATTTAGCACTATTTTGGAGTATTTTGAATTTAAAGGCATATATCAAACAGATTGCAGACTAACACAGCTGTATTTAATACACAAGCCAATATATTCACTGGTGCAGGCAAAAATTACAGCAGACAAGTGATAAAGAGACAGTGTTTGCGAGAGATGTTTGTTTATATACACTTCAAAGAGCCAACTATAAATATCACGTGTTAACTGATACAGATGACGACCTGTTTTAGCTACAAATATGTCTCTCTTTAATACACATTTTATGCTGAATGAATTATACACTGAAACTGTACATTGCTGTATTGCTGTATTGAATCACCTCACTTTGGTAACTAAATTATACTTTATATTTACAGTCATAGCACAATACTGTGAGTTTTGCGTACCAGTAACTTGAAAATTCCATGGTGGTGATAGTGGCTATACTCAGCCAACCAGTGGCTGGTCTGTATGCTTGCTTGGTTGACGGAAAACTTATCCCAGCTCTATGTATTCAAGTCCATTCTGGGGTATTCCTTATTTTCTGTTGAGATACTGTTTTTCATTTTTGACGACGCTTTTGTTTTATTCATTAAATGTTCTCAAATAATAAGTTGAAGCATTATGAAAACTTCAATCTAGGTTTTTCTTAAAACTGAGCCAACTATTTGACTTTCCAAATGAGCCGACTATTTGACTTTCCCCATACCATACTATCCACACAATGTCATGTGCCTGCAAATGAGCAGGAACTCTGCACACTTTCCTACCCGTCATTTCCATACAAACGTGACAAATGAGCCAATATATTGTTTTGAGAAAACGCTTATGTCACAAAAGCTTTGTACTCTCTATTAAAAGGGTCAAAATGATAAATAAAAGGGTACCACAGGAATGGACCTAAATGTCTCTACTGTAAATCTTCAACCTTTTCGACCTCAAAAGAACATTTTTCAGTGAAATTTATGCATACAATTATTATAAAAATGATGCCAAAAATTATCTGTTTGTGTCCCTAGAGATGCAAGCTTCATGAAATGTGTAGATTTTATCTCTACATCCCATAGTTTTCTCAGAATGTTTCAAAATATTAGTCACAGTGTTGGTTGAAAAGGTCAAAGAATTAGAGTAGGTGGAAATAGTGATTAAACTGGCGTGATTGCTTTTCATTAATACTATGAACTACTGCTGCCTGTTGTGGATGATCTGTACACAAATGTACATTTTGCACACTTTCCTCCCCTGTCTATCGGTTGACCAAACTTGTGCCCTTAAAGCCTTCCTCAGGACAACTTGACACTAAAACAGAAAACAAAAACAACATGTCTTCAATAGTGAGAAAGGTTTACATTGCATTCACAATACAAGTACAGGGGTCCAGTTGTTTAAGACTGCATTAAAACTTAAACAAGGCTTTAATCTTAATACCAGTCTAACTCTAAAACAAAATGAAGTGGACTTTAGTCGATGCTCAAGTTAATACCAGGATTAACTGTTAATACACTTTTGAAGAACCGGGCACTGAATATTTAAGAAAATGTATAAATGAAATTTCATACATTATACCAATATCGCAATATTTCATACTTCAGAATTGCCATCTTTAACAGAAAATCAACTAAGAAACATACGCATCAGGTTTAAAGGTTAATCTGATTTTTCTTAACGGCTCATATGTGAGGAAACAAACTTAAGTTTTCATGACTGTTTTATCCAGTTGGCTTAGATCAGAAGAATAATCTGGTAATATTATGTACGGTAAACTTCTACACTTCTCCTTCATGCAACAATAAGTCACGGTGACAGCATGTCACACGATCACTACACATTACAGTTTTCAAGGAGCACATCCCAAGATGGCTGTAACGTAGAAAATATTCTCACTTATTCTAGTCATTTCATTAGTCAACGTGCCTCTGTCGTGCCTCTCTCATGTGATGAAGACACAACCTCATGCATGACGTCAAGCCAGATCCTAGCAAAATATCCTGGGCCCATCTATCTTGGCTATATGGTTTGTGTACTGTGGGCTTACCATGGTCGGAGCAGACTCGATTATCTGTACATCATGGGTGAAGGATCTGATCAAGATGTACGCATCTTGATATCAATAGACACCATACCTTTTGCCACAACAGCCATGCGCTCAACACATAAGCACATTGTACACATATAATGTAATGTGAAGTTCAACAACCAGATCAGCATTTCACAGAGGTCATCAAATGTGAAGCAGTATTAACATCCATCAGTCTCTGTGCCTGTAGAATGCGTCACTAAAAAGACATCCAGTTTCGATCTCTGCCTATGCACACTGTATAAAGTCAGCATGACCATCCTACAACGATGTAACCGTTTTGATATCTGCAGATTATTAACATTATTATTATTTTTTTTTACCATGTCACAGCATCATTCGTCAAGTTCCCTATCCGTCGCAAATTTACAAGTTTTAAATCTGCATGATTTTATATATATCCTTAGTGTATGTGTGCTTTTATCAGGAAAGCCCCAATTAGTACACTACGAATGCCAGTGCTATAGACTCGAACTTTGCGAGAAAATTTCCAACAAGAAAACAATATACTCATCAACATATGGAGACACGATGGCTTCCCCATAAATACAATCATAACAAACACAACACGAACATCGACAAGTTCTGATCACAATGGCAGGACAATACGGCCATGATGGGCCCACTATGGGCGTATGATCAGGTCACAATGGATCTAGGAAGCCGGCCAATCAGGGTCTGCGTATGTTGCCCAGACCCTGGAATTAGGATATTCGGCTAGGATCTGGCTGTACTGTACAAGGCTGGATAGCCCTGAGACTAAGAAACATTGCTTCAACTGTTCAGATACACGACATCATATTGTCAAAATTGGAAAAATAAATAGAATATAGAACAATGAACAAGAACGAAACCATAAATATTCTTCTTGAGAGAGGGGAAGGGGGGGGGGGGGAGGGGGGAAGGATAACCGTCTTCAGGCTTCCTCTGACTTGAACAATATTTATGGTGTTCAACATTCACTGTGAAACGTCCTCTATGTAAGCCTGGGAATAAGCAGTAGGACAATGACAATGTCATGCACCAAATAGTCTCTTGACAACTGATATGTAAATATCATGGCAACTTTTTTCAATGATGTGAATAACTGAAAGATTTTGTCAGAATGTTCTGCGCCAACAAAAAAACTTATTTTCAGGCTTGCTATACAGTATGTAGACATAACGCACTGTCATTCTTCTAATTTTTAGGACAGGTAATACAACTGCTGAAGGCAAAAAATCACATTCATTTTTCTGTTGTTTTTTTTCTGTAAAGTAAAGATATATATACACGTGTATATATATATATATATATGTTGTTCATTTAGTGATAGATGGACTAATATGAGACTATGTGAGAAAGCAGAAAATTACAATTAAATTGGATATAACGAACAAATGCTCCAAATATTAGAAGAATTACAGTACGCGTACAATAATATATATTTCCATGGAGTTGTGGACGCGAACAATGTTCAGTCTGAAATCTTGTTCTTCCTCTTACCTTTGTATAAATCTTCTATAATCATGGCATCTTCCAGGGGTTCCTCAGCCTGCATGAACAAAATACTGTGACCTTAATTTGAACTTTGTGTTTTCTTAAGGTGAAGAAGAGCACTAGAACAAATAGCACCAAATCTGACAGCACAAACTTTGACAGACATAACATGTGAAATCATCAATTTCTCCATTTTCAGATCTATCCGCAATTTTTTTTTTTTTGCCTATATACAATGAAATTAATTATAATATTAATCAAATTCCATTCAAACCACTAGGATTTAACTTATTTAATATATTTAAATTAAACATTTAATGAATATATATACGATACATGATGTTTGTACACAGAAGTCCTGGTTTCAAAAGTTCTGGTTAAAGTTACCTGTAACATGACAACAGCACCTGGTGAAACCTTCAAACTTTTGAGTGTAGCTGTGTCCTCATTCAACACTACACCATCCACTGTCAGAGTCTGGTCAAAGGGTGCTACTGAGAACTGCTTCATTATCTGTGCAAAAAAGAGAGACACCATGCAAAAAAACTGAGATACTATACAAAAAAAGAGAGGATAATATGGAAAAAAGAGATACTATGCAAAAAACAGAGATACTATACAAACACGCCAATACACGGATTCATAGAGAGAGTTTATTTACCTGATACCTGATACTTATGGACCAAGTCTGCACATATTTACTTGTGCCTAATATCATACCTGGGTGTCTGGCATAGTGGTTAGCATGCTCGTGCAGCACAATGAGCCAGGAGCCTTCCACAAATGTGGCCCCTGTGAATTCAAGTCTTCTTTCTCTTCGATTGTACATTAGAATATCTGCCAGCAGCCTGCAGACCATTGCGGGTTTCCCCCAGGCTCTGCTTGCTTTCCTCACCATATGCTGGCTGCCATCGTATAAGTGAAATATTCCCGAGTATGTTGTAAAACATTATAAATAAATAATAGAATACACAAACACTTCTTGAAGTGTAAATAATGTATCACCAAAAACGACAACCACGGTATTAATAGGACAGATTACCAGATGTTCATTTCCTTGGGGTTTTTTTTTTGGGGGGGGGGGGGGGGTGTTGATACGAAGCCTATTTACATGGTGAGTGTTGAAATGGTCTCATGTCAATTTCTACACTCACTATGAAGAAGCTATGCAGCCCTCAAAAAGGCACGCAGATAAACCAGGAGGCACGAGGTAATGAGGATTGTTGATTTTCTTGCGCGGTTTTCTCCGTCTGAGATGGAATGACATATCATGTCCAACAGTAAACTTGAAAACTTTCCAAGAGTGGTGGTTCGTGGATGGACTTTTCAGTCAACACATTACTTGACTGAAACGTAATTTCCAAAGAGTTGTAAGATATCTGATTAGTTGTAAGATAACAAGCAGCTGTTAATGGTTTCCTATTTTCAGTAAGTCCCGGAGTGTGTTAGTTTGAAATCATGCACAATAATTATACCAAGATTCTCGGCAATGTTCTATATTTGTGTGTCAGGTCATGACATCACAACAGCCATTTGCATTATGATGCCATACAACGATCAAAAAGTGAAATGTCAAAAAATGTTCCACTGTCCAGTCATATCTGTATTGGGTGTGAGCTTAAAGGTTTCATAAAAAGGTAGTACAAAACGTTTTAAGGGTTTTCAGGAAATGAAGAAAGATGTGCCAAAAAAAGGAAAAAGTTTTCATTTTGAAGCATATATTTCTTAATAACTCCTCAATTTTATGCAAATCTTTCATCAGTGGTCAGAAATATTCAGAAATGATGTCGGTGATAAACCTACTTGCAATGCAGGACAGCTAAGCACTCCCAATTTGGACTCTCCCTCCAACAAATGTTGTTTTAATGGGTATCACCACTGATCTCACCACAGCAGGCTAGTTAATTTCCAGACTGACCACTGGGAAAACTGTAGTGAACAGCCATTTTAATACCCTAAGATATAGGCTGACAAGCTTTTTGGTACTTTTATATGTTAGGTCTGCTGCCTATCTTATACTCCATATTAAGAAATTAAAACAATTGTTTTTTAAAAAAGTGTTTTCATGTATCCTTAAAACAAGGATTTGTTCAATAAAATGGCAGAAAACTAGTTTGAGGGATAACAAAACATGACATATCACCTTTCAGCTTCTACAAAGTACCTTGACTTTCAGTTCCTTCAGCGTCTGTGAGGAGGATATCGTCACCTCCTTCTCGCCCCTCATTCTGCGGTGACGGTTACTTTTCCTCGAGGATGGCTCCGTCACCTGAGGAACTCTGGCAGGAGCATCTCCATTTTCAAGTGGTGGTTTTTTTTCTCTTCACTCCAGAAGACTGTAAAGGGGATAACAAAAAATGATGTAAGATAGCAATGACTGTACCATACCAAAACTGAAAACCTAAAACGAAGTTTTAAAATCAGTTTTGCCTTCTTAGCATATTAGAGTGATGATTTTTCTTGTAACCTCAATCAATGTGAATGTACATGTAATTGTATTTGGAAATATTGACCCATCAACAACTGATTCTTACTGAAATCTACAGGAGACCTAATCCGGAAAGAATAAAAAAATGACAACAAAACCTGAGTGACTAAACCTAATGACTCACCTGAAAATATTCGGGGTCCTCTTTATCCTGGGGCTCTCTTCTCTGACTGGACCCCAGGGGTCCTTTCTCAGACACAACCTTCCTGATGTAAAGTATGGCATCTTTATAGTCGTACCTCTCCTCCTCCTCCCTCACCTCTCGCAACAAGCGACACTCATCGCACACAGCTAAGGGGAGACAACCCAAGTCAATACAGGCAGGATACTATCCTTTTTCATCAATACAATGGCAGTCAGTACATCACATGGAGAAACCACCAACATTTGGCAAGTTATACTGACAAAATTTTCCACTTGTGACTTAAAGGATTAGTGTTCAGATTTAGCTACTGGTCCAAATTATAAAAATCATAACCTGTTTAAACAGTGTGTTATCCCTAGGGCTTCTGTGAAACGTACTACTCACTTTAAATCCACAAAAAAAACAATCTCCAGCCAACCCAAGTCAAGTTGACCTAAATAACCTGGGAATTTGTTTGAAAACTATGTCATTTTCAAGATGTAGTCTAGATACACAGAAACAAACATACTGCTGTATTTACTACTATTCTCTTCCTCTCTCCACTTCACAATAACTCTCATTCTATTCCCCGAGGAGTTCTATATTAATACCTATGTGCAATGACAACTACTGGTACACCCTATTGTTGGCATTCCGAATAGTCTATGCCTATTGCGGCCCACAGTCGTGCACAACACATGTACAATGTGGACATCAGCATTAGTGTACAGAAATTTACTATCTATCAGATTTCAGTTCAGTTAATATTATTTTATAGCCACTTTGTGCAGGTATCATGGAAATTCAGTTTATGCGACCTGTTTATAAAACCGTATGGAAAACAGCACACCATTTGATGGAGAAATTCACTATGCTTGTTGTCACTTTTATAATGAACTGAACGGCAAAGCGCTGACAGCTAGTGAAGGTTGGACTTGTGTGACATAATTCGGCAGAGACTGCGGAGTTTTGTCAGAAACAATGTATAAAACCCGCCTCGTTATCTAGTGATTTTAAATACCATGTTACTCAGTTTAATGAACTCTTTCAATATACGGTTACATTCAATTTAGCAGTATATACAGGGGTAGCTAATTATGAATTAATCTGGACACTAATCTTTTATCTTTTCCATTGTCACTTTTGCCTTAATATGGCATCCGTGTTAAAACAGAATGCTGCTCAGTAAAACATTCAAATAAACACTGACAAGTAAGTTTTTTAGTACATCTCCGTTTTAAAGGAAAGGGCATAATTAAAAAAACTAAACATTGAAGTGTTTAATTAAATGAATAGAAGCCAATACTAACAAGTTGTGCATGTCTCGTTTGTGTACCTGCGTACCAGGAAGACCTCATCTTACCTCGTGATACCGTGATCACAGGTATGCCATCCTCGTTAACATGTCGTGACACCTTTATCTCCACATCTACCTGGACATGTTGCTGGATCGCCTCCCACTCTGACGGCCAGACTGGGTATAACCTACAAAACAGACATGTGTGACAGTCGCATACACATCTGCACTGATAGGATAACAAGTCACAGCTCAGGGCCACACTGGGTGTAACATAGAAAACAGACATGACACAGTGTGACAGTCGCATACACATCTGCACTGATAGGATAACAAGTCACAGCTCAGGGCCACACTGGGTATCACATAGAAAACAGACATGACAGTGTGACAGTCGCATACACATCTGCACTGATAGGATAACAAGTCACAGCCCAGGGCCACAATGGGTATCACATAGAAAACAGACATGACACAGTGTGACAGTCGCATACACATCTGCACTGATAGGATAACAAGTCACAGCTCAGGGCCACACTGGGTATCACATAGAAAACAGACATGACACAGTGTGACAATCGCATACACATCTGCACTGATAGGATAACAAGTCACAGTTCAGGGCCACACTGGGTGTGACATAGAAAACAGACATGACACAGTGTGACAGTCGCATACACATCTTCACTGATAGGATAACAAGTCACAGCTCAGGGCCACACTGGGTATCACATAGAAAACAGACATGACACAGTGTGACAGTCGCATACACATCTGCACTGATAGGATAACAAGTCACAGCTCAGGGCCACACTGGGTGTGACATAGAAAACAGACATGACACAGTGTGACAGTCGCATACACATCTGCACTGATAGGATAACAAGTCACAGCTCAGGGCCACACTGGGTATCACATAGAAAACAGACTTGACACAGTGTGACAGTCACATACACATCTGCACTGATAGGATAACAAGTCACAGCTCAGGGCCACACTGGGTGTGACATAGAAAACAGACATGACACAGTGTGACAGTCGCATACACATCTGCACTGATAGGATAACAAGTCACAGCTCAGGGCCACACTGGGTATAACAGAAAACAGACATGACACAGTGTGACAGTCGCATACACATCTGCACTGATAGGATAACAAGTCACAACTCAGATCCACACTGGGTATCACATAGAAAACAGACATGACACAGTGTGACAGTCGCATACACATCTGCACTGATAGGATAACAAGTCACAGCTCAGGGCCACACTGGGTATCACATAGAAAACAGACATGACACAGTGTGACAGTCACATACACATCTGCACTGATAGGATAACAAGTCACAGTTCAGGGCCACACTGGGTATCACATAGAAAACAGATATGACACAGTGTGACAGTCGCATACACATCTGCACTGATAGGATAACAAGTCACAACTCAGGGCCACATTGGGTATCATATAAAAAAAAACAGACATGACACAGTGTGACAATCGCATACACATCTGCACTGATAGGATAACAAGTCACAGCCCAGGGCCACACTGGGTATCACATAGAAAACAGATATGACACAGTGTGACAATCGCATACACATCTGCACTGATAGGATAACAAGTCACAACTCAGGACCACACTGGGTATCACATAGAAAACAGACATGACACAGTGTGACAATCGCATACACATCTGCACTGATAGGATAACAAGTCACAGCCCAGGGCCACAATGGGTATCACATAGAAAACAGACATGACACAGTGTGACAGTCGCATACACATCTGCACTGATAGGATAACAAGTCACAGCTCAGGGCCACACTGGGTATCACATAGAAAACAGACATGACACAGTGTGACAGTCGCATACACATCTGCACTGATAGGATAACAAGTCACAGCTCAGGGCCACACTGGGTATCACATAGAAAACGGACTTGACACAGTGTGACAGTCACATACACATCTGCACTGATAGGATAACAAGTCACAGCTCGGGGCCACACTGGGTGTGACATAGAAAACAGACATGACACAGTGTGACAGTCGCATACACATCTGCACTGATAGGATAACAAGTCACAGTTCAGGGCCACACTGGGTATAACAGAAAACAGACATGACACAGTGTGACAGTCGCATACACATCTGCACTGATAGGATAACAAGTCACAGCTCAGGGCCACACTGGGTATCACATAGAAAACAGACTTGACACAGTGTGACAGTCACATACACATCTGCACTGATAGGATAACAAGTCACAGTTCAGGGCCACACTGGGTATCACATAGAAAACAGACATGACACAGTGTGACAGTCGCATACACATCTGCACTGATAGGATAACAAGTCACAACTCAGGGCCACATTGGGTATCATATAAAAAAAACAGACATGACACAGTGTGACAATCGCATACACATCTGCACTGATAGGATAACAAGTCACAGCCCAGGGCCACACTGGGTATCACATAGAAAACAGATATGACACAGTGTGACAATCGCATACACATCTGCACTGATAGGATAACAAGTCACAACTCAGGATCACACTGGGTATCACATAGAAAACAGACATGACACAGTGTGACAATCGCATACACATCTGCACTGATAGGATAACAAGTCACAGCCCAGGGCCACACTGGGTATCACATAGAAAACAGACATGACACAGTGTGACAGTCGCATACACATCTGCACTGATAGGATAATAAGTCACAGTTCAGGGCCACAATGGGTATCACATAGAAAACAGACATGACACAGTGTGACAGTCGCATACACATCTGCACTGATAAGATAACCAGTCACAGCTCAGGGCCACACTGGGTATCACATAGAAAACAGACATGACACAGTGTGACAATCGCATACACATCTGCACTGATATGATAACAAGTCACAGCTCAGGGCCACACTGGGTATCACATAGAAAACAGACATGACACAGTGTGACAATCGCATACACATCTGCACTGATAGGATAACAAGTCACAGCTCAGGGCCACACTGGGTATAACATAGAATACAGACATGACACAGTGTGACAATCGCATACACATCTGCACTGATAGGATAACAAGTCACAACTCAGGGCCACACTGGGTATCACATAGAAAACAGACATGACACAGTGTGACAGTCGCATACACATCTGCACTGATAGGATAACAAGTCACAGCTCAGGGCCACACTGGGTATCACATAGAAAACAGACATGACACAGTGTGACAGTCACATACACATCTGCACTGATAGGATAACAAGTCACAACTCAGGGCCACACTGGGTATCACATAGAAAACAGACATGACACAGTGTGACAGTCGCATACACATCTGCACTGATAGGATAACAAGTCACAACTCAGGGCCACACTGGGTATCACATAGAAAACAGACATGACACAGTGTGACAATCGCATACACATCTGCACTGATAGGATAACAAGTCACAACTCAGGGCCACACTGGGTATCACACAGAAAACAGACATGACACAGTGTGACAATCGCATACACATCTGCACTGATATGATAACAAGTCACAACTCAGGGCCACACTGGGTATCACATAGAAAACAGACATGACACAGTGTGACAATCGCATACACATCTGCACTGATAGGATAACAAGTCACAACTCAGGGCCACACTGGGCATCACATAGAAAACAGACATGACACAGTGTGACAGTCGCATACACATCTGCACTGATAGGATAACAAGTCACAGCTCAGGGCCACACTGGGTATCACATAGAAAACAGACATGACACGGTGTGACACTCACATACACATCTGCACTGATAGGATAACAAGTCACAGTTCAGGGCCACAATGGGTATCACATAGAAAACAGACCTGACACAGTGTGACAGTCGCATACACATCTGCACTGATAGGATAACAAGTCACAGCCCAGAGCCACACTGGGTATCACATAGAAAACAGATATGACACAGTGTGACAATCGCATACACATCTGCACTGATAGGATAACAAGTCACAGCCCAGGGCCACACTGGGTATCACATAGAAAACAGACATGACACAGTGTGACAGTCGCATACACATCTGCACTGATAGGATAACAAGTCACAGCTCAGGGCCACACTGGGTATCACATAGAAAACAGACCTGACACAGTGTGACAGTCGCATACACATCTGCACTGATAGGATAACAAGTCACAGTTCAGGGCCACAATGGGTATCACATAGAAAACAGACATGACACAGTGTGACAGTCGCATACACATCTGCACTGATAGGATAACAAGTCACAGCCCAGGGCCACACTGGGTGTGACATAGAAAACAGATATGACACAGTGTGACAATCGCATACGCATCTGCACTGATAGGATAACAAGTCACAGCTCAGGGCCACACTGGGTATCACATAGAAAACAGACATGACACAGTGTGACAGTCGCATACACATCTGCACTGATAGGATAACAAGTCACAGTTCAGGGCCACAATGGGTATCACATAGAAAACAGACATGACACAGTGTGACAGTCGCATACATGTACACATCTGCACTGATACCATAACAAGTCACAGCTCAGGGCCACACTGGGTATAACATAGAAAACAGACATGACACAGTGTGACAGTCGCTTACACATCTGCACTGAGAACAAAACAAGTCATAACTCAGGGCCACACCAGGTTTCACCCAGGCAACAGACACGACAGAGTGACATTCTCATATGCCAGTGCACCTACAGCAGATTTTATCAGTCAAATATTTATAATTAGAAAAGGTCTCCTCTAATCAGTTTCTGAATTTGTTTGCTGAGCTAGAGCTTTATGGTTCATACCGGTCATCAAGCGGTAATGAAGGGTTATATGGCTGATACATCAAACCACCATGGGAGCAGAGCAGACAGCAGTTAGACAGATGTGTCACCGGTAATCTCTTCAACGGTTCCCTATGACAAAAAAAAAAAAAAAAAATGTACACCTTATTTGATTGTTGTTTAACACTAAAATTACATAATGACGTTCACTTTACGTGGACTTTACGTGGGTTATTAAAAAATATAAAATAAGCCTACAAAACAATTTTTTCTCATATTTTTGTCATGTCTTTCTTCATTTTCCATAATACCATATTGTAATTCTTCAATCTTTTCACATGTTTACAAGGTATTTATTCAAACATATTCCGAAGGCATTATTCTGTGTTGACAGATAAAATTATACTTTTCTTTGAAGTTCTGATATCGACCAGTTTGGCCAATGTAGTTTTGTGTCCAAAATCAAATTACAAATGTGCATAAATTTCACAGAAAGTCGCTCTTTGATATGCAATAAGGTTGAGGAATTAGGGTACTGTTCGTTTTACAGTACCTTTTCTTGTATCCTTTATGTGTAAGCTGAGACCTGGATATTGAGTGTCTCTATTAAAGTTCAATACCAACCTGATGAAGCTCCTCCACTCTTCCACAAAGGCTGTACTAACGAGGAACAGGTTACTTAACGAGGCCTGACAGTAACTAGGACGATTACGATCCAGGAACACATTCAGTAGCGCAGACTTTTGAGACACGGCTAACATCTTATTTACATATTTGGTTTGTTGTTCTTCTTGGTCAAGAGACTGCAAGTTTTCAAGAAAATTTATCCACATTAAAGTCAAACAAAATACAAAATCACACCAAGTTTACGTAAATTTTACAAATTACCAACAGAACAAATTTGAACAGTTTTATTCACCAACACATATAGTATATGCACATGTAACTAGCAAGTTTGGACGCCATTGTAAAATATTCCTGCACACATAAATAAATAACAATCAAGTTAACTGGTAAAGTTAGAAAAAACATTCCAAAATCAACATGAAGCTGCTATGGAAGACAAAATACTGTCTCACAGGTTTATCAAATTTCAAGAATGATTTTCATATTCATTTCACTCATGGAGATCCAACAAGCAAAAAGCTAGACAAGTAGGGGAACTTTCAATAAAATGATTAATGTTTAAATAATTTAGAAAAGGTACAAACATGTAGGTACATGTACCTGACATTGTAAGCAGATGGGTGCAGTACTGGGGTATTCAGGGCAGGTGGGGAAATGGGCACGCAGTCGGCACCAAACCTCCTCAGGGACAAGTCGTCGACATGTGGCGTCAGGTGATAAATCTCCTGTGATTGTGGAAAGCGGGGGAAAAATTAACACCCTGGACTGCTGATACAGACTACATAGCCAACTAAAGTTCCCAGTAACTATACAGTATTAACTCCATGTAAGTTTTACTCTACCGAGAAGTCACTGTGTATAAAGCTGTCAGGGAGAATGACTCTGCACTTGTACATGTTCTGTCACTCCGCAGCTTTCCTGAAGCTTATAGTTCACAAACTGTGACAAAATAAGAGAGAAATATATACTTTAATTCACCTAAACATCAGCAGAAAACACTTACCATGTAACTCACACAGTATATCCTCGTTAAATTTGAAGCTTTCTTCATCTGACGAACCTTCCTTGCTTTTGGCATCCCCTGAAACCCATGAACACAAGCCTGGTTACTTTGTATCCAGGGGTCTGAGCAGACTTTGACGAAAATTAGCATTATTACACTTTCCCTTTTTACACTGATTTCACAAAATAGGAAATCAGCCAAGTCAGCCATCACTGAAGAGCATCTGGCCATTGTGAGAAGTAAGCTGGTTGTTAAATTCAGGTTCAGCTTATTTGCTGTGTGAAGTCGTACTGAAGAATTTTTCGCTAGTGGCAGTCAGTTTTATGGGTAGAGAAAAAAAAGAGAGAGTGGGTGAGTTCTTCTATAGGGCTTAATGTCGTACTTAACAATTTTTCAGTCATATGATGACGAAGGTGTCTTTAGGATTTCCAATGCTCTTTTATCTAGTGCTGCTTCACTTAGATGCATTACGGAAGGCAAGTAAGCCTCCCCGCCCAAGCCATTATACTGATACGGGTCAACCAGTCATTGCACTATCCCCTTCATGCTGAATGCCAAGTAAGGAAGTTACAACTTCCTCTTTTAAGGTCTTAGGTGAGACTCGACCCAGGATTGACCCTGGGTCTACCGCTCTCTAAGCAGACAACGCTCTACCAACTCAACTGTGGTATTAGGAGGGGGGGGGGGGGGGGGGGTCGAGAAAAAGAAAATAGCTGGGATAAAGCTGGGGATTAACTTGGCAATTTAAAGACAAGCCTGGTTGGAGATACCTTGTGAGTGGATAGCACAAAGGGACCTACATTACATGAGTTCAGCTTATACTGACTTCCTTTCCGGCCGTAAGTGGAAATGTCTGCCAGCAACCTGCGGATGGTCCTGGGTATCCCCCAGGCTCTGCCCGGTTTCCTCCCACCATCATGCTGGCCACCGATGTATAAGTGAAATATTCTTGAGTACGCCATAACACACCAATCAAATAAATAAATAAATAGACAGATAAAATAAAAATATATATATTTTCACTTTCTTGAGTGCAGTTTATTACATTTACCTCTCTCGTCTGTGGTGTTGTCAGGCTGTTTGTCACTGACCCCGGCTCTACTTCCATGGCAACCCCCTCCCCTGGTTCACCCTGCCTCTCATCCCATGGCTTAGTCTCCGTCTCGGGCAGAGGGCCTTGGGGAGAACCTCCTGCCCCATTCTCCTCCAAACCAGAACTGTGCTGTTCTGTGGCCAGCCGACGCCAGCTCCGTAACGATGATTTCCCCACCCAGAAACTCTTCCCACTGACAACAGATTGATTGATTGGTTGATTGATTGATTGACTTCTTCATGCTGAGCGTCATAACAAAGTATATTTGGTTTCTATGACGGATGTCAGCCTTATGGGCCTTATGCAATTTATTGCCACCCACATTGTTAACTCAGTGTGTATGTCATATTGGTAGGAAACGAAGTATTTCGTGTAACACTACCTAAATGGGGATACAAGTGCTTAATGCCAACAAAGAGCAGTGGCAGCATGTGTCAAGCCTCCAAAATATCTTGTTTGCTGGGTTTAATTTATACAAGTCTCTCACCACAAAAGTTAGGAAATTTGACTTTCTAGCCTTGCCTTATGACAGTTTATAACGACTTCAAAACTTCCCTGATTAACGCTGGTTTTACTTTATACGAACTTTGTATTTCCAATTAAATAAGAGACTCTCCACAACATTAAGAAATTTGATACTCTCATCTGGAAAGTAAAGGATTTAAACCCCGGAACAAAATGATACAGTAAGGTGCTGGTTTTTCTATTTCATGGTGACATGTTTACATTGGCAGTATATTTTTATGCATGCAGGCAATACAGATACATAACTGTGTGGATTTCCTATACTGGTTTGATGGATATTTCATGCAGCGCTCACAGTCAACTTCAGAGCCTGGTTGTTTAAAAGTGCTTTAGCTTAATATTGGTATTAAGTCATATTATATTTTTTAATAAATTCAACGAAATTGAGCAGTCTGTTTCTTTGTACAGTTGTACAAAGGCCATGTATACTAGCAGTTAATTTAGTTTATATTTGGACTGAGTACAAAGTGGAAGACTTGGGCTTTAAGTTAAATCTGATATTACTCTAATTCCTCAACCTGGTCACACATGAAAAGCAACTTCCAGTGCAATTTATGCAAATTTGTAATTTGGATTTTGGACATAAAACAATGTTGGTTGGATTAGTCAGTTTTAGGGCTTCACACAAATTGTTATCTTATCAGTGTACACAGAATAATGTCTTCAGAATATGCTTGAATAAACACCTTGCAAACATGCGAAAAAGTTAAGGAATTACAGTAAGTAGCAAGACATTTTTAAACAACCGGGCCCAGGTAGCCAGAGCTATGATATTGTACAGTGGGTCACCTGTTTAGAGTGGTCTTGAGCATGGTACTGATAAGCTTGCTGTCTTCCTCCATACGCAGCTTACGCTGGATGCTGGCACACTTCTGACGCACACAGGTTCCAGCACAAGCGAGGACCTGACATAGGCCAACTGATTAATCATTTTACACAGGATTTGATGATGACAGGTAAGAAGAAGGTTAATAGCACTACAACATTCTTGTCAGGTACATGGACATAGTACCCATTTACAACTTCCGCTTTTCGGGAGGGACGATGTAATTTTGTGTATTTTCGGGTTTAAAGTCTTTTTATACTGCCAGCCTGCATTTTTGGTGTACAGGTGCATGCTTGGTATCAAAATGATGGAAATTATCAAAGCTTTGGGCAGATATAAGTTTTAATGATGAAAGTTTGAAATTCTGGGCGAGAGGATACAAGACAGATTTTGATGAGGCTGCCAGTCACGTCCCCTTGGCATTGCTAAGCACCCCTCCCAGATGCTGGCATATAAAGATCCAGATTTTGACAGTCAACCTAGGTCAAGACTTTTATGGTTTCTTTCTCACAGGCTCGGCCATGTATGCACCAAAGCTTATAGGCCACGGAATGTTTGGGACTGAGCTACAGCGGTAAACATTAACATTGTCGCTTATGGAAAATTAATGGGGGTCTGTGACCACATGATAAATTTCCTCACATACACAGTAAATCAACAATCACATCACATAAGTTTTGGCCAACTAATCACCTTGTTATACTACACTGACAATTGCTGAAAAATAACATGCAATTTTAACATGTGATTTACTGTACATGTACATCACACGTACTAAACTTCATGTGATTTTTCATCAGCAACAAATCACCTTCCTCTACTACAGTTATACAGCAGATTAATTAGTTGCTGAACAATTCCTGGACTTTACAGATGATTATTAAACTGAGCTAAGCTCTTGGGTTAATGATTTCTTGATGCAGCACTTTGGACGACTATGTCAGGGAGGAAACACCTGGATACACAGTTTGCATTTGATTTAGTTGTGCGTTCAGAACTGACATCATGGATGAACATACTAGAAGCATGGAATCAGCATAATCCTTCCAGTTCAGGCTTTTCCCCAAAACAAAGTTGTTTTGACAGATATCGATGTTGACATCACCACAGCAGGCGACTTCATTTTCGAACCTCAAGAAAGCCTTTTCTATACTCCAAGAAGAAAGCCGAGAAGCTTTGTTGTCTGATATACCTCATGAACCTCATATTCAGAACTAAAAACCGCATATTTAGCTTCATGTATCCGTTAAGTGGAAAAGAGAGTTGAACTTACTTCTTTAGCCTGGGGGATCCAGAGTATCTGTCAAACAGCTGATCTGCCTAGTACAACAACATTAACACAGACATTATATATACACACCTCAAAATAAAACAGTATATTCTCTAGGAGTGCGGATGGTTAAAACATTTAAAAATTTACAAAAATAAAAATTTCAGGCGGATATACGTGTTATAATTTTATACTGAAAATAACAAAATTGATAATAAGGTGATGCTAATAAAAACAGATTTGTTGAAAAACATACTCAGAATAAGTCCTTCCTTAATTTTAATATTGTATTCAGTCTCACTGATTTCTGAACCAAAAAGGTAAAAACTGATGACTCTGGCTGCTAAGCATGTCTGTATCATAACCTTTTCATGGCAATGTAACAAACTTACCCCTTCTGCGCTGACACACTTCAGGTTTGATACCTTCAGAGGATCCAAACTACAAGACAAACATGTAATTTGTTGTAAACTCAACACAAATTTACCAATGTACACAACACAGCTAAAATTTCTGGTGACATGGCACAAAAACCACAAGAATGCCCTCCCCATGCATGTGCAAGTTTACACAACAGGCAAGATGCATGTTAAGTTTCATCAAAATCGACTGGGGTGGAGTTGCATGGACAAAATGGTGTTTACAGACAGACAGGGTGATTCCAATATTCCCCATCCCTACCCCCTCCAACTTCATTATGGGTAGTGTAATTATTACATCGTTATGTGTACACGTCTTTCTATTAATCAATTCCCTTGTGAATTCACGAATTCACAGGGTTAAAGGGCTGACTCACTGGAATGGCATGTATCAAGCCCTTGACGAATGAGGTCACATGTTCAAATCCAGCTCTTATTGTTTCCGCCAAGACTTTCAGTCAAGAGGTAAATCGTGTACAGAACCTGGTGAAGGTCTATGGTTTATTTTTACTTTCATCAATCCAAAATTTTGTCTGCCTTCATGTAGGTGAAAAGTTCTTGAGTATGTCAATCAACAATGAAATAAAAAAAATAAACGAATTCTCCACTAAACATCTCCACTGCAGATTTCAATAGAAATGCAATACATGTATCAAGTCAACAGACTAGAAGTTCAGAAAGTTTTTGTCTTACCCGCCATGTTTACATAGGTATTTAGAGTGGTCAATGGGTGGAGCTGTGGAGGGGTCAGACAGCCATTTAGACAACCAGTCCAGGCTCAGCCACTCAAACTCTCCTTCTGTAAACAAGACAAACATAAAACCATATCAATTATCTCACAGCCAATCAGCCACTCAAACTCTCCTCCTGTAAAAAAGAAAAACATAAATCCATGTCAACTATCTCACAGTCAACCAGCCACTCACTCTCCTTTCATAAATGCAAACATAAAAGTCCATGTCACCACCATTCCCAGTGTAGTTTCAACACTATTTTCAAGACAAAAATAAGACGAAATCTTGTCAGACCAACTACAGCCACGATTAAGATTTTCAGGAAATTGGGATCCAAACAGACAGGGATGTATGTACATATGTATGTTTGGAGTTTAATGTTGTACAAATGATTACCAGCAATTTTCACCAGCAGTGAATTTTAGTAGGCGTAGTATGAACAACATACATGCACTGATTGGCCTACCAAACAATGATTTGATACATGATTTATTAGAAATGATGAAAATAACCAAAGTTATCAGACATCCCAGCGTACCTCCACAATAATAGTTCTCAGAAAATGATAACACATGGTTGGAAAGTTCAATGGTCAGTGACTAAAAAAAAATTTTTAACCCACAAAAAATATGCCTCTTTAACACAAGACCCTACAATAAAATGCAACCATATACCTAGAATATATGAACACATACCGCACACAACCAACTCCTGCTCTAATATAGCGCAGCGTAATGACTCAGGAGCCTCTCACCTATGAAGTCGCTGTGAGTTCAAGTCCAGCTCATGCTGGCTTCCTCTCCGGTCGTAAGTGGGAAGGTCTGTCAGCAACCTGCGGATGGTCGTGGGTTTCCCCCGGGCTGTGCCCGGTTTCCATCCACCATAATGCTGGCTGCCGTCATATAAGTGAAATATTCTGGAGTATGGCGTAAAACACCAATCAAATAAATAAATAAATAGTGCTCTAATACATGTGTCACAAAAACAAATCTTACCAAACACAAGTATCAATATTGACATTTTCCCACTCTCACAATAGTTATACTGCCTGAATACTCTTAAATGTCAAGCTAAGAACAACACAACATTTACCTTTACTTTGTGTAATAGGAAGTTGTGCATAGATTTCTCGTATCACCTCCTGCTTCACTCGGCCATTTTGAATGTTTTGTTCCTGAAATAAGTACCGCTGAGTGATATACATGTATGACTGCTGAGTCGTTACAGCATGAAGTTAACTTCTTGTACATTAGTGTTGTGATTATGATATTGCTTTGTGTCAAGACAGTTTGTGTCAGAACATTTTGTGTACACATTTTTATGTGCAAAGACATTTTTTGTGTAAAGATATTTTATTTAATCCCTCATATTAAAAGTTATTTACCAGCTTAGAGTAGTTTGTGTGTTTAATTATTAAGTAGCTTATTCACACATTGCGATTTGTCATACCAACTCGATAAAAATTAAATTCGTCGAAATGAACTTAGGATAAACAATATATCGTATGAATCATTCAACAAAATGAACAGTGTGAAGACAGCAAATGAAATGCTCCTTGCTCTATTTCCATTCAATTACAGGTAGCCCACTTTGATGAGCCAATACAACAAACCACTGAGTGAGAATATGGCTCCATATCACAACAGAGAGGTGGATTTCCTTGATCCATCTAGTGACGGAGTGAGGAGTACATGGGACGCAACTCTTGCAGCAGCACTTTCCCAATGTTGTGACATGGGAGGTGCTGCCTAACTATCATAGATATGCTATAGCAAGTATTACTCTTGAAATGATAGAGTTTTTCGTGTAATCCTCAAATGTCTCATTATTACGGGTCATCTCAGAGATGTGTTTATACAATATGAAAGCACTTCACATACATGCAATCCTCAAACTTCTCATTTTCCCCCTTCACGTGTTCAAGGATGTGTCACAGCAAGTCTTTGTGTCATGTTTAGGATTTCCATCATATAATCCTCGAGCATTTCGTTATCCATGTTTGTATGTCTAGCTTGTATCACAGTGAATCTTACCCTCATATTAATGAGCTCCTTCACATAATCCTCAAACTTCTCATTATCTCTGATCACAAAAGACTGGACCTTTTCTTCTAAAAGCCGCTCCATTGGTAATGAAGACTTCTCTCCCATAACATCTGTTGAATCTGAAACAAGTTTTGCTTCAGTTATATCACATTCATGACAACTCGAAATAATTCAGAATCTATTTTTAAGATTAGATTATTTATGTAAATGTTGTTTCACATTATACATGTGAGTGTACTACAAATCAAGGGAGATAACTAAGTATCCAAATACAATAACATGTACATGTATTTACAAATCAATAGAGATGATAACTAAGTGCTCAAATAGAATTACATGTATAAAGGAAAACCTTTGTACTATAGGCCTACATGTAGGTACACATAATAGAGGGTTTTAACACAAGCGCATTACGCTTTTTTTCCCACATTAAAATTGGACTTGGATTCTGATCTATAAATTCTCAATTTGAGAATGAACTCATATACTAATTAATGCAAATTAATTAATATATTAATTAATGTAAATTAATTAGTGTACTTCATCATAGGAGATGTTGACCAGTCAAAACAAAAGCAGTTGCTAATTCCACTACATGCAGAGTTCGCTCAGCTCTTTTTTATGGAATAAAGAAACTTGAAACTGTATTTGCTCTGACTGTATTCTACTCCCACATAGCTGTTTTAGTGCCTCTTAAAAGATACAAGAAAAGATGTTTTTTGCACAACACATAGTAGAAGATGTGGCACAAAATATGAAATTACAAAAAAAGTTTATCGGCTATTTTCTTGGGCATAAAAAGGGCTTTGCTGTTTTAGTGCCTCTTAAAAGATACAAGAAAAGACTGTTTTTTATTTCATAACACATAGTAGAAGATGTGGCACAACATATGAAATTACAAAAAAAGTTTATCAGCTATTTTCTTCGACAAAGAAAGGGCTTTAACCTAGACTTTTCCTACAGCACCAGTGGTCAGTGCAGAAATTAAGTGACCTCCTGTGATGATGTCAATGGTGATATCTGTAATAATAACTTTGTTGGAAGGGAGAGCCTGAACAAAAAGCACTATGCTGGTCCCACGTTCCCAGTATTTATTTCCAAATATATGTAAAATACAGGAGCTGTTCACGAGATATAAAATATGCCTAAAACAACAAAAAAATTTTTCTGATTTTTTTTTGGCATGTATTTTTTTGTGTTCCTTAAAAGCATAGTACTCTTCGTTTTATAGTACCTTTTCACGTACCCTTTCACTGTTACTATTCATTTATGTACCTACCCGTTTGCTCTGGATCTTGCCTTGTATACACTAACATGTACGCGTTTTTAGAATTATGATTTCCTTTCGCAGTTCGTGGTTTCTTGTTCTGTTTATCTCCGTCAGCTCCTATGCAGCAAATAAGAAAGAGATAATAAATTACTGTTTTAATACTAAATTTACATTTTAAATTTATTTGACAAGTGCTAAAATAATTACTTCTATGATAATTTATTTAGGAACCCAAATATGAAAGGATTGCACCACACCAAGTATCTGAGAGACCTCTTGATGCAAAATGCAAGTCAATCCAGATCAACACTCAAGTATGGCACACTAGACAACTCAGCCAATGAGCTGAATTGATTTACAATAAGGTTGGGCATTCAAATCCAACTTTCGCCATTTTAGCTGTGTAATTCAATCGGTAGGTTTGTCAGGTAAGTGATGATGGTGTACTCCAGGTACTCCAGTTACCTTCACCCAAAAACTTGATCTCTGCCCTATCACACTTCTTTTTACCTCATTCTGCTTAAGCCATAGCGTTACGAGGCATCTAATTTGCTACAATTTATAAAGTATTTACATGAACAGACAGAATAAACCCTAACTGAGGTAAATCGACAATAGGCCATATTTCACTGGTCGTCACTGACCTAGGTTTACTCTCTATGCTGTATCTCTTTAATTATGAGTCCAAAATCTTCTTCATCATTTCATTAAACACTAATCAACTAAATATATATATATACATGTATACATACATATGTATATCATATCATATATATATATATATATATATATAAAGGTGCAATTAGCAGGGGAAAAGAAACTGAGGTAACTGGTGAAAATGTAAGACACTCACCTGGCAGTTCATCTTCTGTACCCAGTTTGAGTTTTCTCCCTTCCATTTTTTCAATTTCTTCATCATTAAATTTGTACCAGGCTTTGGTTTTGGGGTCTTTGATATGAGCTACATAATGACCACTGTAGGCACTGGGCCCACGATGGATTAGCACAGCAGTTAAGTCATACTTGACTGTTCCCTCTAAAATAAAACAAGACACTAATCACAACAAATATGACATTAGTGAAACCAGCACTAAGGATGGAGGGCAGAACAGAGCTTTTCTTCTGTGATGTGAACAAACACATAGGCAACTACACTACTTTAATTTGTCTATTAAATTTTTAGGACAGATACCGGCAGTACTGAAAGCCAAAAATTACAATTCCCTGTAAATTTTTCAGAAAAGCACATGATGTACATTAGAGGTAACTAACCATATGCGAAAAGAGAAAGTGTACGCTCGTTACAATGACATGAATATTGGCTAAATAGAACAGACTAGGTAGACTATTGTCTACAAAATCAAATTTAAAAAGTACATAAATTGCACTGAAAATGTTGCTCTTTTATATGCGAAAAGGTTGAGGAATTTAGGTATATGACAGCGGCCAGTATAATGGTGGGAGGAAACCAGGCTTTCAGTGCTTTGGTGAGATGTCTAACATAGAACAGTCCAGCCAAAGCTTGAGGGCTACAACACCTACCTGGCTTATCTACATATTTACTGATATCCAGCAGCTCTGCAAACTGTACAAAACTGTTCAACTTCTTTTTGTGGCCAGTGTTTCTGCAAAAAAAAGGAAAGTATTTTTTACAACCTAAAAACCTAATTACCTCTAAAAATGCATATATGTCATCAGATTTATGTGTTTGTTTAGTATTCTACACCACACTGTATGAATGAATACTGTATATGATTATGACTTAACATCACATCAGCAATATTTGTATTATATATTGTGTACATACAGCATGAAGGATGTGGAATATACACTGTTTCATGGGCCATTCAGGGTTTGCATTGCTCGCACTACTGGTACATCCAGTTTGAGTGGAGAAATGTAGCAATGCAAATCAATTACTGCACTAAGTATCTAAACAAGAGTAATTGTGACAATAATTACTCGATTGTAATTAAACTTAAGCAGGCACTGGTTTAAATTATAAGGAAGATGTATGCTAAGTTTCATGGAAATAGGTTTAGTGCTTTAGGAAGAGTTGCATGGACAACATCTGAATGCAAGAAAAAGCACTATTATGCAAAGACCTAAATGAGGGTAATTATGAATGCTTGGGATTTAACATTGTACTTAATGATTTTTCAGTCATATGATGACTAGGAGTCATTAGGTATGTGTACAGAAGACAGAAGAGGACATGACACCCCACCCAATAACATTACACTGACACCGGGCCAAACAGTCATGTTTAACAGTCACTCTAACCTCTAAGTGCTGGGTGCCAAGCAAGGCAGAAAAAAGTACCACTTTTGAAGTCTTTGGTATGGCCCGACCCGGGTTGATCCCAGGTCTTTTGACTTCGAAGCAGACACTGTAACCATTAGGCCACCGAGCCAGTCAACAGTAACTATGAAAATAATTACCTCATTGCCATTAAACTAAAACATGCATGAGTTCAGATGGTAGGCAGATGTACGCCAGTTTCATAGAACTCTGCGCAGTAGTTTGGGAAGAGATGCACGAACAAAATTATGTCTACAGACAGAGAGACAGATAGACAGGTTATTCCAGAATACATGCAACTCCCTACAAAATTCATTCAGGGGGTATATAAAATGTAAACATTTTCCACTAAAGTATCATGGAGCAACTAATAATAGGCCTTCCAGGATTTGTATTAAAATTAAATGAAACTTCCATAGAGCCTTCAGTACTCAGTCTGCATCTTTTAAGAAACTTTTAATTTCAATTTGTTAAACTGCATGCACTGCTTACATCTGTAGTCCACTACTAGCATGGTCCTTGGTCTTATCAATAAAAACAATGCCACAGGGAGAGACAGAGGACTTTGTTATAGGCCAGCCTAGGCTAGAAATAAACAGGCAAATGTCCTCTAACTGGCCTAGGCTAGAAATAAACTGGCAAATGTCCTCTAACTGCGATCATGCTGAGAGTAGCCTGGGGCTCAGCAACACAGGAGATACATTCAAAGAAGGGAGGAGATACATTTTAAATTAAACATTTGTCTTTCAATGTTATTGTCACTAATATAAGTTTATTGTGAAGCCAGTTTAGGATTCACTGTAGACATGGGTAAAACAGTGGACTGGCCAAATTTCCTTGTTTTGTTGTTCGTGCGGAATGCACTCTTGCTAGAAACAAAAGCCTCAATATTGTAAGCTTGTTATTCAGACTGTACAAGCAAATGCCAACAGTAAAGCAAACCAAAGCCAAAAATATCTTGTCAGATGTATACCAGACTAGTAATATTTATTTACTTACAGTGTTGTACAGGAAATTAAAAAACTCAAAGGCAATAAAGCAGAAACCTTTTCAAAACAAGTTTTACCTGTCGAATACGAAACGTAGAAGCTGAAGGTTTAAAACACGAGGCAACTTTTCCAGGCGGATGGCTCGAGTAGCATTCTGTTTCTGGTTACATTTCCCACACATGTACTTGTTATCCCCATCCAGATGTTCCACCTGGAAAGTAACAAACACAAGCCATATCCTGAAACTCCATAAAAACAGAGGAATTTAACATCTGTCATTAAGGGCAAGTAAATGTAAATAATAAATAATAAATAAATAATAAACAAGAGGGTAGATTTCATGGACCTGATGTGGTTTCTATAGGTATTGTTGTATTATTATTATTAATTGTTGCCTATTATTATTAATAGTGCCGCCTCACTGGAATGCCATGCTGAACACACCAGGTTTAAATATTCAGTCACAACATACAGACACTGGGCCAACTTATTCTTGGCCTGAACAACATTCCTTAGTTTGAAGCCATAGGCTTTTAAAACTCAACCGGATTTTGAACCACGTCTGAAGCTTGTCACAAACCAAATAACCTCCATCTGTACACATCAAGACATGTATTTTGATAACATAGTGCAGGAAAAATGTATATTACTAGTCAGTGGTCACTTTTCTCACCATTTTTAATCAGACATTTTCTTTTAATGATGGCAAAAATCTTTGAGGATTTCATTCACAATTCATATATGAAACACAAACAGCAACTTACCTTCAAAAATTCTTCAATACAACTTTCCACAGAGTTGTTCCCCTTTATGTTTAGGTCTAGTTCGTAGAACTTGGCAGGAGTTTTCGACACACTCCCACAGGCATTACACCTACATTCAAATAAACATCTATCACTACATCAAGTTTCACATGTTGAAAATAACTGTTGCAATAAGAAGTTACTTATCTTCCTACAATATAAAATAACCTTAATTCCAAATGATAAACACATTTTGTGTACACTGTGCAAATAACACATAACAACATATACCATGTGAAAATTCCTCCATCAATGATTTTGTATTTCATCATTGCACGCTTATGTTTAACACTTCTATTCATCTAGATGTACAGGTATGTATATATGTATGCTTTGGGGTTTATGTTGTACTTAAATATTTTTCAGTGATGTCATCATTAGGTGTCTTTCTGTGATGTCATCTTTAGGTGTCTTCCTGTGATGTCATCATTACGTGTCTTCATTGGTGTCTTCCAGTGATGTCATCTTTAGGTGTATTCCTGTGATGTCATCATTACGTGTCTTCCTGTGATGTCATCATTTGGTGTCTTCCTGTGGTGTCATTTTTAGGCGTCTTCCTGTGATGTCATCATTATGTGTCTTCCTGTGATGTCATCATTACATGTCTTCCTGTGATGTCATCATTACATGTCTTCCTGTGGTTGGATGGGTCCTAGTTCTGTAGGGCTGTGGTTACGTATACTATCACAGCCCAATCTTCTTCCATAAGCTTACCTTGAACTCCTCTGTACTTCCCTTGCTCGCTTCAGTATACTACTGCTGGGCATCAGATAATTTGTCTGTCCTTAGTCACAGTCGTCTCAGCTATCAATTCCAGGTAGGTGTTCCATTGTGTCATCACAAGTAAATCCACACAAGCATGAAACTATAGTGGACAAATGGATAAATTTCAACTCCAACCGCCATGTTTGAATGCATACTCCTGTGACTACGGACAGGCAAATTGTTTGGTGCCCAGCAGTAGTATACTTAAGCCAGCAAGGGTAAAACAGAGGCGTTCAAGGTTAGCTTATGGAACAAGACAGGGCTGTGATAGTATAAGTAATCACAGCCCTACAGAGCTAGGTGAGTCCATGCTGTCAGTGCTGCCGAGACTGAAGTATCATGCCAAAGACACCAAACATGACACCTTACCCAGTCACATTATACCAGCCAGTCCTTTTTCCTTGCTCTAACCTCTCAATGCTGGTGTCAAGTGAGCAGTCTTTGGAATGATCTGGCACAGGTTTGATCCTGGGTGCTATTAGCTCCACTAGATTCTCCAGCTGGTCAAACCAGCATGTTACTCACCTGGTCAGGTAGGCGTACTCTCCACAGAATTGTTCCTGAATCAGGTGCTTCACTTCAGGATTATCGTGCTGGGACAGCGAGTCTTCTAACACAGACAAAAACAGTTTAGAGAACTCCTGGGCATCCTGTGAAACAACCAAGAAACATTTTATGATTGTGCGACTGGTTAAATGATATAAAATATGTCAGTACCCACTGCTCTGCTTATATGTATAATGGCACAGCATCACCCAAGTCTTCTATTATAGACACTAACAGTTTAGAGCGCTCTTGGGCATCCTGTTTGAGGACCTCCATGCCAGTGCTCACTTGCTCTTGGAAAAGTGTTTTCATGCCTATTATGAAAGTATGATGATATCCAAGACAAGAAATGTTTCAGTATCAAATACAATTTATTATGACATTTATCTGCCACTAAAAATCCACTTTTTTGACACAAGTCGTTTCTCTGCGCACACCTTTTTAAAAGAGGTCACCCTAAGATGCCTACCTGTTGTTCTGCTGCATTCAAACCCAGACACTGGATGAAGGAGGTGGGATCTATATACCTAAAAACATCAAAGTTTAAATTGCTTATGTTACTGTATACATGTATGAACATTATGAAGAACGTAAACTGACTAACAGCCAGTGGCCTCTTTAATAACCAGATAGTGTAAAACTGAGTTATTTAGGTCACAGGGTAGTTATTTTTTATAATGTGAATGGTAACTATATAAATCAACTTTTAATCAGGAATTCTTATGAGGCCATGGGATGTGCTGTAAACACTATATAGCATCATTTGTAAATCCCTCCCCCCCCCCCCCCCCGCCCCGGCCCAAACGGTTAAAGGGCAACACAGGGTTCGGATGACATTAGTGGGAACAGATGCGTTCTGGGTTTATAAAAATAACATGCAACTGATTACAAAGAACTGATAATGTGGTGGCTCAATTTTCACAAATTTTGATCATTTTGGATTGTCATATCTTGATAATGAGATAAACACAAAAATAAGAAGCTATGCTTTTTGAATTCCCTGTGGAATACTTTATCTATGCATGTATACATTTGGTCTAGTGTTGTCTTCTTTTTACTTCAGCCGGAGATTTTCCGGGACAAACAAGTTTACTTCAAACACATGCAACAAAGATCAGCTTAGATTGGAGAAAGTGGCCTCATATATTTATTTATTTATTTGATTGGGTGTTTTATGCCATAATCAAGAATATTTCACTTTTACACTTATATTATGGTGGGAGGAAACCAGGCAGAGCTCGGGGCAAACCAGCGATCATCCGCAGGTTGCTGGCTGACCCTCCCACTCACGACCGGAGAGGAAGCACTACATATGTATGGAGCTTCTCTACTGACGATATGAGTGAGCAGGATTCTCTATAAAAAAAGAGGTGGTTAGCACTTTAGCGAATTGCAATGACCCAGGAGCCTCTCATGAATGTCTCAGTTGGTTAGCGTGCTAGCGCAGCGTAATGACCCAGGAGCCTCTCACGAATGCAGTAGCTGTGAGTTCAAGTCCCCCCCAGCCATACCTCAGACAGTCTGTCAGCAACCTGCGGATGGTCGTGGGTTTTCCCAGGTATCTGCCTCTTTCCCTCCCACCATAATGCTGGCAGCCATCGTATAAGTGAAATATTCTTGAGTACGGCGTAAAACACCAATCAATCACATCTATCAAACAAGTGATAAGTGCATGTACCACAAAAAGCGACAAAGCTATGTTTACATACAATAACTCGTACATTATACTACCAACCTTCTGTTGCTGAACTCAAGGAGTGCAAACATTAGCTGGAGCTGACCACAAATGGAGGTAGGTGACCATTCTGTAAGACAGGAGAGTACATAGGCATGTAAGGTACAGGTATTTCCAATTTAAATGTCAATAATATAATAACTGAAGAGTTTTCCAGTAGAATATCACTTCATCTTCCATACAGACTTAAAAACACCATTCAAAGATCAAAAAAACTCTCAGATTCAGGCAAAATGAGACGAGCAAAATTTTAGGTTATTAACCTTACTTGGTTGGAGTCAAGTTTCAGTCTAAGTTTGCTATTGATTTTGCGAGTTTTAATGTTAGTTTTAACATTTACCCTCACTGATCAACCTTTTTGCATATAAAAGAACAACTTTCAGCGCTATTAGTGCACATTTCAAAAGTATAATTTTATCAGTTGACACAGAAAAATGCCTTCAGAATATGCTTGAATAAACGCTTTGCAAACATGCAAAAAGGTTGAAGAATTACAGTGAACTGTTTCCAACTGACAAATCTAGGGTGAGGATGATCAATAGAGTTTATCTGCGAAATTGCTTTTGGATAAACAACATCTGAATTTCATTCAGATTAGTTGTGTAAATGTCAAAAACCGCTAGTGTCAGTGTACCTTGATTTGTATCGTTTTCTGTCTGGTACTCCAAGGGTTCTCTCCACATGTACATTGCTCGTCTCACCTCAGGATTTTGAAACCACAACTAAGAAAACAGAAACCAACAGGCATCAACCAATCGAATGGAAGTGTAAAACTGTTTCAACATATACTGAATGTAATGTTAATCTGAGATCCACAAATCCACAGAGCTTTGGTTTCAAATCATTTTTGTTTTAGAATGACAGGACCTGCATGAATAGATTCACAATAATAATTTTCCTCTATTAAATTTACTTCAGTAATTAACAAAGCTTGGGCAATGGCACATGATATGATTGCATTATGGCTGATCTTAAACCTGCAAATTACGCTGCAAAATTACACGCAAACCTGCAAATCCCTTCCCTGGCTTATCACCTGCCAAGTTCATAAAGTGTGGAGAGATGTCAGCTCTAGAAACAGCGCCCTTACACAGACAATATATGGGACAGCTACATGATTTGGTAAGTATAAGTACAGCTATTATCATCATTTCAGTATATCACTAGAATTTAATATCACTCATGCCACTTGAGAACCCTGTCCCCCAATATGTCTCAACTACGGGGAAGTTTTGAGGTCGAGCTCTTCTTTCAATAAAGGTAAAAAAAGTCTAATTGTATCATGTGACTAAAGCAAAGAAGTGTCATTTGTGCCTCTGCAACAGACAGGTGATCAGTAAATTAATGTCAACAAAGGTTGCCTAACACTTTTCACAAGTCACATGACACAGTAAGACTGTTTTAACCTTTAACGACAAAAGAGTTCCAACTCGAAACTCCCCTATTCCATTGGTCTACACACCATATACATGTTGCCAGTATTTTTGAAGACAGCACGTCTGACATTCAGATGTCCGATGCATTTAAACACTTTAAACAGCATCATAAAACTTCACCGTTGTACGGTGACGATTTGAATTTATTGATTACATTGGTGTTTTACACCGTACTCAAGAATATTTCACTTATATGACAGGGGCAAGCACTATGGTGGGAAGAAACCAGGCATAGCCAGGGGGAAGCCCACGACCATCCGCAGGTTGCTAGAAGACTTTCCCACAGGCCTGGAGAGGAAGCCAGCATGAGCTGGACTTGAACTAACAGCGACCACATTGGTGGAAGGCTCCTGGGTCATTGTGCCGCGCTGGCACGTTTAGCTTCTTGAGCACGGCAGCCCCAATGCAATATTGGTTATTGCATACATGTACATGCAATTTTAATATCACCTCCTCTAATATCTCAACAATTGAGCTGGTAAACTTTGGCGGGTATACAGCCGAAATTCGTACCACAATCCTGAACACTTATAGAAGAACAGTGAGGCTTTGACAGGACAACTAACAGTGAAAATGAGCACAACAATGGGAGACTCGAGAAGGAGCTACACAACGGGTCCGAAGAAATCATTTTCTTCTGTGATGTTGCAGTGCATGTGTACTTGATATGTGTTTTATGAGCACATGTACACTGATAATTGTGACATAATAAAGGAAAGAACAAGTGAGTTCACAGCTTTGGACCTCCTTGATACAGACGGGAAGAAGTTTTACAAGTTCCCCATTGCTTTCGATAGGAGATATTGATTACACCTGTAATGTAATGAGCAGTTGGCATACCATGTTTATTTATTTGATATACACGTACTCAAGAAGTTTTCACCAAAATAATGCCAGTCAGTCATGAATAGAGGAAACCTGAGTGCCTTGGGAAAACCACTGAACTTCAGCAAGTTACTGACAGACATTCTTGCATGTGGCATTCAGGCTACAAAATATTGAGAGAGTGGGAATCACAAATACCCGCCCAAAGCTGGGTTTGAACCCAAAGCTAAAGTAATACAAATCTCAACTTAAATTTGGTATTTCATCTGAAGTAGACACGAATGCAAGACTTCAGCTTAATATATGCTTGTACATATAAATTACTGAAGTGAATTTGGTAATTTAACTTCCCACTTTTGAACAGGAATGTCTATTTATTTGATTTATTTGATTTGTATTTTACGCCATTCCATGAATGTAAAATATCAGGTTAATACAGGCAGTACATTTGGAGATACCACCCTTAAAATTACGTTTTACACAATGCACTAAGTCATGAATCTTGTAATTTATGGTCTTTAATATGCACACAGTGAATCAATGATTGAACGTCAACCTCGTGTTATTGTGCCCTACATGTGTGCAAAACCGAGCTCAATACATGCAGTATTTTTCAAGATAAACACCCCTAACATGTTGTTTAACATGGCTTTCCCTGTTATTGGGCACCAACGCTGTTGCTCGGGGTAGGACGTGAGCTACGCCTTAATGCTAAACATGAAAGGCAGGTGTATTATTTTTCTCTTATATATCCTTACCTGTAAATATGTGTTAACATAGCAAGTAGCCCCCAAGTTCTTCAACCCGACAAATGAACCCTGCAAAATTTAAGATGAAACAAGAAATGAACCTGCACATCGCACAGTGCACAGCTAATATTCAATAGGTCTCCACTAAATTTTATGTCCCAAGAAAAAGCTAAGCACCTCCTTTGTACTGTACGATATGTAGTTCACAGCGTATACTTCGCCTTAAGAAATAAAAAAAGCAAGTGTTTCATGTATTCTTTAAGTCGGAGCCGACTCACTCTAAGTACACTGACCTGATAGTTTCTACATGTAAATACCTACATGTATTATGTAACAAGTCACTACAGCTAACAAGATTTGACTTTAATTAGATTTATGTACATTGATTTATTGGATCACCCATGTAAAAGCAATCTTTGTACATGTAGTTTGACTGACAAGCAATCTTTCACATCTGCCATCGCTTGCATATAAACTGAAATTTAGGAAAAATAACATCAACCCAACAATTAATATGCATTAGAAAACAGCCTACATAAGCTGGATCTAAAATCCTCACCTGTTAATGCTATTGGGTTGTATGCGAGAGCTATGTTAGTATTAGCTTTCATCATTTTTCAGATCAAACATTATGGTTAATTAATTGACAAACAAAAAAGTAAAATGTCCTCTTTCGAACTTGGTGAGTGGAATTTCAAAAAATTAATTAATGAAATTTGGACTAAAATTCAACTGTTAATAGATTTTAGAGCAAATCTGGTATTAGGACAAACATGAAATCCTGACTTCAATGGCACTTTGTAATTCACTATTGACGAGAATGGTATCCTGGAACATCTCTTTTAGGCTTATTTTTAGTTGTTTACACCGGCTGTTTTTTTACCCGCCTGCATTACTCAAACATCAAGGACTGTATGACACTATTCTGATATGACCCCCATCCCCCATATTTGCTTTGGCCACAGGGTTATTCTCATATCTGCATGTCCCTCAGGCCAAATATGTGCTAAGGCAGCATACCATTTCCCTTCTTTCACTGTTTGGATCCTCTATGTCATGCCACTGTTTTTCATCTATCTCTCCTAACCACAGCTTTTCACCCAGTCCATTCAGACAATATGGGCTCCCTTTACAGTTACGCCTGAAATAAGAGAAGCAACATCTGACAAAATATGATTCTCCAAACCGATAAGACCACTACACGTTTAATCACAATTTCTCGTACATCTGCCTATGGGTCTACATGTGAAGTGTCCAGAGTTATTTATTTTAACTGATTAGAGTCTTTACGTCGTACTCAAGAATATTTCCAGTATACGATGAGAGCCAGCATTATGGTGGGAGGAAACCAGGCAGAGCCCGGGGAAAACCCATGACCACCTACAGGTTGCAGCAGGCCTTCCCTTTGTATGACGAGAGGAAGCCAGCATCAGCTAGACTCACGGCGACCGCATTCGTGAAAGGCTCTTGGGTCATTGTTTTGTGCTAACATGCTAAGCACCAGGCCACAGAGGCCTACAACAAACTTCAACGATTGTTAAAAAGACATACAATCTTAAATATTTGGCTTTGTCCAATGAGTGAAAATATCCATTCTAAAAACATTACGACGTCATTTTAATGGAGTAGTGAGAAAATACATGCACACTGGGTCTGTACAGAATAAACATAAAAATTTCTTTCCTTAGCTTGCAATGGTATAGCAGAAATATTCCTTCCTTAGGCATCAAATAAAATAATACTAAATCAAAAAGAGGCGGTTTAATCGAGGACAGCTCCCTAGAAGGTGGTTACTGACTACCTGCTACTTTTGTGAAAAATTCAACAGGTCAATACCTACTTTGGCCAAAGTTCCTATTTTACTTCAATTAATTTATTTATTTATTTGATTGGTGTTTTATGCCATACTCAAGAATATTTCAAAATATATGACGGCCGCCAACATTACGGTGGGAGGAAACCAGGTAGAACCCAGGGGGAAACCCTTGAACATCCACAGGTTGCTGACAGACCTTCCCACATACATCCCAAGAGGATCCCATCTATCAGCTATCTGGCTACTTTTCAGGGCAGCCTTCTACACAAACAGGTGATGAAAGCACTTTAAAACATCTCGTCATAATCTGTTGGAATAAGCATTGATTTATTTATTTTTCTGATTTTTTTTTTACACCATACTGGTACTCAAACATATTTGGCTTATACGACCCAAGACCATCCGCAGGGTTCTGATAGGCTTCTGACCATTGGCAAAAAACCAGGTTTGGTGCTTCCTCTCCACAGCACTTCTCACCCACCTACAAGCCCCCGGGGCACACTTCTTCAGGTGAAGTCTGTATGCTATCAGGACATTCTCCTCAGATATGTTTTCAGGTTGAGTGGTCTCTGCCCAGAGCCAGGCCTGCTTATCCAAACTCAGTTTGGCTGGCATTTTTTACAGTGTTTTAGGTCATTTGTTGCAGTCTGTAATGGAATTAAAATGCATTGTTATATGGCTTTATATATACCAACCTCAGAGGTGCAAATAGAATCAAAATATCAGCTCATCAATGTGTAACTCCAAATACCTGCAGATTGTGTTTGTGTTTAATCTCATAAAATCATAAAGCAATCATATACCCACGATGGTAACAGTCATAATACATGTAATATACGGAAAATCAAACAAGATTCAACCATGATTGGACCACCATTTTCAGATCGTGCTTCCAAGATGGGAATAAGGCATTCAACTAGAATCCGGCTGTATTGTGATTTGTATCTTGCAAATTGCCTATCAAGAGAGTAACAGATATGCAATATCAGTACCGAATGGATATAAGCTACATACTGTTGCAGTAGTTCCCGCTCTTCTACCCATGGGTTTAGCCCAAATTTGAAATCAGACCGTTTCATTTCCAATTTTCTCCTATCTTCCCTTTCTCTCCCATATTAATTTTGTCAGAACGAGGTGTCTCTAAGACACTGAGAGCTCCCCCCCACCCTATTTTCTCTCAGCTAAACCCATGCTTTTACCCATATGCTCAATAAACCTCTCTATTCCAGCTATGTCTCTACCAAACTTATTCCCCTAAACTATTTAAGGCTGTTGAGTGTTATGAAGACTACACATTATAGGTAGACGAGAGAAGATTGACAGACCGACGTCAATTTATTGAAGCATGTCCTTTTCACAATTAAACTCTGAGAAGTGGGTCAGCTACCAATAAAGGCATCAACCTTGTCTTTACAACTTCCTGCCATGAACAAATCTTACTTTGTGGTGGTAAACAACTCAGCCATGCGCATACTTCGTCTCTGACAAGTTGAGAAAGTTATCAGTATAATGTTGTTGTTGTTGTCGTTGGCGTCGTCATTTTTGACAGCCTTAGTTGCAAATGAAATCCAACGTCGCCGTTTGTTCAGTGACTGAGCACAAGGCCTAAACGGCCTTAAACTCAGGTGTCTATTATACGAGAATACTGAAAAGGACTGCGTCAAACTTATGAGATAGTGCTTACATTTGACTTCGATTCGCTCTTACTCAGTGGCGCCACAGAATTAACCTAGGCTGCATCAAAAAGACAAGGAACGAAAGTGGACTGCTGACCCCAACAATGCTCTGTCGCTTATGTGGAAAGTTTTAACGATTTTTATTTCACTCACTTCGTTATATTTAACCCAGTATATACATCTTTCATTTTTTTCGTTTCATTATCAACACAGTAGCACTATTGTTAACCCAACAAGCCGTGCTTTATTTTTAAAAAAATAAATACTAGCTACATTGTACATTGTCTGCAGGCCTACTGAGATCCCAAAGCGTGATTAGCCCACCGAGTGGGTATGATAGACATTAGCATAATAATAATAATAATAAGGGTAAAGTACAAATGAAAATAATATCAATAACAATTAATAATATTTTGCTATCATTGATGTTATTGCCATAATTATTAATTGACAATGCATGGTGAAACCGTTATTATAAAAAGATACACGCCTATGGCGAGACCTATTTTTACATAGCTTAGGTCGTCGTGCATCTGGTCTGAGCTTGAATAGAGTTCACATCTAGGCGTAATTCATTATAATCTACACAAATTTTACTATGTTAAATGCGTTGTTATACTGAGCACAGGTATTCAGTATTCTTTTTGTCTGTGCGTGTGTGCGTGTTTTCTTTGTTTTGTTGTTTGTTTTCCTTGTTTTTGTTTTTTTGTTTTTCTTTGTTTTGTTTTGTTTTTTTTGGGGGGGGGAGGGCGATATATTGGGATTATAGTTAGCCATGGAATTAAAGCAGTGATGCTCTTACGAAAAGGGTAGGCCTATAGGCCTATCCATGTCTGTGATTCACTCCCGAATTAATCGAGTCATACATATCAGACTTGACGATGCCATTGACGATGTTGCATTTGGTGCTCAGCATAAGAGGAACAGTTGAAGTACTGGCCTGCATGGTGGCAGTATAGGCCTATGGATGTAAGTGGAAGGACGAGGCGTCGTGTCTGCACGGTGTCTTCGGCATGACTTTCCAGTGAAGCATGTAGCACGTTTAAATATGCTGGCAATAGATTCTGCCTGTTATTGGGAGACACTGTCTTGGTGTGACTGAAACGATGTTGAAAGCTACTTTGATTGGCCTCACCACCCGGTAAAAAGGCCTGTGTACATTTGTTGAAGATTGGTCAAGTGTGTAGTCTTAGCCTACTTGAGAACATTTTTACCAGCGACTAGGGAGGGGCAAAAGAAAAAAAAATTATAATGATAAAATCGAAGAAAATGGACCATGCTACGCCTGGCTGAATTAGTATGACACTGAGGGTATGAATGCACTATATTAGTGCCGATCAGATAAACAGGTTCTACAATACGGTATGCCTAAACTGGGTTTGAAACCTTGGAATATAGCCTAGTTATATATACAGAGGGTTCAAACTAAACTTTTTACTGGCCATCACGTTCGCCTATATAGTACCTCATCCTCAATCTGCTTGTGTGTGAGAACAAACGGAGATTTACCCATACAGCAGAAGGGCAGTTTCAAAGTATGCCCTCAAAGAAAACTGGGAGAGCGTGTCGAGAACTTCCACAGCAGTAAATGATCATTTTTTCTGAGAATTATTTTAAACTTGTGAGTATAGCGCCCTAAATGGGCCATTTTCTTTTTGGTTTGGGTTTCTTTAGCATAATATGTTTTCAAAGTGCACCAACGTGTATGTAGTTTTTACCGCCAGATAACTACGACCAGGCAGGCTGATTATTGAATGATTTATTTATTTATTTATTTCACATTTGTTTTACGCCGTACTCAAGAATATTTCACTTATACTACGGTGGGAGAAAACCATGCAGAGCCCGGGGGAAACCACGACCATCCACAGGTTGCTGTCAGACCTTCCCACGTTCGGCCGATAAGGAAGCCAGCATGAGCTGGACTTGAACTTACCGTGACCGCATTGGTGAGAGGCTTCTGGGTCATTGCGCCGTGCTGGGACGCAAATCCCCTGGGCCAGGTTGATTATTGGGTAATTAAATATATAAGATTGAGATTGATGAGATTATGTAAACATGTTTCTGTCTGATCGACGTGACATTTAATGGATAGTTTAGTTTAAGGCCACATTGGGAAACTCATTTAAATATCAAACTATTACAGCATTGCCAGGTACGCTGTCAAAAAGAATATATACTTTGGGCACATTTGGTGACACAAAAGCATACAGACTCCATCAAGGACTTAATCATGTTTTAAAGGAAATGGACTTATGTTCTGTTGACGGGGCCAACACAGGAGTGCTCCAGGTCCATCGCCGTTTACGACAAGCCTGTCTATAAACGCCTTTATCTGATTGTTGTTTCACGCCATGCTTGAATGAAGCGAGTTTTATGGATGAATTAAAGTGAAATATCTGGAGCGTGCCTACAGAGGGCTGAGGTTTTATTACTATATGGTTGACAAGGTGTTCAGTCGACCAAAATATATCTGTTCTGGATGGGTGGGAATACATACCCCTGTATGATGGGTGTGTCAGTATATTTGGAATCATTTTGTAGAAGTGGCAACCATTAGGTATGAGACACGAGAATATTTTTGAAACATGTTGAGCTTCCACAAAACACTACATAGGAAAAGTTGGTATGTTATTTTATTAGTGTTGAGTATACCAGACAAATATTTTACATGCACAATCAACACAAATATATTCACTTTTGCAATTGGCAAATGTTTTATATATGCATGTAGATTATTTGCTAAAAGCTTCTGTTAAACCTTGTCAACAGATAATCTGCATCTGCTGAAATCAGCCCACCATGCCTGGAGAGAGATTGATGTGCATCTGGGAAGCAGCCTTCGCTCGAAATCCAAAGACATCTGACAAACACTTGACCAGAGACGCCCTTTGTGATGTCGTGGTGCAGCTAGATGATCTTTCATCTATAAATTATTCCAAAAGTAAATTCGAGATTACTTTCAAAACGAACAACGATGTGACCCTTACAAGATTTCAAAGATACCTGTTTGACGGATTGGCCCAGAAGAGAGCGCCGCAGTGTCTTGTTCAAGAGGAAGTGGAAAACAAATGTTGGGAGCTCTCTAAAACCATGTACATATCGAAATCTCTCAGTGAAAGCAATGTGAAAAAGCTTTGGGAAATTTTTAACCGGTTGGCCGATGTAGCATCTTTTCCACCCAAAATAAACCCAGGTTTAGCTGATTGGTTTGCGGATAAGGTATGCACACATCTGGGAAAGAATGGGGTGACAAAATCAACGCGACAGGTGATGTCCTACACATATGATACTCTACTCGACAGACTGGTGGAGTATGTCTTTGCCGAGCAAACGGAAGAGACTGTCACTTCATGTGTAGATGAACTCCACTCTTGGCTGGTTTTAGAAATCCACAAGTCGGGATGGTTGTTTACACGTTCACGCAAGCAAGCAAACTGGACGACCTGGGTGAAGCGATGGTTTGTGTTAAGTTCAACTCGACTGTCCTACTACGACGGTCCACATTTCCAAGCTGGTGGCAAGCTACGGGGAGAAGTGTTTATGACTGGGTCAAAGGTGGAAACTCTTCCGCCATTTAAAGGCTCAGTTCAGAAACTAAAGGTAAGATTCAAGTTGAGCAATCGCCCTTACATAGAACTGGAGATGGCAAGTGAGATGGAAAACGACTGTTCTCCCTGGATAATGTCTTTGCAGGAGTTCATTGATGCTACTAAATGCAAGACTACGCCCATGCAACGCCTCCTGAGAGACAATTGGGATCAAATTAAGAAGGGAGACTTTTCTGTGCTTGACACATCCGAGGAAAATCATGCGACTGCACTGACTATTGCACACCCTGAAACCATAACTCCAAACATGGAGAAATCTCATCCGAAAGGTCACGTTCAAGGAATTTCACCTGCTAAAAATCAGAGCAAGTCACTTGATAGCTCAGATGAAACTGATTTGATAAAAGAAAGCAACGAAAAAATCAAGACGATCTTCATGCAAATTGACACCAATGGCAACGGGAAGATTGACGAGGAGGAATTCAAGCAATTTATTTTGGGAATGGGCCTAAAAATCAATGATAAGGAAATTCATTTTTTATTCAAAAGCGTTGATAAAGACGACACACACTTCCTCACTTTTCAAGAGTTCTCGGAATACTTTGCTAACGTACTTCTGGACGAATTTGGCGACGGAGAAGCGGAATCTAAATTGAGAGGAGCGTTTCTGGCGGCCGATCGAGATGGCACCGGTAAATTAAATTTTAAGGAGTACGCTGAGTATTTGTGGGATAAAAAACGACAAATCCAATTGGATAAACTCGCAGAAGCTTTCGAGCAAATGGATTTACAAAATGATGGACAAATTTCTTATGATGAGTTTCGGGCCTTTTATAAAAACCAGATGGCAGATCTACCGGAAACTGAGGAGAAGGAGTATGCCGAAGAGAAACAGAGTCTGAGCGCTGTGGAAAAGAAACTGAAGAATTTTTATCAATCAACCGACGCTGGTGAGCTTGCAAATTTCATCAAGCAACGGTGGAATAAATTTGACTCGTTTCGTCGTTATGGTGCATCCGGGGAGTTGATTATGGCCGGAGGCGAAGGGATGGTTAACGATATAGTTCCTGGGGATTACTCTCTGGGAGATTTGTCCTGGTTTTCAGATCTCCCTCCTGTCGTACCCAATCACACAGCTGTTAAGGGAGTCCGCTGGGAAAGCAGTGGGAGTCCAGGGAGATCCGGGAAGGTGATTTTTCCGTCAGACTATGATGGGGTGATCCTGACCGATATCGCTACTCCTGAACATTTGCGCTACTACGGTTGTAGCTTTGCTGAGGGAAACCAACTTAAGGTTTCCCTTCTTCACAGACACGGCATTCAGGACTTCACTTATGAGAACGAATACCTGGACGATTACGTGACGCTTTCCAATGGCGGTTCTGGAATGGAAAAGCATGATTTCGCTCACTTGGACTGCCCTTTTGAAGAAGAATCTGGAAACTTCATTCTGGGCACGTTTGTTGACGACGATGAGCTTCATCTGACGGCGTTCTGAGTTCCTGTTCGCCAGACTCTGTACATCCCAGCGAATGTCATCCACAGCAACGACTACCTAACAGGCACATGGCGAACCATGCTGTCTGATGAAGCGGAAATCGACCATGCCCATCTGGTTAAAGTCAACAAACAGAAGAAGTTTGAGCATTTCATGTTCACCTTTGCAACACGGCTCTAAAAAGTTAACTGGATCGGACAGATTCGCTATAGTTAGATAACTCTAATCACATATGCACGGTCTTCAGTTATCACGCAGACTGTGTGTACATGTATGCGCTAAAATCTGTTACATTTGGACATAGGTCACCCGTTCATATTGATATCATATTGGATATTATCGAAATTCTTTAGCTACAGTTCGCTTTTAAAAGCAAGAAATAACACCAGTTATATGGAGGTTACAATATTAATAGCTTGATCAAGTAATGTTTGAACTAAAACCTTTGGTGTATGGCATTTATGGTAATTGTTCGGTAAAATGTAAACACTGATCAGCTGTTTGCAGTCGATACTTCAATGGTGCATTCCTTGGTATATATATGAGTGTGTTGGGCGCAGTAAATATAATAAAACATTTCACGGTATCTTAAGGTCTTTGGTGTTGTATTGATCTCATTTGAACAACCACTTCGTAGAGTAATTGCTCATAGAAGGTTTCTTTTCAATTCCAACCTTGGACAGCCAGCTTGTAGATTTTCCCGCTCTCATTGTTCGTTGGACCTCGCTGACAAACAGCGGCTGCGTGTGAATTGGGGCCGCTGCCAGAGTATTACGTGCCTTGAAGACCACTTGTCCTCCGCCACTATAGACCTTTCCGAATTGTCAATCAAGAACTCGCATTTGATCAGTCAGTACGCAGTATTGTTGCAATACTAATGTTCAATCTTTCTGTGACGTCATGATGTGACAGCTGCTTTCATGGGGAATGGAATGAAATTAAGTAACGTTGTCACGAGAAGGGGTGGTGCGACATCGGGTGTGTTGGATCTATCCATTGCGTGCACCTTCATACGTCACTAGCGCATTGCAATGCCCAGGAACCTCTCAGCAATGCAATCGCTGTGCCCAGCTCATGGTGTCAAGGTCTGCCAGCAATCTGCGGATTACCGTGGGTTTTCCCCGAACTCAAGCATCTAATCCTTGTTGACGAAGGTCCATTTAAGACGTGAGGACTAGCTAATGCTGCCCAAGACCAAATGTTGGTAAGGTCAATTAAGAAACGCGCTGTTGCTGTCTCCTGAGAATGAGAATCCTCTGGTGTTCCATACACGTACATATATATGCATGTATGCTTGGGGTTTAATGTCGTACGTACAATTTGGTGTGTGAACATATATTGTGTCTTCGTGTGACAGGGCGAATCAATGCTGCCAAAGTGCTGCCGACTCTAAAGTATAATGCCGAAAATATCAGACACCCCAACCTGTCAAATTATACTGATACCAGGTCAACCAGTCATGCTTCCTTGCTCTAACATCGTATTGCTAAGCAAGCAAGGTTGTAGCAAGTACCATTTTTAATGGTCTTGAGATAACCCAACCCGGAATTGATCCCGTGGCTTCCCGACTTCCAGGCGGACGCTCTAACCATTAGGCCACTGGTTCCATATGTGTGTACCAGTCATTGACAAACTACTTAAACATCTGTGATGCTTAGTTGAAGTCCTATCTTCAGTTTTAAAAGCAACTATACATTTGTATATGTCACGCCAGGCAACAAACGGCAGAAAAACATTTAGTTTCCGTATTATCCTCCGAAGCTCAGAATAGTGCTTCTAATACAATAATTTTTAACAAAATCGATTTTCTGTTCCATTTATTCTACACTATTAACAATCAACACTTATTCAATGAAAAACCATAAACCAAACCTGTATATAATTATATATACGAGCGTTCATTGCTTAATGCTAAAAGGCGTATAATTAATACGGCATAAAATGAAATTAATGGTGGAATTAAAAGTCAAGAAAATAAAATCCCGATAGTGTACATGCGATGTTTGGATCTTGTGGCTTAATAACCATGAAGATCATAACCCCTCTCTTCAATACACTCGGGCAATGGTGGAGAGTAAAACGTGTGATTGCTCACATGTAGTCAACTACTAGTGTAACATGAAAAGTCGGAACCTGGACCCGTTTCACAAAGCGCACGTAGCGCTACATTCACGTAACTACCATGGCTACGTAAAACCTACATTACTGGTTTCCATGGAAGAAACGTGTACGTAACGTTAGGTGTGCTTTTTGAAACGGGTCCGTGCAGTTATTGATGATTTGTTCTACCAGCAGAATCGTGCAGGTAGATACAGTCACGGAAAAAATTATTAGACCACCCTTGCTTTCTCCCATTTCTTGTTCATTTTAAAACCTTGCACAACTGAAGGAACATTTGTTTGGGCAAAGAAAGTGATGAAAACAGAAATAGTTCATAAGGGTTTTATTTAAGAGGTTATATCTATCAGTTCCCTATGACTTTCTTGACAATGACCAAAATCACTTAAGTTCATACATCTGTAGATGTGGCAACTGTATTCTCAAAAACAGTTTGGCATTTCATTTTTTCTCCTGTCTCCTAGTCACGTAATCACATGACTCTCAGTCTCACACGGGAGTTAGTACTTGATTGCATGCCCATTGTTTTTTATGACTGCAGCCATGCGCCTTGGCATGCTCTCCACCAGTTTGTTACATTGCCCTGCGGTCACAGCAGCCCATTCCTGTTGCAAAAATTCGAACAAATTTGCTTTGTTTTTGGGCTTGTGGTTCTCCACTTTGAACTTGATAATATTCCACAGGTTTTCAATTGGATTCAGATCAGGTGACTGAGCAGGCCCATTCATGGTTCGAATGTTCCGGTTCTCTATCCAGGTTTTAACTGACCTTGCCGTGTGGCAAGGGGCATTGTCTTGTTGGAAAATCCAGCCATTCGAGCCAGGAAAGAGTTTAGCAGCTGATGGAAGAAGACTGTTTTCAAGAGTAGCTCTGTATGTGACTTGGTTCATTCTCCCTTCACACAACTGCATCTGTCCTGTTCCACCCATACTGAAACAACCCCAGATCATCACTGATCCACCCCCATGCTTTACAGTAGGAGCAAGGCAGTCTGGTTGTAGGCTTCCCCAGGCTTCCTCCTAACCAGCAAGTTGGCTGGAGTAGGCATCAACTCAAAATTGGATTCATCACTGAAGAGAACTTTAGCCCAATCATCAACAGTTCAATTCTTGTGATCCCTCGCAAAACACAAGCGGGCTTTCCGCTGCCTCTCGTTGATGAAGGGCTTCTTCCGTGCCCTGTGCGACTTTAGACGAGCTTCAAGAAGTCGGTTTCGAACTGTTCTTGCTAAACAAATCACATTTGTTGACAATGCCCACTCATTTCTAAGGTCTCTGGAGGTCTGACGACGATTCTTGATACAGGACCGGATGAGTGCTCGGTCATCTCGTGGGGTAGAAAGACGTTTCCTGCCTCGACCAGCTAGCAGTTTTGTAGTACCATGTTCGTCTTGCTTTTTCTTGGTGTAATGAACTGCTGTCTTAGAGATCTTCAGTTTTTTGGCCACTTGTCGCTCGCTCAATCCAGTATCCAGCTGTGCCAAGATGGCTGCCTTTCTGGCTCCACATAATTCTTTCGTTTTAGGCATTATGAGAGCTGACAACTACCGAGTTGTGCTGCGTCTTAATATATAAACAAGAGACCCCTATTTATGTAAGCCTACATGTAAACAGGAAACCACTCTTTATGTAAGTCTGCATGTAAATGGAAAGCATGAAATTGCCTGGCATACACCCTAGGAATACAACTGACCTTAAAGCATATCAAATACGACAAAGTATTATGGAATCAGCTGGATTTTTGTCGTATTCATTGTAATCTTCGGTTAATACACCTTTAGGGTTGCAAGGCATTAAAATGAACAAGAAATCAAAGAAAATATGAGTGGTCTAATAATTTTTTCCGTGACTGTAGTACAAAAGACCACCCCATGCAGGACAAAACCAGAGCAGCGACGATAGCATGATACCTCGCAAATTGTCACAGGTGAGCCGTAAATCCGGTTTCATGTCACTTTATCTCAGTTAGGTTTTTTTGGGGGTAAATATTTATGTAAATATTAATATGATAGAAACATACAGTACACGCACCTCAGTAAAGCACCGTGACTTAAGCAGAATAAGGCGAGAGAAAAAAATGCAATTTTACTGGTGCATGTCATTATTTAAAAGTCACTGATCTAGAATTTATCAAATTGCTGTGCTGCTGTCAGCTGGAACAAACAATAACAGAAAAACAATGCAAAGGGACCAGGCCCGGATGTCTCTTAAATCCACCAGCAGAATTCCGGGTTATGACAGACTAGCATGATAGTGGGTGTGACTTTCCCTAGCGCCATCTGTGGTTGTTCAGTCGACCTGAATACATCTGTCCTGTATGTGTGGAATAACACATGACTGGTGTGTTGATATATCTAAAACAGTTTTGTAGACGTGACAACCATTAAGGTATGTGACTAGTATGTATATATGTATGTTTGGGTTCTACGTACTCAACAACTTTTCAGTCTTATGAGGACGCGGAATCACTCGGTGTGGGTGCATATACTGTCTTCTTGTGGCAGGGCGAGTCCATGTTACCTAAGTGCTGCAGCAACTGAGGTATCACACCGAAGTCACCAGACATGACACCCCACCCAGTCAAATTATACTGACACTGGGCTAACCGGTCCCGTTTCGTTGTTCTAACCTCACAATGCTTTTCACCAAGCGAGGCAGAACAAAGTACAATTTTTAAACTCTGTCGTATAACCGACCCGGGTTTGATCCTGGGTCTCTCGAGGCGGACGCACTAATCATTAGGCCACCGAAGCGGTTCTACTATGAGACTAGAAAATATTTTTAAAATGTGTTGAGTTTCCATTAAACAATACGTTTATTATGTTACACGCATTTTACTGTCATTGTCAAAATGTTTTATACATATTTCGATTATTCGCTCAAAGTGTAAAATATAATTTTTTATATACAGATAGTTTGAAATCAGCCCACCATGCCCGGAGAGATATTGATGTGCGTCTGGGAAGCAGCCTTCGCTCGAAATCCAAAGACATCTGACAAACACTTGACCAGAAACACCCTTTGTGATGTCGTGGTGCAGCTAGATGATCTTTCATCTATAAATTATTCCAAAAATAAATTCGAGAGTACTTTCAAAACGAACAACGATGTGACCCTTACAAGATTTCAAAGATACCTCTTTGACGGATTGGCCCAGAAGGGAGCGCCGCAGTGTCTTGTTCAAGAGGAAGTGGAAAACAAATGTTGGGAGCTCTCTAAAACCATGTACATATCGAAATCTCTCAGTGAAAGCAATGTGAAAAAGCTTTGGGAAATTTTTAACCGGTTGGCCGATGTAGCATCTTTTCCACCCAAAATAAACCCTGGATTAGCTGATTGGTTTGCGGATAAGGTATGCACACATCTGGGAAAGAATGGGATGACAAAATCAACGCGACAGGTGATGTCCTACACATATGATACTCTACTCGACAGACTGGTGGAGTATGTCTTTGCCGAGCAAACGGAAGAGACTGTCACTTCATGTGTAGATGAACTCCACTCTTGGCTGGTTTTAGAAATCCACAAGTCGGGATGGTTGTTTACACGTTCACGCAAGCAAGCAAACTGGACGACCTGGGTGAAGCGATGGTTTGTGTTAAGTTCAACTCGACTGTCCTACTACGACGGTCCACATTTCCAGGCTGGTGGCAAGCTACGGGGAGAAGTGTTTATGACTGGGTCAAAGGTGGAAACTCTTCCGCCATTTAAAGGCTCAGTTCAGAAACTCAATGGAAGATTCAAGTTGAGCAATCGCCCTTACATAGAACTGGAGATGGCAAGTGAGATGGAAAACGACTGTTCTCCCTGGATAACGTCTTTGCAGGAGTTCATCGATGCTGCTAAACGCAAGACTACGCCCATGCAAAGCCTCCTGAGAGACAACTGCGATCAAATTAAGAAGGGAGACTTTTCTGTGCTTGACAAATCCGAGGAAAATCATGCAACTGCACTGACTATTGCACACCCTGAAACGATCGCTCCTAGCACGGAGAAATCTCATCCGAAAGGTCACGTTCAAGGAATTTCACCTGCTAAAAATCAGAGCAAGTCACTTGATAGCTCAGATGAAACTGATTTGATAAAAGAAAGCAACGAAAAAATCAAGACGATCTTCATGCAAATTGACACCAATGGCAACGGGAAGATTGACGAGGAGGAATTCAAGCAATTTATTTTGGGAATGGGCCTAAAAATCAATGATAAAGAAATTCATTTTTTATTCAGAAGTGTTGATAAAGATGACTCAGGCTTCCTCACTTTTCAAGAGTTCTCGGAATACTTTGCTAACGTACTTCTGGACGAATTTGGCGACGGAGAAGCGGAATCTAAATTGAGAGGAGCGTTTCTGGCGGCCGATCGAGATGGCAGCGGTAAATTAAATTTTAAGGAGTACGCTGAGTATTTGTGGGATAAAAAACGACAAATCCAATTGGATAAACTCGCAGAAGCTTTCGAGCAAATGGATTTACAAAATGATGGACAAATTTCTTATGATGAGTTTCGGGCCTTTTATAAAAACCAGATGGCAGATCTACCGGAAACTGAGGAGAAGGAGTATGCCGAAGAGAAACAGAGTCTGAGCGCTGTGGAAAAGAAACTGAAGAATTTTTATCAATCAACCGACGCTGGTGAGCTTGCAAATTTCATCAAGCAACGGTGGAATAAATTTGACTCGTTTCGTCGTTATGGTGCATCCGGGGAGTTGATTATGGCCGGAGGCGAAGGGATGGTTAACGATATAGTTCCTGGGGATTACTCTCTGGGAGATTTGTCCTGGTTTTCAGATCTCCCTCCTGTCGTACCCAGTCACACAGCTGTTAAGGGAGTCCGCTGGGAAAGCAGTGGGAGTCCAGGGAGATCCGGGAAGGTGATTTTTCCGTCAGACTATGATGGGGTGATCCTGACCGATATCGCTACTCCTGAACATTTGCGCTACTACGGTTGTAGTTTTGCTGAGGGAAACCAACTTAAGGTTTCCCTTCTTCACAGGCACGGCATTCAGGACTTCACTTATGAGAACGAATACCTGGACGATTACGTGACGCTGTCCAATGGCGGATCTGGAATAGAAAGGCATGATTTCGCCCATTTGGACTGTCCTTTTGAAGAAGAATCTGGAAACTTCATTCTGGGAAAGTTTGTTGACAACGATGAACTTCATCTGACGGCGTTCCGAGTTCCTGTTCGCCAGACTCTGTACATCCCAGCGAATGTCATCCACAGCAACGACTACCTAACAGGCACATGGCGAACCATGCTGTCTGATGAAGCGGAAATCGACCATGCCCATCTGGTTAAAGTCAACAAACAGAAGAAGTTTGAGCATTTCATGTTCACCTTTGCAACACGGCTCTAAAAAGTTAACTGGATCGGACAGATTCGCTATAGTTAGATAACTCTAATCACATATGCACGGTCTTCAGTTATCACGCAGACTGTGTGTACATGTATGCGCTAAAATCTGTTACATTTGGACATAGGTCACCCGTTCATATTGATATCATATTGGATATTATCGAAATTCTTTAGCTACAGTTCGCTTTTAAAAGCAAGAAATAACACCAGTTATATGGAGGTTACAATATTAATAGCTTGATCAAGTAATGTTTGAACTAAAACCTTTGGTGTATGGCATTTATGGTAATTGTTCGGTAAAATGTAAACACTGATCAGCTGTTTGTAACTCTAAACACATACGCACGGTCTTCAGTTATCACACTGACTGTGTGTACATGTATGCACTAAAATCTGTTACATTTATGGACATAGGTCACCCGTTTACATTGATAACACACTGGATCGTATCGGAATTCTTAAGGCACAGTACGGTTTCAAACAGGAACAAATAATGTCAGTTATACGAAGATAACGATAGTGACAATTTGATTAAGTAATGACTAAGACCTTCTTCAGCGAATAACGTTGATGCTAATTGTTTGGCAAAATATCACAGCTATAAATGCTGGTCAACTATGTGAACTCGATACATTCCTTCTTGGCGGTGTTCCCGTAGTCTTGTCTGGTGGACGCAGTCAACATAATAAAGCACCTCACAGTATCTGACGGTCTTTCGTGTTGCACTGGCCTTATTATACCGCTCCCATTACAGGATTGTATGAAGTTTCAATCCCGGCCTTGTGCAGGGAATTTGTAGATTTTTCCGCTCTCATTGCTCCCTTGATCTTGCTGACGATAAACGGTTGCTGGCGGCATGGAGCCGCTGGCCAAGTTTTATGGCCCTGCCACAGCTTGACCATTAAGGCAGCATACAAATTTCTGTAAACCGCTGGCATACGCTGAGTTTTTTTCCCTCAATTTTTGGCGTATACATAGAGTATTCATAACGAGTTGGACGTATACATAACGTATTAGTAACTCATACAGAACGTTTCGAGAACTTATAGATATCGTATACCAACGAATGCTTAGCATGTTGCCCGCGTTGAGAACTTTACGCTCAATGAGTCTCAGTTATGCATAGCGCGCAAGAGCGCAATAATCACGATCACGTGTCGTAGCCCTATAAGGGCTGCCGATAGATGATTCTAATCATAGCCGCACTAGATATCGCAGCATCAACGTCTAATCAACGACATGAGTAACTTACAAGTAACGTGTATAAACGTGTGTCAGCGATCGCATAACTCACCTACAACTCCCGAGTATGCTAGACCCATGAGCCATGCGGTGGCATACGTTGAAAGATTTGTGAATGCACGAAATTTTTCGACCACCTTGCCGTACCACGACGTTTAGGGCCAGCGTTCTCTTAACTTATACAAAGCTTACCCGTAATTTATTCGACGTACACCGGTGTATTTGACAAATTTTTCCTACGTTGGCATACGCTGGTTAAATCGTCAAGGTGGGACAGGGCTATTACGTTTGTTAAAGACCACTTGTCCCGTACAGGCATTGCGTGCACGTCCATACTTCACACGTAGTGAAAGCTTGGGAGTATGTACACAATCTTCAGCTGTGTATCTCGTACAATGTGGTTTTCTCCACCTATAAATTAATCGGCCATCTTACCGTAACTGGGAACGTGGGTGTCTCATAAGTCCGGTAAACATGGAGGTGTAGCCCCTCCATGCACTGCTGATGACGAATCATGCTGGACACACAAGACAAGACGCCACAGTTGTATCCACAAAAAGGTTTATACGGTATATCCGTAAGATAGTAATGAAGTAGTAAGGCAAGTAAGGCAGACGTACAAGTTAACACGCTGAGTTCTATTTTTCCAACTGTATAAGAGTCCCGCACGGTGCGTATACAGTGATACACTGTACACAGGTACAGTATGACTTTAGTATGACGTAAGCATGTGACGAAACACCACAAATTACGTACAGAATAAACCCGGCGTGTGAAGCAGCATCGTACGTCTCGGTCACACGTGTTTGGTTACAGTACAAACACTCCAAATTTAAAGACGATGATAGCTATGCATGGTTGGAACATAGTGAACTACAAGTATCATTAACGGACTGACACTGTTAAAGTAACTCTATCCCAAAATTCACTTTGGCTTAAATACGAAGTATAGTACTAAACAATCAAGCACCTATTCAACACCTTGCAGTACAGTTATGCGGATCACAGCTGAATAGTTCACGCCAGTAACTTTAACATTATAAACATGGCGTCGCTACAACAGAACTTGTTTAACAGAATTAGTCAAAATACAGCAGAAAAACACTACTTGTCACACTTTGCTTAATTGTACATACTATTAGCAAATGTATAGAACATACCTGTAAAAAAGTTTATTTACAGAATAAACCCCGCGGGTAAAGCAATTTTCGCCCATTTCGGACACACGTGTTTCGGTTACAGTCAAAACACTCATCCACACAAGCTAGATGGTAGCGACTCAAAATACGAAAATCGTGACATTTCCTTGAAAAATGAAAAAAAAAAAGACCCATATACAATGTAGCAATGTTCAGGGAGAATAATATTACCCCGTCATATACATAGATATTATCAGTGTGTTACATAGGCTGGGTTCCCATTGTGAAAGAATCGACCTCTCCGGCCGTACGTGGGAAGGTCTGTCAGCAACGTGCGGATGGTCCCGGGCTTTGCCCGGCTTTTTCCCATCATAATGCTGGCCGCCGTCGTATAAGTGAAATATTCTTGAGTACGGCGTAAAACACCAATCAAATAAATGAAAGAATCGATACTTAATGCTGTATATGATCAAGCTGATTGATCATAAAATGTATGACATACATGTATACCTAAAAGAAAAAGAAACTTCACATTCGGAGAAATGAATTATATTGAAAATGTTATGCAAATGATCGGTTTACCATCTTAGGACGCTCGCTATTGACCATTTAAGTCATGTGACCATCAATGCTTGAATTTTGAAAAAGAGAAAGGCTCCTCTCAGTTTGAAAAAATAGCAGTTAGATGTAGTTTGGCCTGCTAAAGACGAATCTGGTTTTATATTTTCTCGCAGTGTATAGTTTATTTCTGATAATTTGAAATAAAATCCGAAGATGAGCTTTTTGTCATTTAAGAAGGTCACGTGAATACAGACCATTGGTGCTGTGTAGGTGAACAGTCTCAGTAGCAAGATCAACTACACAGCTCTTCAATTTTGTCTCAGATTTAGACCTTATAGCTGCCAGTGACAGTTTTGTCGCAAATGCGTTTAAAAACTTGCTATGCAGTCACCTTATGGCAGTTTCACCAGTGACACAGCCATCTAGATGACCTCTCTCTACGAAAGGGGAGCAGTGGGCTATGCGAGCAGGGCAACCATTAGGCATATTCCTATGAAGCTGGATGTTGGTGACGGTTAACATTGGATCTTAGATTTCGGTTAGCTGAAAAATAACCTTAAAGCACATATCTGAAAATAAGTTCATGCTACGTGCTATATATACATTCTTGGTTATAAAGGATACTGCATGAAGTAAATTGTTCATTGCACGTCAAAGTAACCTATAACGCGATTATGCCATTGAACCCACCCTCACCCCTGATACACGTTCTATTACCGTGTTAACGTGATGGATTTATTTATTTCATTGGTGTTTTACGACCTACTCAAGACTATTTCACTTCCAAGACGGTGGCCAGCATTATGGTGGGAGGAAACCGGGCAGAGCCCGGAGCAACCCACGACCATCCGCAGCTTACTGCAGACTTTCCCACGTACGGTCCGACAGGAAGCCAGCATTGTTGCAAATGTCGCCATTGTTGTATATGGCTTATGTCATATTAAAGAAGCCAGGTTGAAATATTAAACTGATATGAAGGATACTCTATTGAATATAGCTAAAAATTTACGCTGAACCCCTATTTAACCCCTATAAATAGCGTCCTGAAAAAAAAATCTTCGGCAGTTTGAGTAAAATTTTCCTGATGTGACGTAGTAATATTCCTTATGTGACGATGAATCAGGCTGATATGACGTCGAGCAAGGCAGTTACGCTGGAATGACGGCATGCGCGTTTGAAAGTACGACGTCATTTATTACTATATCAGTGATGGGTGACGTCAAGTGTTCTTGCATGAGAGTTCATGGAGTAACAAGGATCACCGTGGGTACACCTGTTTTCACTTGTATCAGAAAAATCTGGGGTCTTTCGGAAAAGCATAGAATTGATAGATTCGAATGGTATGTCGAGGAGAATGTATCAAAGAGAGTTGTTCTGAAGCAGACCTTAAAAACCATGTGTAAGGACCGCTTGGAAGCCGTATAACTGCATGCAGTTCTATGGTTTATTTATTTATCATATATCTATGCGGGTAACCCGCCTGATATTTTTTGTATCACCATCCTCTGAACATTTTGCACGCGCGGAACTACTTTCGCACAGAGTGACCTTTCCCTGGGAAAGCCCCGCGGTCCTTGACGGGGGATTTCCATGCTGAGCTGACCTACTTACACGAACATGCGACTTATTCTCCCTAAATTTAAGACCCAGAAAAACTAATAAAAAATTTTCTACACTGTCTACATGCCAACATTATGGGCAAAAAGGTTATAATCAAATATTTTCGTCATTTTTTTGTGTCGTCTGCTTCGTGATTTTTGGCGTCGAATTACATTCCGCAACCCTGGTAGCTGTCGATGTCAAACTATATGACCGCACGGTAGAGGCGTACAAAGTCTACAAGGACCACAGGTCACTAAAAATGTGAACAGCCGACAATCCATTTTACCTCGGCATCAATTACAAAAGAAAAGCTTGCGGTAATGTATGGTACAAATGCCAACCAATGGGAGAGCACACCCTAAAAATCAATTATGAAAACCATGGCAAAACGATCGAACTTACCTGGCCCGCAAAACAACATGTAACCGTCTCCATCATGTTGGTGTAGCTCCCGCGATTATTATGCAACTCACTGGTCACAAAAATGTTGCAAGTATAAATAATTACGCTGTTTTTTTCTCATGGTATGCAGGAAAAGATGAGCCACATCATTTCAAATGCACCAGTCACAAAACCTTCCGCTGCGAGCGTAACTCTTTCTCCCCAACCCAGTACCGGTACATCCACAGAAATTGATGCAGCTGTCCCATCATCTTCTACAGTACAGAATGATCTGTTTGTTTCACGGAATTTCACACACAATGTATTTGTAAACCATACCACCAGAACATGTACAACTGCCGGTATTTTCCAGGGTGCATCCTTCTCAAATTGCACGTTCCACCTCAATTTCTGCCACGGATCAGCTGCCCATTAACTTTGTTGACAAACTCTTTCAAGAACTCACAGAGACTTCAGCAAATTTAAAGAACTTTCAGTCATCCACATGCAATTAAATCACTTCTTCACTTCTAAAATTGGTGGTTGACCTGATTTAGCGCACTTTACAGCTGCTATAATCAATTTCAAAATGCCACTTGTCAGGTTTAAGATGATGTTTATATAAACGATACAGTGCTTGCATTCAGATAGCATCTGTGTTTCGAAAAGCAAGCTATACTTACTTGATGTCGTATAAATAATATTTCCACGGTTTTTCGCGTCTTTGTTTTATTTTATTTTCTTTATTTTCATATTTTTTTTTACCCAATGTTTGTGTCTTCAGCGGTGGTCAACTAGTTTGAAGTATGCTATATTTAGAACGCAATCCATGTGCGCGTAATAGTTTGTGAGCGTTATGACGGCCTGTGCACTGCCACACACTATACGCTAAGCAAAGTTGTCTGAAGAAATATCTAGATTTTATGTCCCCCAAAGTAGTGTCAATAGAAGGTATATGATAAATAGATTAACATTACACTGTGCAGATCTGCATCGTCGCATCTGCTCTCGTTCTCTGCGTTTGCATCGCCGTATCGACCGAGCCCGCAGGTTGCACGGCGACGCAACCACAGAGAACTCTAGCAGATACGACGATGCAGATCAGCACAGTGTGATGACAATCTCTATTTATTTACTTATTTGATTGGTGTTGTATGCTGTACTGTTATAGGCCTATATGGCAGAGGGAAACAGGGCAGAGCCCATATCCAAGCGCGGGTTGTGGGCATCTTTGCGACATACGACAGGAGATGAATTATATAAGCCAGCATAAGCTGGATTTGAACTCGCAACGATCGCACTGGCAAGGTTATTCAATAAATTAAGGTGCTCTTGTGCTTACGATAATGAAAATCATCTGGCATATCTGGCGATGGTAGGCCTAGGCAGAGCAAGGACGTTCTGTATACTCGTGCGAGTCATTGACAAACTACACTGTATATAGTATTATGGTTAGGTGCTTTTTAATAGTTGAAGAATTCTACCTCCATGGCTTAAGTGGTAAGCCTACATGTAGCCTAGTTCATATGAAACTACAGCTTTGTATGTCCTTGCGTAAAATCACAAAACTCTTTGTAACAGGTGGGGGAATAGTCAAACTTCAGGATGATTTTGAGTTTGAGGGGAAAGGGGTCGAAGTTAATTGAATGGATTTTTTTAAAGTTTCAAGTGTTTGCTATAAATAACATGTCTAAAACATATCGGTTGTAAAAGAAAGTTTGGCTAAAAATTTAAATATGAAATATGACTTAATATCAGGATTAGCTAATACACTTTCAAACAACTGGGCCCTGGTAACCTGTAATTAACTGCTTTATTTGATTAATCAATTTGTGTAATTACTCATTTTGCCACAGTTACTGATCCATGCAATTTAATGAACAGTTTAAAGATGAGTTTGTTTAGAAAGATTTAAAGCTAGGCCAGTTTCATGAAGCATACTTAGCGATAAGTCATCTTTAACCAAGTGCGCTTTATATCTCCACAAGGTACGTTGCCATGGTAGTCAAGGGCATGCTCAACTAAGTATGCTTCATAAAACTAGAGCAGGTTTCATGAAGCATACTTAGTGCTACATTATGATAAATAGAATATCTTCACAGCCAGTGTTATGGATGAATAAAACCGGAGTGCCTGAGGTAAATGACCAACCTTTGACAAGTAACTTTCGTGAGGGTGACGAAGGTTTATGTGCACCCTACTGGGGGGAAACGAGTGATCTCCAACCAACACAAGATTCTGCAAATGGTCACATCAGTGCTTAATGTCAAAGAGGCCCAAAGAACAGCGAGAGGGAGGATCCACAAATTTCCTTGCCCAGGGCTGGGATTGAACCTTACATGTCCTAGTAATAAAGGTAAGAATTTCCTTCAGTGTGTATTACAAGTCATTAACAAGAAAAAAAAAACATGGCTCTATATGTTATTTAAGCTGTCAGATATTTATTACCATATTCTTGTTCATGTCCAGTGATTCTGGGTACTACGGTAAATGACCTATTCTTTCGCCCTGGGACTCGGAAAGTTGGTTGTGAATGTTACTGACTGAGCACCGCAGGAGAGCATCAGGAGTGGTCAGGGTAGTATACTGACAGTTCAGGAATGTAATAAACAAACTCGGACTTCTATGAACAGTTCATGTTTTCCTCAGTTTCAACCATAATAGTCTTACTACATGCAATGTGTAACAGTTTGTTTTATTATCGTTAGTTTGTGATAAATGGGAATTTGGGAAAAAACTCTATGGAGAATAAGCGTGACCACCTTTACGCACGTGGAGTGTCATGTCAAATATCATATTTTATACTGCAGGTCTTTCTGTATACAAAAGTGTTGTGGAATTTAGCACACTGTGAATCCGTACTTAAAGTAAATGGAACATTCTTGCAATTTCAAAGTACAGCAGTATAGTCGATATAATTTATTTGTTTATTTGACTGGTGTTACTCAAGAATATTTCACTTATACGACGGTGGTCAGCATTATGGTGGGAGGAAACCGGGCAGAGCCCACGGGAAACCCATGACCATCCTCAGGTCGCTGATGGACCTTCCCACTTACGGCCGGAGAGAAAGCCAGCATAAGCTGGACTTGAACTCACAGCGACCGCAATGGCGAGAGGCTTCTGGATCATTACGCTGCACTAGCGCTCTAGCCATCTGAGCCACAGAGGCCCACCTAGTCTATATAAACACACATATCTGTTTCATTAATAAAAATTTGAAAGACTATTTTAAAAGTTTCAAAAGTGAAAATTCTTAATAAACATGTACATAAAAAAAAGTCAGGTGTAGGTTATGACACATGCTTAAATATTATGATGGAAAATCAAATGCAACCTTCACCCTGAAAGACCTTGGCCTTGTCACTCAAAGAACCCTTATAATCCTTCATACCAATGTGCGGGGATGATAGTGGGCTTTGACACTAAGTACACTTTCACCAAAAAAAAATCTTTCTTGGATACATCTTCTGTCTCCATTGATGATTACACACAGATTGCATTATTTTTAGAGTATAATAGTCGTATAAATCTGATTGAAGTATAGGCCTAAATTAAACATTAAGGTAAGTAGTTTCAAAATTCGGGTAAGAGGTATCCAAATCATGGTAAGTAGTTTCAAAATCCAGGTAGGTAGTTTCAAAATCCAGGTAAGTACTAGTTTCAAAATCCAGGTAAGTAGTCTGAAAATCCAGGTGAGTATGGTAGTTTCAAACTTACAGGCACCTAGCATCAAACTTACTTATGGGATCATCAAAAACAATATAAAATTTTCACCATGCCCATGGCGATTATTACAAATATTAACAATGTCACACAAAAAGCATAGGTTAATTATACAATCTGTCTGACGATTATTAATCCACAAAATTTGGTGAACAAATCAGCACTTTTCTACAGTTAATACAGTACGGTGATAAATGCATAATAAAACATCTGAATAACACACTGTCAATACTGATTATTAAAATTTAAATATGTAAATACATTATATTTTTTTTATAAAAAAATATTTATTTGCTTGATGTTTTACACCGTACACAAGAATATTACATGTATATGACTGCCATCATGTACACCACTAGGACCAGCATCAAGGTGGGAGGAAACCAAGCAGAGTCCAGGGGAAATCCACGACCATCTGCAGGTTGCTAGCAGACCTCTTCACTTACGATCGTAGAGACGTGAATAGATTTTGTTAGCAGTAGCTACTTTCAATTTTAGACAGTAATAAACCAACGGACTTATCACAAAATGTACAATATAGTTGCATCCTACAATCAGTCGGTAGGAAGGGTCTTGTATGGATTCAGAATTCCATTTGGGTCAAGTAGCCTTTTCATATCTTTCATCAGCTGTACAGCCGCCTTAGATTTACTGTGATAAATAAAGTCTTTCTTCTTAAAACCAAGACCATGTTCAGCACTAATACTGCCCTTGTGTTCGGCCACCCAGTCGTAGATGAACGGCTCGATCAATCCCATCACTTCCTCATCAAACTCTCTGGTAGTTGCATTGAAGTGTAAGTTACCTTCAATCAGAGACAATATAGAACCATGTATATATTCATTTGTTTATTTATTTTCATTTGAGTTTTATTTTAATGCCACACCCCTGAAGTTTTCACTTACGTGATGGATGTCAGTTTTGTGGGTGGAGGAAACTGGAGAGCTCATTGTAAACCATCGACCCTTGGCAAGTTTCCGACGAACTCTCCAAAGTGTGAGGTAAATATTCTGCACAATACAGCGGTCAGTGACAAGTGATCTTGACAGAATGTCAGACTGTTGATGTGGCTGTATGGATGACAGGAAAACACTTGTCCTAGGTTGGGTTTTAAACTGTGCCTCGGGACTGAAAAAAAGCGCATCTTTAACAAATTGTCCTAGACATGTTCCCGACTTGGTATTTTAGAAAATACATGGAGCTATCAATTGCTAACCAACACATCTCAGCCACTCATACACCGCAATAACACTCTTAATACATTGAGGATACATGTACAAGTAGGCTTGCTTACATACATTATGGCTTAGCAGGGCACATCACCATTAAACAGCCAAAGAAGGTATCAAACAAAGATAAAGCGTGTGTAATGTTAGCCCTACTGACCAAAGTATATGACTGCAATCTAAATAATCTGTCAGCAAGCCCATGTTCGAAGACATAGCCAATTTTACAACAGGAGAATTTCAATTTTGAGCTCTCCTGTTGCTAAAGGTAAAAAAATCCTGCTGTAACATGTGACTTGTCAAAATATGAACTATTTTGATTGACTACTATTGTTGACATTAATTTACTTATCACCTGTCACCTGTCTCACAATGTTGAGGAGGCAAATAGACAACACCAATTTCTACCAGGATCTTCTTAAACTCACAAACATTCAGCTTGGCAATTTTCTCGGTCGCTCGTCTACTTTAAACAACTTTTTAAGAAACTTTTTTCGGACACCCACATTACATAAAATATGACCAGTCACGTGGTACAGCAGGACATTTTTAGCTTCAGTGATAAAAGCTCACCTATTAGCGCATGTAGAATATCCAGATATCCAGTAGAAAAAACAAAATACTTTGACCTGAGATAGTATGTCAAAAATCAAACGTGGATTTAACAAAACTGTGATCTGTTCATTGGGGCTGGTCAGTGAGTGCATAGAATTTTAGCCCGTTAATATTGAAAATAATGGAATAAGAAGTTAAATATCTGAATGAAGAGGCACACTGCTAACTTAGTGACCAAAAATGCTCATTTTTGACAGGCAGCTTGAAATTTTATACACAAAAAAAATCATACAGTATCAAGCTTAACGTTACCTACAGTATCATCCACAGTATCAAGCTCGACATTAGCTACAGTATCAAGCACAATGTTAGCCACAGTATCAAGCTTAACGTTAGCTACAGTATCATCCACAATATCAAACAATATATTAGCCACAGTATCAAGCTCAATGTTATCAAGCATAACGTTAGCTACAGTATCATCCACAGTATCAAGCATAATGTTAGCTACAGTATCATCCACAGTATCAAGCTCAACGTTAGCTACAGTATCAAGCACAGTATCAAGCTGAACGCTAGCTACAGTATCAAGCACAACGTTAGCCACAGTATCAAGCACAATGCCAGCCACAGTATCAAGCTCAATGTCAGCCACAGTATCAGGGACAATGCTAGCCACAGTATCAAGCGTAATATTAGTCACAGTATCAAGCACAATGCTAGCCACAGTATCAAGTACAACGTTTGCCACAGTATGCAGACTTTGTCATTGCTCACTATAGAAAGAGTTGAAAATCTGAACACTTACAGTCTCCGACATGGCCATATCCCACCACTGATACTGCCTTGTCACCCAGCCTCTCTCTCATCACCTCAACCAGCTCATAAAAATGACTCAACGGCAACGAGACATCATATTTATAGCAGTACCCATCATGCATCAGTGCCTCGGCAAGTCGCTCTCGGAGGCCCCAGATTGCCTAGAAAAAGTCACGAAAAAGTCATTGAAAACCTGGAGTCCAAAAACATTTACCATGGTGACGTATGTCACTACATGTTGGCATGGATGTTCCGCCAGGTGCATTTGGTGACTAATGGTACCTTGTAGGACAAGATCTGGATGTCTGTGGGGTACCACAAGGCTTTAAGGACACATGGAAAGGTAGTACAAAATGGAAAGTATGGCGTTAACAACCATGAAGAAAGATATGCCACAAGAATGAGGAAAAAAAATTTAAGTTTTGGGGAATATTTTATATTTCTCCACAATTCCTCTATTTTATGCATAATTTCTGTCAATTTTTGGAAATATTCATAAATGACGACACTGATGACCAGTTTAGTGCCTCCACTTCAGGTTCTCACCCCAAAGTAGCTTTGACAGCTATCACCATTGAGGTCAACACAGCAGGCTACTTCATTTCCAGATTGACTGCTGGGGCTTAATCAAAATTATAGTTTTAATACCATTTTTACACTACAACAAGAAAAAAAAACAGAAGCTATTTTTTGTAATGGGTACATATATATGTCAGGCCACATCATATACCTCATATTAAGAAATGAAAACCAAGCGTTTTTCTTGTATCCTTTAAAACTGCATTATTTTATGGTGCTTAGCATTTCTGACTCAGTAGGCCCAACACTGTGCTGTAACTACATGTATTAACCACAGTGATATGAGTAATTAGTCCAAGACTCCTCCAATCAAGGCCGAAAAACTATCAAAATAATGATATAGGCTACATAGATTGTAACATTTGTATTACTGTGGGGCACAAATAACAATAACACCAACAATAATAATAACACCAACAATAATAATAACACCAACAATAATAATACATGTAACCTGAACACTGACATAAGCAGGTCACTTGAAGGACAGCGCTGTTGTTCATTTGGATGGTGTACTTGTTCTGGATTGTGTGCTGCATGCTTTCGTGACCACAAATGAGTAAGTGAGTGAGCGAGTGAGTGCTTGGGGTTTAACATCATATGTACACTTAACAATTTTTCAGTCATATGACGACAAAGGAGTCATTAGAGTGCATGCAATGTGCCTCCTTGTTGCAGGACGGATTTCAACCATTATTTTATCTAGTGCTGCTTCACTGAGATGACTTACCGAAGGCAAGTAAGCCGCCCCGCCCAAGCCATTATACTGATACAAATCAACCAGTTGTTGCACTATCCGATTAATGCTGAACGCCAAGCAAGGAAGTTAGACTTCCACTTTCAAGGTCTTAGGTGTGACTCGACCCAAGATTAACCCTGGATCTACCGCCTCCCGAAGCGGACACTTTACCAACTGTGCTATTGGGGTCGGTCACCAATTAGTGAGTTACCCTTTTTTATATGTTTACCATTAAAGTGAACAGTTTAATACAAAGTTAAAAAAATATAAAACAGCCATAGAAACAAGTCCATCAATGATTACGTTTTAGGCTTTCACAATAATGTCAGAGATGATATGATATACTTCATGTCTAGACTTTCCTCTCCGGCCGAAAGTGGGAAGGTCTGACAGCAACGAGCGGATGGTCGTGGGTTTCCCCCGGGCTCTGCCCGGTTTCCACCCACCATAATGCTGGGCGCCGTCGTAGAAGTGAAATATTCTTGAGTACGGCGTAAAACACCAATCAAAAAAAAAAAAAAAAAAAAAAATCATATCTAGACTGGCTTCATGTCTTCAACACTGCAATGACTATGGCATGAAAGTTTACAAATGAATAACAAGCTCTTTTATGAAGGTTTCTTGCTTTAAAATTCAACATAGATAAATGTTTTCTTTTACGGATCTACATCTACCTATATACCTGCACTTTACTGGTTTCTGTTGCTAATGTGCCATCTCGCACTATTCCATCCTCCATCAGTGTTTCCAGGAAGTGGTTGAGTTTCTCCTCATCGTGGTTGGGGTTGGACCCAGATGTTTCGATAAGAGCATAAAACTTGTTGTCTGTGATTGGGTTTGTCAGATTTAGGTTCCGCTCCGTAAGTGCCATGCACTGCCGGTCGATGAATTCAAATGCTGACAAAATTTCGGCCAAGTTTTCTTTGCTGCGCTGAAGCACTTTTAATACTGTTGGAAAATCTTCACAGCCTGTTCATACAAAAAGGAAAGAAAAAAATGAAAACATGAAAACAAGAACCAAGGCAGTGAATCCCCCTGGGGCTATACTCAACAGACCTGCTCGCACTACGTATTATGGGTTTAAAATAGGATCAGATTCGTTCAAAGGAAGGTGGCAGGTTTATTTATTTATTTACTTGTTCAGTGTTTACACCGTACTCAAGAATATTTCACTTATGCGACGGCGGCCAGGAGTATGGTGGGAGGAAATCGGGAAATCCATGACCATCCGCAGGCTGCTGCAGACTTTCGTAGACTGGAGAGGAAGCCAGCATGAGCTGGACTTGAACTCACAGCGACCGCACTGGTGAGAGGCTTCTGGGTCATTATGCTGCGCTAGCACATGGATGGTGGCAGGTATTATACTGCCCACCCTGTGAGCATACACATGTTCTACATACCAAGTATGAGGAGGCAGCTTAGCACACCTGGTATCCATACATAAATTGACAGCAAAGGTCATAAAATGCAAACCAGGGACTGCAAGTCAGCAATGAGGTACCAGTATGCAACTCTAGCATACCTTCACTATCTACAAGTACGCATTGTATGTTCAAAGGGCAACAACCCTGGAAATACATGCACATCCCCAGATACAATTTGTTAAGCCCACAGAGTCTCAACAAAATTCATTCATATCTGTTGGAGATGTGTTGACAAGGAATCACACTATCTACAAAAGCACATTCTATGTTTACAGGGCAATAACTCTGCAAATAATTGTTGCAACTCATATGACATACACATATGGTCTCTGCGCTGCCTATACAATTTTATGAAAATCAAATCATAACTGTAGGAGAAAATGCGTTGACAAGAACTCAATATATGTAAGTATGTAAGGGCAATAACTCTTGAAGTAATGGCAGTACCTCACAAAGTATCTGTCATACCTACAAATTTCATGAAAAATCCAATCAAAACTGTAGAAAATCACAAAAGTAATGATCATGGACAGACAGACAAGCTGATCACTATATCCCCCTGCATTATATCCCGAGAATAAAAAGATGTTCTTAGTAAATCGCTCAGCCTTGAGCCGATCGAACAAATGAATTACACGTATGTACTGATATGAAATGAGCAGAAGTCTTTAAGTATAATGATCAAAGCATTTAGCCTAAAATAGGTTTGCACCTGTTTCAATGGAGACAATCAGCAGACCAGATAGCCGTGTGGTAGGAATAGTGTGTTTCAAGTGCACCTGTTTTGTTTTTTTTTTCCATGTTCTATAACTGTTTAAGACACAACATGTTTACACCTAATTACTATAAAATAAATCATAAAGTTTTTCTACTGCGAAAAGCCATACCTACGAATGCTACATTAACAGACGATGGTTTCTGTGCACATAAGATGGAGACAGCTGTGATGATCCCCAAAGTTCCCTCTGAGCCTATAAACATCTGCTTCACATCATAACCAGTGTTGTCTTTTCTCAGGGTTGTCAGCGAGTCCAAGACATCTCCATTTGGAAGGACCTGGAAATAATTACAAATACTGATCAATTTTGTTGCTGTTGAATTTCACCCTTGGGCTTGCCTATCTGTCACAGTCACCCCTCTGCTTGGCTTGCTGTCATAGTGATCCCTCTGCTTGGCTAGCTGTCATAGTCACCCCTCTGCTTGGCTTGCTGTCATAGTGATCCCTCTGCTTGGCTAGCTGTCATAGTCACCCATCTGCTTGGCTTGCTGTCATAGTCACCCCTGTGCTTGGCTAGCTGTCATAGTCACCCCTCTGCTTGGCTAGCTGTCATAGTCACCCATCTGCTTGGCTAGCTGTCCCAGTCATCCATCTGCTTGGCTTGCTGTCATAGTCACCCATCTGCTTGGCTAACTGTCACAGTCGGCCCTCTGCTTGGCTAGCTGTCATAGTTACCCCGGTGCTTGGCCAGCTGTCATAGTCAGCCCTCTGCTTGGCTAGCTGTCATAGTCACCCCTCTGTTTGGCCACTTTAACCACTGGGGCCCTGAATTACTTTTGAAAGGTGAACATTTCCTGATCCTTTCTCGAGTTTCTTTATAATTATCTTCATCATATACTAATCAAATTTAAATAAAACTGTCACACAAAGCTGGTCAAGAATGACATTATACAATTTACTTTCTCTCATAATGTTCCAAGATCAATAGCTTCCATTCAATTCCACATATATCTGGTATCAAATGATGCCTCTTGAACTTTGCAGTCTAAAACTTAAACCCTGATATGACTCTTATCAGGGGTTGAAATTAACGACAAAATGTCAATAGGGCCGGTGTCCTTGAGATCTACAGGTGCTCTTTAATTTATCTGGTTTTTCAGTTAATGAAGGGAAATACGATCAAATTGTGCCATGATTTATTTCTGTCCAAAAATATAACATGCATAGTGCTAGCCATACTTTCTGAGTGAGAAAGTGAGCAAGTGAGTGCTTGGGGTTTAACGTTGTACTTAACAATTTTTCAGTCATATGACGATAAAGAAATCCTTAGAATGCACGTAATGTGCCTCCTTGATGCAGGACGGATTTCCATCGCTCTTTTATCTAGTGCTGCTTCACTGAGACGGCTTACCAACAGCAAGTGAGGCACCCCGCCCGAGCCATTATACTGATACGGGTCAACCAGTCGTGGCACTATCCCAGTCATGCTGAACACCAAGCGAGGAGCCATACTTTTTGATAACTAGTAACTGAATTAAATGCAACCAGTACTTCTTCAACTGTGCTGGCCTAACCAAAATTCTATTGGCCTTTGTCCAGCAGGCCAGTGTTAATTTTGAGCCCTGGTTGTGAGACTTTTGAGAAGTGCATTGTGTGCATCTGTCATTCAGCTACCTACTGCTTCCAACCCCAGCACATTGCCATGGAGTGAGCCAAATCTCAGCAGTCGGATTCCACCTGCATTTGTGGCGAGATTCCCACCAATATGGCAGCTGCCCTTTGCACCCAGGTCCAGGGGCATGGTTAAGTCGTGCTCATTAATAAGGGTCTCCAGGTTACCAAGGATACAGCCAGACTGACATACCAAAGTGCCTAAGGACAAAGCAAGAGATAATGAGGAAAATCTTGAGCCAGTGGACAGAAAATACCTGTAACCAGAGGATGAAACCAAATTCTTATTATTTAACAAAAATTTGATATCTCAAAATTTTTGGAATCTCTGATGACAATCTCAAATTTATTTCTTTATTTCAGTAATTTTATGCTCTTTAGGAATAGGGTATTTCATTTTCATACATTATAGTGATCAGTTTCATGATTTGTTGGAAAACTATTGTAATTTCTTCTTTAAAGTGCTACTTCCGTCCTAAGAGAAATTGGGGCGGAAATAGGAAAATGACGAATAGTGTATGGAACAGAGCTAACAGCATGGTTCAAATCTATCTACGATTAATAGCACTATTTAACCCCAATTAGTGAAGAGTCTCCAAAAACAAAATCTTCGGCCGTTTCCATAAAATTTTGTTGATGTGACATGATAATATTCCGTACATGATGATAAATTAGGAAGCTGACACGTGGAGTAAGGCATCTGTGCTTAAATGAGGTCACGTGCGTTTGAAAGCACCAGGTGGTTTGTTTCTATATGTCTGCAATATATGACATCAAGTGTTCTTGTATAACATCACACCAGGCAAAATTGGAAAAGACAGAAAACTTTTGTTTCCATATTTTTCTCCAAAATTAACAACAGCAGTTTTAATAAAATGCATTTTTTTTTACAATTTATGAAAGCAATTCAGATTATCTCAACAATTATCATTTGACATACGTCTTGACATTGAAGTAGCTCTTTAACACCTTACCTGATGAAAAACTAATTTTGTTTTGTTATGACTACCCTTACTTAATCCACTGTCAGCTAAAAATTGCGAACAATGAGCTACGATATATTTCTTGTCTAAGACCTTCTAGAATGTTGGTCTGGATATACTTGATTTATGTTATAGCTCCTAACATCAGTTATAGTCCTGGACTGCAAATGTCAACAAAAAAATACAGCAAACATATTCACAATTCATTTTTTTGTAGCTCCTTGTACCTTTTTCTGTGGTCAATTTTTTTTCTTCTGGTAATTGCACCCAATAATGAACTGTAATCTCAGCAACACAGAAGGACATGGCATGTTGTAATATAGGTGTGGCATAGTAAATAAAAGCCCACTGGTAAGTCCAGGGCTAACCAAAAAAAAAAACAAAAAATCTATATGTATCAAATTTATCTAACTCGTTCATTAAGTACAGCTCTATGCAGCTACCTGAAATTTCATCTACACTGAAGACTTTGTTCATCAGCTGAGTGGAGATGATGATCTCATCAAAAACAGGCACACTGCCACCCACCAGTCCAGTGTTTCCACCCTGAGGCACCACGGCCAGTTGATTTTCATTGCAATATCTCAGTATCTGACTCACTTCTTCTGTGGTTTTGGGCCGCAGCAAAAGCTGGCTTGCTCCTGTATGGAATAAAATAATCACACTACTACAGAAAGAGTTCCAAATATTCTGCTACGTTCAATATGCCTGAAGTAAATGGATGAAAAAAGTTAGGGAAACGGCAATAACCTGAAGATAAAATATGCTCACCTTAATAATGAACTGATGGATGGAAGTTCTTACAGCCAAAGGAAAAATTTTGTTTTAACTGTATTCTGTGTGTTTATATGAACTTCAAAGAAAAGAGTGAGTGAGTGAATGCTTGGGGTTTACTGTGGAACTTAACAATTTTTCAGTCATATGACGACAAAGGAATCCTTAGAGTGCATGTGATGTGCCTCCTTGTTGCACGACCAATTTCCACCATCTAGTGTTGCTTCACTGAGACGGCTTACCGAAGGCAAATAAGCCGCCCAGCCCAAGCCATTATACTAATACGGGTCAACCAGTCGTCATGACGAACGTGAGGAAGTGAGGAAGTTATAACTTCCTCTTTTAAGGTCTTAGGTGTGACTTGACCCAGGATTGATCCTGCATCTAAGGCTCACCAAGTGGACTCAAAGGAAAGGCAATACTAGAGTAAATGTATACATGCTTTGATAAACTATCTCACATGAAGGTTAAAAAGCAGAATATTTCATTTTTTCAAAGATGAACAACCAATAAGTCGCAGTTCAAAAGCATTGCTTAAGGCTACGTTCGTTCCCTGGACTATCCGCTCTGCTCATGAGTAGCAATTGATATTCATGTAAAGGGGACCACATATTCTGTCTGCTGCCGGCTGCTTTGATGCAGACATCTGTCTCCTGCTATGTGGCGAATTCACAAAGAGATTGTTGGTTTCTGGCCATTGACAAACCATCATACGTCCAGAAGATCGGCCTGGACCTTCGAAAGGTACGAAATTATCATTGTAAGCGCCGAGATTCCAACGAGTCTTTCGGAGCTAGAGTTTTTTTTACCTCTGCAGGTTTTCAACCAGTCCGTGTTGTAGCCGTCTAAATCCCTCACATCTGAGATCACTCGTCCTGGAAGCAACCCCTCGAAAAAGGCTATGTGTTTGTCCGTGACAGCCGTGTAGTCTCCTCGCTGAAGACTTGGATAGCGTTCACTTGTCAGAACTACGCCTCCTCTGGCACTGTTGTTGTTGTATCTCGAAGTGTTTAACGCTAACCTCGCGATTGATGTCCATGTCGGCTGTTTAGGCCTGTGAAACCAGGCTGTACGACAAAAAGACACACGCAATCGACCTAGTGCAGACATGGCGAATTGTGACACGGAGTGTCAATGCCTCTAGCATAGTTTTCCCACCTTAATCTTAACGCATTTATAGGGTGCTGTGATATTGGTTGAGCAGGAGTTACCGTTCTTGTGTTGCGCTTTCTACACTTCGCCACCAAAGAAAACCATTGACCGAGGGGACCGCAGGATGATAAATGGGCAAAACGTCAGAAACCGGACGTCAAGGCGGCAGTTGGGTCAATTCCATAAAACCAGATTTGACTTATGTCAAGATTTAAAAAGTTATTTTTAAATTCGTTTTTTTTTACAGTATCGGATGAAGTTTCCTGTTGATTTAGATATACTTTCCTGAAAAAGACCAAATTCTAGTCATCTACATTTATCAAACATGTCTTATATCCTCATTTATAACTTTACTACACAAAGTCTATATATACCAAAAAACGGTCCCAAATACCCACCATAAAAAGACTATTTTTAAGTGTCTTTACCTCCTTAAAAAAAAATTGAAAAAATATTGAAGGCCATCTTCACAACTAACTTTGTGCACTCTTTCATCGAAACAGCATGTAATTAATTTTTTTCTCCCCACCTTTAACAATTAACTTACTGCTGGAAAATAAACGAGAAGTGGATGTTTCCTGGGCCTGGTTGTTCAAAACTGGTTTGAGACTTAATACCAGATTCAAGTCTTTAATTTTGTACTTATCCTAAAAATAATTGAGAAACATTACATTAAATATGAACTAAAACTGTTGCTGTTAAACTTTGGAGAACGACATTCGCTGCTGAGTTCGGCTAAAATTTGAAATATGAAAAATGACCTAATATCAGGATTAGCTAATACACTTTCGAACAACCAGGCCCTGGTGACCTGTAATTAACTGATTTATTTGATCAATCAATTTGTGTAATTACTCATTTTGCCACAGTTACTGATCCATGCAATTTAATGAACAGTTTAAAGATGAGTTTCTTTAGAAAGATTTAAAGCTGGGCCAGTTTCATGAAGCATACTTAGCGATAAGTCATCTTTAACCAAGTGCACTTTATATCTACACAAGGTACGTTGTCATGGTAGTCAAGGGCATGCTCAACTAAGTATGCTTCATAAAACTAGAGGTTTCATGAAGCATACTTAGTGCTAAATTATGATAAATAGAATATCTTCACAGCCAGTGTTATGGATGAATGAAACCGGAGTGCCTGGGGTAAATGACCAACCTTTGACAAGTAACTTTCGTGAGGGTGACGAAGGTTTATGTGCACCCTACTGGGGGGAAACGAGTGATCTCCAACCAACACAAGATTCTGCAAATGGTCACATCAGTGCTTAATGTCAAAGAGGCCCAAAGAACAGCGAGAGGGAGGATCCACAAATTTCCTTGCCCAGGGCTGGGATTGAACCTTACATGTCCTAGTAATAAAGGTAAGAATTTCCTTCAATGTGTATTACAAGTCATCAACAACAAAAAAAAAAACCATGGCTCTTCATGTTATTTAAGCTGTCAGATATTTATTACCATATTCTTGTTCATGTCCAGTGATTCTGGGCACTAGGGTAAATGACGTATTTTTTTGCCCAGGGACTCGGAAAGTGTATCTCATTCCGTTGGTTGTGATTGTTATTGACTGAGCACCGCAGGAGAGCATCAGGGGTGGTCAGGGTAGTATACTGACAGTTCAGGAATGTAATAAACAAACTCGGACTTCTATGAACAGTTCATGTTCTCCTCAGTTTCAACCATAATAATCTCAGTACATGCAATGTGTAACAGTTTGTTTTATTATCGTTAGTTTGTGATAAATGGGAATTTGGGAAAAAACTCTATGGAGAATAAGCGTGACCACCTTTACGCACGTGGAGTGTCATGTCAAATATCATATTTTATACTGCAGGTCTTTCTGTATACAAAGGTGTAGAGGAATTTAGCACACTGTGAGTCTGTACTTAAAGTAAATGGAACATTCTTGCAATTTCAAAGTACAGCAGTATAGTCCATATAATTTATTTGTTTATTTGACTGGTGTTACTCAAGAATATTTCACTTATACGACGGTGGTCAGCATTATGGTGGGAGGAAACCGGGCAGAGCCCACGGGAAACCCATGACCATCCTCAGGTTGCTGATGGACCTTCCCACTTACGGCCGGAGAGAAAGCCAGCATAAGCTGGACTTGAACTCACAGCGACCGCAATGGCGAGAGGCTTCTGGATCATTACGCTGCACTAGTGCTCTAGCCATCTGAGCCACAGAGGCCCACCTAGTCTACATAAACACACATATCTGTTTCATTAATAAAAATTTGAAAGACTATTTTAAAAGTTTCAAAAGTGAAAATTCTTAATAAACATGTACATAAAAAAAAGTCAGGTGTAGGTTATGACACATGCTTAAATATTATGATGGAAAATCAAATGCAACCTTGACCCTGAAAGACCTTGGCCTTGTCACTCAAAGAACCCTTATAATCCTTCATACCAATGTGCAGGGATGACAGTGGGCTTTGACACTAAGTACACTTTCACCAAAAAAAATCTTTCTTGGATACATCTTCTGTCTCCATTGATGATTACACACAGATTGCACTGTTTTTAGAGTATAATAGTGGTATAAATCTGATTGGAGCATAGGCCTAAATTAAAAATTAAGGTAAGTAGTTTCAAAATCCGGGTAAGAAGTATCCAAATCATGGTAAGTAGTTTCAACATCCAGGTAGGTAGTTTCAAAATCCAGGTAAGTACTAGTTTCAAAATCCAGGTAAGTAGTCTGAAAATCCAGATAAGTATGGTAGTCTCAAACGTACAGGCACCTAGCATCAAACTTACTTATGGGATCATCAAAAACAATACAAAATTTTCACCATGCCCATGACGATTATTACAAATATTAACAATGTCACACAAACCGCATAGGTTAATTATACAATCTGTCTGACGATTATTAATCCACAAAATTTGGTGAACAAATCAGCACTTTTTCTACAGTTAATACAGAAAGTACGGTGATAAATGCATAATAAAACATCTGAATAACACACGGTCAATACTGATTATTGAAATTTAAATATGTAAATACATTATATTTTTTTTATAAAAAAATATTTATTCGCTTGGTGTTTTACACCGCACACAAGAATATTACATGTATATGACTGCCATCATGTACACCACTAGGACCAGCATCAAGGTGGGAGGAAACCGAGCAGAGCCCAGGGGAAATCCACGACCATCTGCAGGTTGCTAGCAGACCTCTTCACTTACGATCGTAGAGACATGAATAGATTTTGTTAGCAGTAGCTACTTTCAATTTTAAACAGTAATAAACCAACGGACTTATCACAAAATGTACAATATAGTCGCATCCTACAATCAGTCAGTAGGAAGGGTCTTGTACGGATTCAGAATTCCATTTGGGTCAAGTAGCCTTTTCATATCTTTCATCAGCTGTACAGCCGCCTTAGATTTACTGTGATAAATAAAGTCTTTCTTCTTAAAACCAAGACCATGTTCAGCACTAATACTGCCCTTGTGTTCGGTCACCCAGTCGTAGATGAACGGCTCGATCAACCCCATCACTTCCTCATCAAACTCTCTGGTAGTTGCAGTGAAGTGTAAGTTACCTTCAATCAGAGAAAATATAGAACCATGTATATATTCATTTGTTTATTTATTTTCATTTGATTTTTATTTTAATGCCACACTCCTGAAGTTCTCACTTACATGATGGATGTCAGTTTTGTGGGTGTACTGTACCCTATTTCTGCCAAATTTTGGGACACCTAGACTGCCCATTTTAGCCAATATATATGTTATTCCAGCAGGAATATTGAGTTTCTTTTTTCTCACATGGTTAGACCTAATGAACAACATACTCATCTGTCCCAAACTTTGACAGGTGGAGGAAACTGGAGAGCTCGTTTTAAACCACTGACTCTTGGCAAGTTTCCAACGAACTCTCCAAAGTGTGAGGTAAAGATTTTGCACACTACAGCGGTCAGCGACAAGTGATCTTGAAAGAATGTCAGATAGTTGATGTGGCTGTATGGATGACAGGAAAAACACTTGTCCAAGGTTGGGTTTTAACCCGTGCCTCGGGACTGAAAAAAAGCGCAACTTTAACAACTTGCCCTTGACATGTTCCCTCATGTAGAATATCCAGATATCCAGTAGAAACTGCAAAAAAAAAACAAAATACTGTGACCTGAGACAGTATGTCAAAAATCAAATGTGGATTTAATAAAACTGTGATCTGTTCATTGGGTCTGGTCAGTGAGTGCATAGAATTTTAGCCCATTAATATTGAAAATAATGGAATAAGATTTTTTTTTTTTTTTTTTTTTGATTGGTGTTTCACGCCGTACTCAAGAATATTTCACTTATACGACGGCGGCCAGCATTATGGTGGGTGGAAACCGGGCAGAGCCGGGGGGAAACCCACGACCATCCGCAGGTTGCAGACAGACCTTCTCACGTACGGCCGGAGAGGAAGCCAGCATGAGCTGGACTTGAACTCACAGCGACCGACTGAGCCACGGGGGCCCCTAATGGAATAAGAAGTTAAATATCTGAATGAAGAGGCACAGTGCTAACTTAGTGACCAAAAATGCTCATTTTTGACAGGCAGCTTGAAATTTTATAAACAAGTATCAATAAAATCCTAATGAAATGGTGACTGATGGACAGAGACTGTTTCACATGTGCTCTGAAGTTTGGGACAGATATTATTAGTGTTGAAGTAGAATAGTACATTTCTTTACCAGACTTTTGGGAAAGTAAAGACGTGAGTATGTTGTTCATTAACATTGTGAGAAAAAAGAAACTCAATATTCCTGCTGGAATAACATATATATTGGCTAAAATGTGCACACTAGGTGTCCCAAAATTTGGAAGAAATAGGGTACAGTACAGTCGAATCCTAGCTGAATATCCTCCAGCCCTCTTAGCTGGACGGGGCCTCCATGGCTCAGTTGGTTAGCGCGCAAGCACAGCATAATGACCCAGGAGTCTTTCACCAATGTGGTTGATGTGGGTTCAAGTCCAGCTCATGCTGGCTTCCTCTCTGGCCGTATGTGGGAAGGTCTTCCAGCAACCTGCGGATGGTTGTGAGTTTTCCCCGGGCTCTGCCTGGTTTCCTCCCACCATAATGCAGGCCGCCGTCATTTAAGTGAAATATTCTTGAGTACGGCATAAAACACCAATCAAATAAATAAATAAATAAAACTTGGCCGGACGGTTTGCGTACAGGTAGCCCAACATGGTCAGATGATTATCGACTGTCTGATCACCACGGGCATAGGATCCGATCAGGATGTGTGTATCAAGGCGCCAGCATGGTACCAACTTTGGTGTATGATCGCTGTATGTTTTTACCACACTGAAGTGAATGTAAAAACGCATAATTGTACCTTTTGCTACTACAGCTTAACATATGAACTAATTTGTACATAGAGTAAAGTTCAACAGCAATGTTGTCATTTTTCAGTGGTAATGAAATAAGCAGTATCGAAATCCATTCGTATGTCTGTAGAATTTTTCCCCATAATGGCTTCCAGCGCCAACCTCTGCACACATAGCCTGTGTAGTGCCAGCGTGCAAACCCTATAACAATGTAACTATGTATTTAGATGTCTACAGATTTGTCCATACACTAGCTAGTGATGACAACACAGCATCATTCACCTGTACGTTCCTAACCTATACAGGTGTACAAGTTTAAAATGTACATTGCAGTACATGTATGTAGGTGTACGAATGTACTTATTATGTCCACAGTACATGTAGCAGACTACAAACACCCGCTCTACAGAATTTATGACAAATTGTCAAGCAGGAAAATCACTTCTCGTCACGTAATGAAGAGATGAACAGTAAACAAGTTCGGTAAACAAACGCAGAATGAACGCTGACCAAATTCAGATCAGGATGGCAGGACGATGCCAGAAAGAAGTGGACGAGGGTTCACATATGGTGGTCGGACCATTTGCCCACGGTATAACCATGATGGACACACGGTATTAAGATAGGATCCAACTGTACTGCAAAAAGGATACGGGTTTCCAAATTTTACTGCCGAGCCATGCACTATATAAATGTAACTGTGGAGACTTTCTCTAATATTTAAACATTAGAAAGAAGCATAACTAAGCACACCTGAATAACAGCAGGATAACCTGTTTGAAATCTCATATTTTGAAAAATGTTATATATTAACAGTTGGTCATACCGAGTGTCATACCGTTCTGATGTGAGCACATCAGTATACGTGTACACAAATCTTTGCTGAGAAAGAGGAAATATGTACCCAAAACAAAGTGCTATTGCCAAACCCTTTTCAGATATGTTAGGTATGCATGTTAATTTATCCCACACCAGGCAAATTACTTTGCTTTTCGTTGGACACCAACGGCCAAATGAGGTACAGTTATATTCTCAAATCATGCTGACTTCAAATATGTCGACTGAGTAGGTTATCTCCCTTTGTTGTCTTGTGAATACATGTATTTTCATATCCATCACCGAGTATTACCATGTACTGTAACTAATGAAGTATACTGTCAGATTACCATATTCTGCTTAAGTATACTTGCCGAAGTCTTGCCTGTATGACAAGGGAGGTTACTTTGTTGTGATGTAAGTCAAAAACGGCACTGCGCTGCTGTTTATTCTTCTGATGATACATTATTCTTTTCTGTTAAGTCTATCAAGGCCCTTTTTTACCTAATTTTGTTTAAGATTTTTGCTTATACATTGAAATCATTGTTAAAGCATCAATGCCCGGTAACAGAATGTAGATCTAAACCACAACAACCAAAGTTATTACAAGGTTTGATTTTGATTTACATTTATCAGTCAGTCAGTATCAAGCTCAATGTTAGCCACAGTATGAAGCACAATGCTAGCAACAGTATCAAGCATAGTATTAGCCACAGTATCAAGTTCAATGTTAGCCACAGTATCGAGCACAATGTTAGCCACAGTATCATGCTTAACATTAGCTACAGTATCATCCACAGTATCAAGCTTAACGTTAGCTACAGTATAATCCACAATATCAAGCTCAACGTTAGCCACGGTATCAAGCTCAATGTTAGCCACAGTATCAAGCTTAATGTTGGCTACAGTATCATCCACAATATCTAGCTCTACGTTAGCTACAGTATCAAGCACAGTATCAAGCTCAACGTTAGCTACAGTATCAAGCACAGTATCAAGCTCAACGTTAGCCACAGTATCAAGCACAATGCTAGCCACAGTATTAAGTTCAATGTTAGCACAGTATCAGGCACAATGCTAGCCACAGTATCAAAGCTCAATGTTAGCCACAGTATCAAGCTTAACGTTAGCTACAGTATCATCCACAATATCAAGCTTAACGTTAGCTAGAGTATCATCCACAATATCAAGCTCAATGTTAAGCCACAGTATCAAGCTCAATGTTAGCCACAGTATCAAGCTCAATGTTAGCTATAGTATCAAGCACAGTATCACGCTCAGTGTTAGCTACAGTATCAAGCACAATGCTAGCCACAGTATCAAGCTCAATGTTAGCCACAGTATCAAACTTAATGTTTGCTACAGTATCATCCACAGTATCAAGCTCAACGTTAGCTACGGTATCAAGCACAGTATCAAGCTCAATGTTAGATACAGTATCACGCACAACATTAGCTACAGTATCAAGCACAAATGTTAGCCACAGTATCAGGCACAATGTTAGCCACAGTATCAAGCACAACGTTAGCCACAGTATCAAGCACAACACTAGCCACAGTATCAGGCAAAATGCTAGGTCACAGTATCAAGCACAATGCTAGCCACAGTATCAAGTACAACACTAGCCACAGTATGCAGACTTTGTCATTGCTCGCTATAGAAAGAGTTGAAAATCTGAACACTTACAGTCTCCCACATGGCCACATGCCACCACTGACACTGCCTTGTCACCCAGCCTCTCTCTCATTACCTCAACCAGCTCATAAAAATGACTCAACGGCAACGAGACATCATATTTATAGCAGTACCCATCATGCATCAGTGCCTCGGCAATTCGCTCTCGGAGGCCCAGATTGCCTAGAAAAAGTCACGAAAAAGTCATTGAAAACCTGGAGTCCAAAAACATTTACCATGGTGACGTATGTCACTACATGTTGGCATGGATGTTCCGCCAGGTGCATTTGGTGACTAATGGTATCTTGTAGGACAAGATCTGGATGTCTGTGGGGTACCACAAGGCTTTAAGAACAGATGGAAAGTATGGCATTAACAACCATGAAGAAAGATATGCCACAAGAATGAGGAAAAAAAAATTTGAGTTTTGAGGAATATTTCATATTTCTCCACAATTCCTCTATTTTATGCGTAATTTCTGTCAATTTTCGGAAATATTCATAAATGACGACACTGATGACCAGCTTAGTGCCTCCACTTTAGGTTCTCACCCCAAAGTAGCTTTGACAGCTATCACCATTGAGGTCAACACAGCAGGCTACTTCATTTCCAGATTGACTGCTGGGGCTTAATCAAAATTATAGTTTTAATGCCATTTTTACACTACAACAAGAAAAAAAACAGAAGCTGTTTTTGTAATGGTTACATATATATGTCAGGCCACATCATATACCTCATATTAAGAAATGAAACCAAGCGTTTTTCTTGTATCCTTTAAAACTGCATTATTTTATGGTGCTTGGAATTTCTGACTCAGTAGGCCCAACATTGTGCTGTAACTACATGTATTAACCTCTGAAGGATGAATGTCTAGCTGTGTACATGTATATATATTCATATATGTTTGTCTTTTTAATTTCGAGCTCAGCTAGTGGTGGCTTTCCGACGGGCTCTGCTTGGTTTCCTCCAGCCATTATGCCGTCTGCTGTCATATAAGAGAAATTTTTGTGAGTACAGCATAAAACACCAATCAAATAAATATTGTATATAATTTAATTTACAGCTGAAAAAACATATGACGAGCAGATGTCATTAGGTGAGTGTACATTTACTGTGTCTTCCTCTGGCAGGGCGACTCTAAAAGTGCTGCCGGCAATGAAGCATCACCAGACATTATACTGACAACAGTCTGGGTGATATGAGTAATTATTCCAAGACTCCTCTAATCAGGGCCGAAAAACTATCAAAATAATGATACAGGTTACATAGATTGTAACGTTTTTTATTACTGTGGGGCACATATAATTATAACACCAACAATAATAATAACACCAACAATAATAACACCACCACCAACCATAATTATAACACCAACAACAATAATAACACCAACAATAATAATAACACCACCAACCATAATAATAACACCAACAATAATAATAACACCAACAATAAAATTAACACCACCAACCATAATAATAACACCAACAATAATAATAACACCAACAATAATAATACATGTAACCTGAACACTGACAAAAGCAGGTCACTTGAAGGACAACGCTGTTGTTCATTTGGATGATGTACTTGTCCTGGATTGTGTGCTGCATGCTTTCATGACCACAAATGAGTAAGTGAGTGAGCGAGTGAGTGCTTTGGGTTTAACGTCATATATACACTTAACAACTTTTCAGTCATATGACGACAAAAGAGTCCTTAGAGTGCATGCAATGTGCCTTCTTGTGGCAGGACAGATTTCACCGTTATTTTATCTAGCGCTGCTTCACTGAGATGACTTACCGAAGGCAAGTAAGCCTCCCCGCCCAAGCCATTATACTGATACAAATCAACCAGTTGTTGCACTATCCGATTAATGCTGAACGCCAAGCAAGGAAGTTAAACTTCCACTTTCAAGGTCTTAGGTGTGACTCGACCCAAGATTGACTTTGGATCTACCGCCTCCCGAAGCGGACACTCTACCAACTGTGCTACTGGGGTCGGTCACCAATAAGTTAGTTACCCTTTTTTATATGTTTACCATTAAAGTGAACAGTTTAATACAAAGTTAAAAAAAATATAAAACAGCCATAGAACCATCAATGATTATGTTTTTTTTCGACTTTCACAATAGCGTCAGAGATGATATGATAATTACTAGACTAGCTTCATGTCTTCAACACTGCAATGACTATGGCATGAAAGTTTACAAATGAATAACAAGCTCTTTAATGAAGGTTTCTTGCTTTAAACTTCAACATAGATAAATGTTTTCTTTTACGGATCTACATCTACCTGTATACCTGCACTTTACTGGTTTCTGTTGCTAAGGTGCCATCTCGCACTATTCCATCCTCCATCAGTGTTTCCAGGAAGTGGTTGAGTTTCTCCTCATTGTGGTTGGGTTAGATCCAGATGTTTCGATAAGGGCATAAAACTTGTTGTCTGTGATGGGGTTTGTCAGATTTAGGTTCCGCTCCGTACGTGCCATGCACTGCCGGTCGATGAATTCAAATGCTGACAAAATTTCGGCCAAGTTTTCTTTGCTGCGCTGAAGCACTTTTAATACTGTTGGGAAATCTTCACAGCCTGTTCATACAAAAAGGAAAGAAAAAAATGAAAACATGAAAACATGAAAACAAGAACCAAGGCAGTGAATCCCCCTGGGGCTATACTCAACAGACCTGCTCGCACTACGCATTATGGGCTTAAAATAGGATCAGATTCATTCAAGGGATGGTGGCAGGTTGATTTATTTATTTACTTGTTCGGTGTTTACACCGTACTCAAGAATATTCACTTATGCGACGGCGGCCAGCAGTATGGTGGGAGGAAATCGGGAAATCCATAACCATCTGCAGGCTGCTGCAGACCTTCGTAGACCGGAGAGGAAGCCAGCATGAGCTGGACTTGAACTTACAGCGACCGCACTGGTGAGAGGCTTCTGGGTCATTATGCTGCTCTAACACATGTTCTACATACCAAGTATGAGGAGGCATCTAACACAACTTAGCACACCTGGTATCCATACATAAATTGACAGCAAAGGTCATAAAATGCAAACCAGGGACTGCAAGTCAGCAATGAGATACCAGTATGCAACTCTAGCATACCTTCACTATCTACAAGTCCCCATTGTACGTTCAAAGGGCAACAACCCTGGAAATACATGCACATCCCTAGATAGCCTTTGTCAATCCCACAGAGTCTCAACAAAATTCATTCATATCTGTAGATGTGTTGACAAGGATTCACACTATCTACAAAAGCACATTCTATGTTTACAGGGCAATAACTCTGCAAATAATTGTTGCAACTCATATGACATACACATATGGTCTCTGCACTGCCTATAAAATTTTAGGAAAATCAAATCATAACTGTAGGAGGGAATGCGTTGACAAGAACTCAATATATGTAAGTATGTAAGGGCAATAACTCTTGAAGTAATGGCAGTACCTCACAAAGTATCTGTCATGCCTACAAATTTCATGAAAACTCCAATCAAAACTGTAGGAGAGGCATAGACAAAAGTAATGATCATGGACAGACAGACAAGCTGATCACTATATCCCCCTGCATCATATCCCGAGAATAAAAAGACTGCGCAATGTTCTTAGTAAATCGCTCAGCCTTGAGCCGATCGAACAAATGAATTACATGTATGTACTGATATGAAATGAGCAGAAGTCTTTAAGTATAATGCTCAAAGCATTTAGCCTAAAATAGGTTTGCACCTGTTTCAATGGAGACAATCAGCAGACCAGATAGCCGTGTGGTAGGAATAGTGTGTTTCAAGTGCGCCTGTTTTTTTTTTTTTTCATGTTCTATAACTGTTTAAGACACAACATGTTTAGACCTAATTAGTATAAAATAAATCATAAAGTTTTTCTAATGCGAAAAGCCATACCTACGAATGCCACATTAACAGACGATGGTTTCTGTGCACATAAGATGGAGACAGCTGTGATGATCCCCAAAGTTCCCTCTGAGCCTATAAACATTTGCTTCACATCATAACCAGTGTTGTCTTTTCTCAGGGTTGTCAGAGAGTCCAAGACATCTCCATTTGGAAGGACCTGGAAATAATTACAAATACTGATCAATTTTTTTGCTGTTGCATTTCACTTAAGAACTAAACTTACGGTAAATGACATAGGATTTCCACATTTTAAAGGTTCAACATTTTGCATGTGGCCACTGTGAGTTCAAGTCCAGCTCATGCTGGCTTCCTCTCCGGTCATGGGTTTCCCCCGGGCACTGCCTGGTTTCCTCCCACCATAATGCTCACCGCCGTCGTATAAGTGAAATATTCTTGAGTATGGCATAAAACACCAATCAAATAAATAAATAAATAAATTCTACATTTTGCCTGATTCTGAGAGTTCCAATGGTCTTAGAAAGGTGTATTAATAATAATAATTCTTGATTTCAGATTGAATAGTTCAGATCACAAATTAATGCAGAAAGAGAGATATCAAAATATACAACTTATCTGTATAAATACAAAGTAAGGTACTGCCTCTAGCAACAAAGCATCTTCTGACAGTTACCTAGGAGATCTGACGTAAAGAGTAAGTCAGGTGTGTGTAAAGTACATAAAACCACACTGTTAAAACTCAAGTCTACATTTAAAACTGTATACAAATTTTCTTCCTATCTCACCAAGAAGCGTATGCCATTAATCTTAAACATGGTACTAGCGCTATAGTTATATTTGTAATGGGGAAGCCATCAAAAAATATTATTTTACATAACTCTTAACTCGTCAAAACACTGATTTGGAAAATGTGCAGCAGTACTGGCAGTAATACAAGTTAGAACAATATGCAAGGAAACGTGCTTTCTTAACTATGAAGGATTATTAACAAGGTAAGGTGATGTCCTCATGGAAAAATGTGAGATTCACCACCAAAAGTAATATTTTGTGACATGTATTTGTCTTTAAAAACCTTTTTAAAACCAGCTGTAACCCCTCTCCTTGGCCAGCTGTCACCCCTCTGCTTGGCTAGCTGTCATAGTCACCCCTCTGCTTGGCTAGCTGTCGTAGTCATCCCTCTGCTTGGCTAGCTGTCATAGTCACCCATCTGCTTGGCTTGCTGTCATAGTCATCCCTCTGCTTGGCTTACTGTCAAAGTCACCCATCTGCTTGGCTAGCTGTCATATTCATCCCTCCTCTTGGCTAGCTGTCATATTCACCCCTGTGCTTGGCTAGCTGTCAAAGTCATCCCTCCTCTTGGCTAGCTGTCATAGTCACCCCTCTGCTTGGCTAGCTGTCACAGTCACCCATCTGCTTGGCTAGCTGCCATAGTCATCCCTCTGCTTGGCTAGCTGTCATAGTCACCCCTCTGCTTGGCTAGCTGTCATAGTCACCTCTTTGCTTGGCTTGCTGTCATAGTCACCCCTCTGCTTGGCTACCTGTCATAGTCATCCCTCCTCTTGGCTTGCTGTCATAGTCACCCATCTGCTTGGCTAGCTGTCATAGTCACCCATCTGCTTGGCTTGCTGTCATAGTCACCCATCTGCTTGGCTAGCTGTCATAGTCACCTGTCTCCTTGGCCAGTTGTCACCCCTCTGCTTGGCTAGCTGTCATAGTCACCCCTCTGCTTGGCTTGCTGTCATAGTCACCCATCTGCTTGGCTTTCTGTCATAGTCACCCATCTGCTTTGTTAGCTGTCATAGTCATCCCTCTGCTTGGCTAGCTGTCATAGTCAGCCATCTGCTTGGCTAGCTGTCATAGTCACCTGTCTCTTTGGCCAGTTGTCACCCCTCTGCTTGGTTTGCTGCCATAGTGACCCCTCTGCTTGGCTAGCTGTCATAGTCACCCATCTGCTTGGCCAGCTGTTATAGTCACCCCTCTGCTTGGCTAGCTGTCATAGTCATCCCTCCTCTTGGCTAGTTGTCATAGTCACCCATTTGCTTGGCTAGTTGTCATAGTCACCCCTCTGCTTGCCTTGCTGTCATAGTCACCCCTCTGCTTGGCTAGCTGTCATAGTCACCCCTCTGCTTGGCTAGCTGTTATAGTCACCCCTCTGCTTGGCTAGCTGTCATAGTCACCCATCTGCTTGGCTAGCTGCCATAGTCATCCCTCTGCTTGGCTAGCTGTCATAGTCACCCCTCTGCTTGGCTAGCTGTCATAGTCACCCATCTGCTTGGCTAGCTGTCATAGTCACCCCTCTGCTTGGCTAGCTGTCATAGTCACCCATCTGCTTGGCTAGCTGTCATAGTCACCCATCTGCCTGGCTAGCTGTCATAGTCACCCATCTGCTTGGCCAGCTGTCATAGTCATCCCTCCTCTTGGCTAGCTGTCATAGTCACTCCTCTGCTTGGTTTGCTGTCACAGTCACCCATCTGCTTGGCTAGTTGTCATCCCTCTGCTTGGCTAGCTGTCATAGTCACCCATCTGCTTGGCTAGCTCTCACAGTCACCCCTCTGCTTGGCTAGCTGTCATAGTCACCCATCTGCTTGGCTAGCTGTCATATTCATCCCTCCTCTTGGCTAGCTGTCATATTCACCCCTGTGCTTGGCTAGCTGTCAAAGTCATCCCTCCTCTTGGCTAGCTGTCATAGTCACCCCTCTGCTTGGCTAGCTGTCATAGTCACCCATCTGCTTGGCTAGCTGTCATAGTCACCCCTCTGCTTGGCTAGCTGTCATAGTCACCTATCTGCTTGGCCAGTTGTTACCCATCTGCTTCGCTAGCTGTCATAGTCACCCCTCTGCTTGGCTAGCTGTCATAGTCACCCATCTGCTTGGCTAGCTCTCACAGTCACCCCTCTGCTTGGCTAGCTGTCATAGTCACCCATCTGCTTGGCTAGCTGTCATATTCATCCCTCCTCTTGGCTAGCTGTCATATTCACCCCTGTGCTTGGCTAGCTGTCAAAGTCATCCCTCCTCTTGGCTAGCTGTCATAGTCACCCCTCTGCTTGGCTAGCTGTCATAGTCACCCATCTGCTTGGCTAGCTGTCATAGTCACCCCTCTGCTTGGCTAGCTGTCATAGTCACCTATCTGCTTGGCCAGTTGTTACCCATCTGCTTCGCTAGCTGTCATAGTCACCCCTCTGCTTGGCTAGCTGTCATAGTCACCCCTCTGCTTGGCTAGCTGTCATAGTCACCCATCTGCTTGGTTAGATGTCATAGTCACCCCTCTGTTTGGCTAGTTATCATAGTCAGCCCTCTGTTTGGCTAGCTGTCATAGTCACCCATCTGCTTGGCTAGCTGTCATAGTCATCCCTCTGCTTGGCTAGCTGTCATAGTCATCCCTCTGCTTGGCTAGCTGTCATAGTCATCCCTCTGCTTGACTAGCTGTCATAGTCATCCCTCTGCTTGGCTAGCTGTCATAGTCACCCATCTGCTTGGCTTGCTGTCATAGTCATCCCTCTGCTTGGCTAGCTGTCATAGTCAACCATCTGCTTGGCTAGCTGTCATAGTCACCTATCTGCTTGGCCAGTTGTTACCCATCTGCTTGGCTAGCTGTCATAGTCACCCCTCTGCTTGGCTAGCTGTCATAGTCACCCCTCTGCTTGGCTAGCTGTCATAGTCACCCCTCTGCTTGGCTAGCTGTCATAGTCACCCCTCTGCTTGGTTAGCTGTCATAGTCACCCCTCTGTTTGGCCAGCTGTCATAGTCACCCCTCTGCTTGGCTTGCTGTCATAGTCACCCATCTGTTTGGCCAGCTGTCATAGTCATCCCTCTGCTTGGCTAGCTGTCATAGTTACCCCTGTGCTTGGCCAGCTGTCATAGTCAGCCCTCTGCTTGGCTAGCTGTCATAGTCAGCCCTCTGCTTGGCTAGCTGTCATAGTCACCCCTCTGCTTGGTTAGCTGTCATAGTCACCCACCTGCTTGGCTAGCTGTCATAGTCACCCCTCTGCTTGGTTAGCCGTCATAGTCACCCCTTTGTTTGGCCACTTTAACCACTGGGACCCTGAATTACTTTTGAAAGGTGAACATTTCCTGATCCTTTTTCAAGTTTCTTTATAATTATCTTCATCATATACTAATCAAATTTAAATAAAAATGTTACACAAGGCTGGTCAAGAATGACATACAATTTACTCTCTCTCATAATGTTCCAAGATCAATGGCTTCCATTTAATTCCACATATATCTGGTCTTAAATGACGTTACTTTAACAGTATGAACTTTGCAGTCTAAAACTTATATGACTCTTATCAGGGGTTGAAATTAATGACAAAATGTCAATAAGGCCGGTGTCCTTGAGCTCCGCAGGTGCATAGTGCTAGCCATACTTTCTTAGTGAGTAAGTGAGTGAGTGAGTGCTTGGGGTTTAATGTTGTACTTAACAATTTTTCAGTCATATGACGACAAAGGAATCCTTAGGGTGCACGTAATGTGCCTCCTTGTTGCAGGACAGATTTCCATCGATCTTTTATCTAGTGCTGCTTCACTGAGACGGCTTACCAAAAGCAAAGTAAGCCACCCCGCCCGAGCCAATATACTGATACGGGTCAACCAGTCGTTGCACTATCCCAGTCATGCTGAACACCAAGCGAGGAGCCATACTTTTTCATAACTGGTAACTGAATTAAATGCGACCAGTACTTCTTCAACTGTGCTGGCCTAACCAAAATTCTATTGGCCTTTGTCCAGCAGGCCAGTGTTAATTTTGAGCCCTGGCTGTGAGACTTATTAAATTTTTGAGAAGTGCATTGTGTGCATCTGTCATTCAGCTACCTACTGCTTCCAACCCTAGCACATTGCCATGGAGTGAGCCAAATCTCAGCAGTCGGATTCCACCTGCATTTGTGGCGAGATTCCCACCAATATGGCAGCTGCCCTTTGCACCCAGGTCCAGGGGCATGGTTAAGTCGTGCTCATTAATGAGGGTCTCCAGGTTACCAAGGATACAGCCAGACTGACATACCAAAGTGCCTAAGTACAAAATAATGAGGTAATGAGGAAAATCTTGAGCCAGTGGACAGAAAATACCTGTAACCAGAGGATGAAACCAAATTCTTATTACTTAACAAAAATTGGATTTCTCAAAATTTTTGGAATCTCTGATGACAAGCTCAAATTTATTTCTTTATTTCAGTAATTTTATGCTCTTTAGGAATAGGGTATTTCATTTTCATACATTATAGTGATCAGTTTCATGATTTGTTGGAAAACTATTGTAATTTCTTCTTTAAAGTGCTACTTCTATCCTAAGAGAAATTGGGGCGGAAATAGGAAAATGACAAACAATGTATGGAACAGAGCTAACAGCATGGTTCAAATCTATCTACGATTAATAGCACTATTTAACCCCAATTAGTGAAGAGTCTCCAAAAACAAAATCTTCGGCAGTTTCCATAAAATTTTGTTGATGTGACTTGATAATATTCCATACATGATGATAAATTAGAAAGCTGACACGTGGAGTAAGGCATCTGTGCTTAAATGAGGTCACCTGCGTTTGAAAGCACCAGGTGGTTTCTTTCTATATGTCTGCAATATATGACATCAAGTGTTCTTGTATAACATCACACCAGGCAAAATTGGAAAAGACAGAAAACTTTTGTTTCCATATTTTTCTCCGAAATTAACAACAGCAGTTTTAATAAAATGCATTTTTTTTTATTTTTTACATTTTATGAAAGCAATTCAGATTATCTCAACAATTATCATTTCACATACGTCTTGACATTGAAGTAGCTCTTTAACACCTTACCTGATGAAAAACTAATTTAGATTGTTTGGACAGATAAGCTGATTCTCTACCTACAACTTTTGTTATGACTACCCTTACTTAATCTACTGTCAGCTAAAAATTGCAAAGGATGAGCTACCATATTTTTCTGGTCTAAGACCTTCTAGAATGTTGGACTGGATATACCTGATTTATGTTATAGCTCCTAACATCAGTTATAGTCTTGGACTGCAAATGTCAACAAAAAAATACAGCAAACATATGCCAATTCACATTTTTTTGTAGCTCCTTGTACCTTTTTCTGTGGTCAATTTTTTTTCTTCTGGTAATTGCACCCAATAATGAACTGTAATCTCAGCAACACATAAGGACATGGCATGTTGTAATTTAGGTGTGGCATAGTAAATAAAAGCCCACTGGTAAGTCCAGGGCTAACCAAAAAGAAAAAAAAATCTATATGTATCAAATCTATCTAACTCATTTATTAAGTACAGCTCTATGCAGCTACCTGAAATTTCATCTACACTGAAGACTTTGTTCATCAGCTGAGTGGAGATGATGATCTCATCAAAAACAGGCACACTGCCACCCACCAGTCCAGTGTTTCCACCCTGAGGCACCACGGCCAGTCGATTTTCATTGCAATATCTCAGTATCTGACTCACTTCTTCTGTGGTTTTGGGCCGCAGCAAAAGCTGGCTTGCTCCTGTATGGAATAAAACAATCACACTACTACAGAAAGAGTTCCAAATATTCCGCTACGTTCAATATGCCTGAAGTAAATGGATGAAAAAAGTCAGGGAAACGGCAATAACCTGAAGATAAAATATGTTCACCTTAATAATGAACTGATGGATGGAAGTTCTTACAGCCCAAGGAAAAATTTTGGTTTTAACTGTATTTTGTGTGTTTATATGAACTTCAAGTGAGTGAGTGAGTGAGTGAATGCTTGGGGTTTACCGTGGAACTTAACAATTTTTCAGTCATATGACGACAAAGGAATCCTTAGAGTGCATGTGATGTGCCTCCTTGTTGCACGACCAATTTCCACCATCTAGTGCTGCTTCACTGAGACGGCTTACCGAAGGCAAATAAGCCGCCCAGCCCGAGCCATTATACTAATACGGGTCAACCAGTCGTTGTACTATCACCGTCATGACGAACGCCAAGTGAGGAAGTTATAACTTCCTTTTTTAAGGTCTTAGGTGTGACTTGACCCAGGATTGATCCAGGATCTAACGCTCATGAAGTGGACTCAAAGGAAAGGCAATACTAGAGTAAATGTATACATGCTTTGATAAACTATCTCACATGAAGGTTAAAAAGCAGAATATTTCATTTTTTCAAAGTTGAACAACCAATAAGTCGCAGTTCAAAAGCATTGCTTAAGGCTACGTTCGTTCCCTGGACTATCCGCTGTGCTCATGAGTAGCAATTGATATTCATGTAAAGGGGACCACATATTCTGTCTGCTGCTGGCTGCTTTGATGCAGACATCTGTCTCCTGCTATGTGGCGAATTCACAAAGAGATTGTTGGTTTCTGGCCAATGACAAACCATCATACCAGAAGATCGGCCTGGACCTTCGAAAGGTACGAAATTATCATTGTAAGCGCCGAGACTCCAACGGGTCTTTCGGAGCTAGTTTTTTTTTACCTCTGCAGGTTTTCAACCAGTCCGTGTTGTAGCCGTCTAAATCCCCCACATCTGAGATCACTCGTCCTGGAAGCAACCCCTCGAAAAAGGCTATGTGTTTGTCCGTGACAGCCGTGTAGTCTCCTCGCTGAAGACTTGGATAGCGTTCACTTGTCAGAACTACGCCTCCTCTGGCACTGTTGTTGTTGTATCTCGAAGTGTTTAACGCTAACCTCGCGATTGATGTCCATGTCGGCTGTTTAGGCCTGTTAAACCAGGCTGTACGACAAAAAGACACACGCAATCGACCTAGTGCAGACATGGCGAACTGTGACAAGGAGAGTCAATGTCTCTAGCATAGTTTTATCATCATAATCTTAACGCATTAATAGGGTGCTGTGATATTGGTTGAGCAGGAGTTACCGTTCTTGTGTTGCGCTTTCTACACTTCGCCACCAAAGAAAACCATTGACCGAGGGGACCGCAGGATGATAAATGGGCAAAACGTCAGAAACCGGACGTCAAGGCGGCAGTTGGGTCAATTCCATAAAACCAGATTTGACTTATGTCAAGATTTAAAATGTTATTTTTAAATTCGTTTTTTTACAGTATCGGATGAAGTTTCCTGTTGATTTAGATATTCTTTCCTGAGAAACTAACAGCTATGTTAGTCCCACGAAATGAGCAGTGTGGAAGTCAATGAACCGGTAATAGAATTTAGCGATATATGGAGTTTTCGTTTGTAAATCCAAATCCAGCTCATGCTGGGCTTCCTCTCCGCTCGCACGTGAGAAGGGTCTTGCAGCAACATGTGGATGGACGTGGTTTTCTCTGGACTATCTGCAATAATGCTGATCGCCGTCGTATGGGCTTAGTGAAATTTATTCTTGAGTAGGGTGTAAAACACCAATCTTTTCCTCCCGCCATAATGCTGGCCGCCGTCGTATACGTTAAATGTTCATGAGTACGGCGTCAAACACCAATCAAATAAATAAGTAAATAAAACACCAGTAAAATAATAAATAAAAAAAGTAAATTGAAAGGGACATATAAGCTTATAGTGAAAACATTTCGCCAGGCGTTCATCTTTGGCTGCCATATAAAAGTCGGAATCCTGACCTCTAAACTCGGAATCCTTACCTCAAAACTAGGAATCCTGACTTATACATTCGGAGGACTGAAATCAAATCTCTTGATTTTTTTTTTGTCAGGCTGTTTATACCTCCTGGCCTGTATAGGCTACTATTTAGACTCACGTCTCAGGCACCAGTTTACCAGTAAGATCGCGGAGCTGGAGCTTTTTTTTTTTTTTTATTAAGTTCAATAGTTTCTTCTTCACCATGTCATCAATTTCACGGCTTGAATAGGCCCTATAGACCCTAGGCGACTCTTTAAACCCCATTCCTCGGTGTGTGCCACAAGCTTGAATGGTCGTAAATTCGCATAGAGGTCTTCGACAAAAAATTAATTTGCTTAAAATGAATCAATTTTAACAGACAGTCTGACTGAGTGATGTTAGAATGTATTCTGGTATTGCAGCAGATAATTTTGTTAACCACACCACGTATGTATCAATTAATGCAACACACAGATTCTATCAGACTAACAGGATATAACTTTGAATACAACACAGTGTTATGTAATAATTACATATTAATTATGTAATTAATTACAGAATAGGCCTACATTCTGCAGCCTCACTCAGACAAGACTTTCTGTTGTCTGAGATCGCGTTTTTGAGTGACTCTAGAGAAGCTGAGCCTTCGTTGCCTGTGGCAGCTGGAGCCTCGCCTAATGTGCTAGGATAGACCTTAAATCTCAGGCCCCCGACTTGTGTTAAAAATCTTTTAATTTCACTTCCACAGCTTCCAATCTGTAGGTGCCCTAAAATGGATCTCGTTCAAGGGTCGCCTATAAGCTGCCCCTGAACCTTCGCCTACTATATACATGTCTGCGTCTAATTTCCTTACGACACCACTGTCACTGTCTATCTATATGCATGTATCAATTATTGCCATGCATTATAGTGGTCTGTTAGTGCCATTGGAATTGTTTTACAATATCTACTGACTCACTATGATTCACAGGTTTCCCTATTTACACAGGCCTATATGCAAAACCTTATTAAAACAGACAAAGAAAAAAATATTCAAAATAGATGAAACCTTAATTTCCACCGTTACACCACAAAGAAAACCTTTCCACTGTGGAGCAAACGGCTGCCATTTTATAGTAATATATCTGGGACCATTGTAAATGAACTATAGATTTTCAGATGTTTGATTTGTTTCCTGACTCGGGACAACATCGGGTGCAGGTGTATGTAAGTAAATAAGGAGGTGTTTGATCAGACCTGGGATTAAGATAGACGAGCAGGAGCTGGACTTGAACTCACCACGACCGCACTGGTGAGAGGCTCCTAGGTCATTGCGCCGCGCCGGCTGGCTAACCACCACGGCAGCCAATACCACTTTGTTCTTGTTGTTTGCCGTCTGTGTATTTTGCAGGAAATCTTCATTTATCATGATTTAGACGAATTGGCTGTTAGACAATATATATGACCCGCATTCGTATTTATGCATGTACATATCATTACGGAATGTTATACCGAGGATATCAAGCTTTACGTTGCAACTTCGCGTTCATAATCAATTTCAGCGAGCTGAAATCGTTGATTTACAAACAGAAATCGATGTCTTTCAGTCTGAAATTCAGAAACGTTGTGTAAACATGACATGTTTTATCCCTTATGTATACAGTGAATATCTGCGTTTGATCCGGTAGTTTCAAAGTTTTCACCATACACGAAATGCCTTTGGTTTTCATTTCTTATTATGCAGTTAAGAATGTGTCCTGTAACATCAAAACGTATAGCACAGCTTCACAGCTTTTTTGTATGGAGTGTGAAAATGACTATAAAGTACAGTTTTCCCAAGACTCGAACTGTTAGTCCAGAAAATATTTCAGGATGCTGTATATGGCCAGTCATGACGTGAACATGTATGCAGTAATAACTGTCACAACAATTCTGCGGGGGGAAAAAAGAGAGTCTGAAAAACCTTAGAGGAGATCCCAACGACTTTATTTTCACACTAAATGTCCCCCACACAAAATGTGCTATGTTAGTCTGTAAACTGCATTTAAAAAACTGTTCTGTTAACTAGTTCCATTCCAAAAAAGCCATTTAAGTTGGACCTTCTGCCTATCTTGTCGACCGCGGACCCCTGGTCGGGTGACATA